>NW_006399786.1:13043560-13108042 GCF_000299155.1 Elephantulus edwardii | reverse complement strand
TTGCCCAGTTCTCTGATGCATAGCAAGTAATTGTGAATACCATAGCCTGGATCAGGAACCCCTTAGGCTGACATCATTGCTTTTCAATAGTACTCTGGAAAGATCCCTGACAGTAGATTTACCTAATGTAATTTGTCTTTTGATTTTTCTGACTGCTGGTGCCAAGAGTGTTGACTGTTAAGCTGAGCAAGTTGAAATCATTAACCTCAGTTTCTTCTCCATCCATCATGGTGCTGCCATCTGGCCTAGTGGTGATAACCTGTCTTCTTGATGTTGAGCTTCAAACTTTATTTAAGGCTGCAGTCCTTGATCTTCTACAGCGAACACTTCAGGTCCTACTCACTTGCACCAAACAAAGTTGTGGCATCTGCATGATGTAGGTTGTCAATGAGTCTTCCTCCAATCTTGATACCACGTTCCTCCTCATACAGCCGAGCCTCTCAAATGATTTGTTCTGTATATAGATTAAAAAGGTATGGAGACAGGATGCATCCCTGACAAACTTCCTTCCTGAATTTGATCCATGCAGTGTTTCCCTTTCTGTTCGGAAGACTGCTTTCTGGTCAAAGTATAGGTTTTACATAAGCACACACACACACAAATGTCGTTATAAAGCCAAATAAAACAATAACTGCTAAAGTTCTGGTACATGTAAAGTACTTCAGTAACATAATAATGCTTGAGATTGAGATATTAATGGAAAATGAAAGAGAGTAGAAATTGTGGATGAAGAAAATCTATTGCAATCTATTGAGAGTGAAGAATCAAAATTGTAAAAAAAACCTGTTCTAGGAAGTCATTGTTTTTTTAGGTGGAAAGATTGAAGAAAGCTTTTTAACAGTTTTTGAAAATCCAAAATTTATAGAATTTTATCACATGAAAATATAAAACTTAAAAACTTTTATCATATGAAAAGAAATATTTGATAAATAAATAAATAAATTTTAAAAATCCAACCAACTTATAAACATGAAGAGTTAGTTAATTGGAAATAAGAGTGAACAGGTTTGGAGAAACAGACATCATCACATTTTTTTATGAGATGCTATTAAGGAAATTATATCTTTCCAAAGTACTGAAGAGGAATGGTGTCTCTCTGGAGACTAAGGTGCGTCTGATACAGACCATGGTCTTTGCAATCACTTTTTATGCATCACAGAGTTGCACAATGACCAAGGAGGATAGAAAGGAATTTGATGCCTTTGAGCTGTGGTGCTGGAGAAGAGTATTGAGAGTATCATGGACTGCTAGGAAAGCAAACAGATTCGTCCTGGAAAGGGTTAAACCGGGTGGCTCCTTGGAGGCAAGAATTCTGAGGCTCTGTCTAACATACTTTGGACATGTTGTGAGGAGAGACTTGTCCTTGGAGAGGGACATCATGCTTGGGAGAGTGGAGGGACAGCGCAGAAGAGGAAAGCCCTCTATGAGGAGGATTGATTCAGTGACTGAGATAATTGGGATGGGAGTGTCGGAGACAGTGTGATTGGCACAAGACAGAGCGGAGTTTAGGGCTGTTGTACATAAGGTCCCTATGAGTAACAAGTGACTTGACACATAACAACAACATTAAGGAAACTCTGGTTGCTAGACTCTTTAGTAATCCAAAAGTGGTGTCCTTTCTGAAGTTCTCCTCTCATATAAATTTATTAAAATGTACCAATATAACCAGCACTTTTAGAAACCTGATGCAATTAATTTTACTCTAGATATTGCTGCTAACTCAGTATCACCCTATTAGGCCTTCCTGCACTATCCTCAGAATTTCCACCATGCCCTTTTCTGCTTTTTACAATCACCATACCAACTCATCTCATTAAGAGAATTCCTCTTTGGTTTTGCTAACCTTTCTCATGGAGTTCTGGTAACCTACTCTAAGAAGCTGCACCACCAACACAATAGGCAGTTTGAATCCACCAGCTCCTCCACTGAGAAAGATTGACAGCCTTCTCTGGTGTGGTTTACTCCTCTGAAAGCCTACTACTGAGTCAGATATGAGTCATCTTGAAGATACAAAAATAAAAAAGTAATTGAGGATACATAAAAATAGCAACTACAGACACCTTTCCCAGATGACCCCTTACCCTTCCCTGCCTACTAGCTACCTGCCTAAAGAAAGTGAATGAAGGTTTCAACATCAATGTTTCTAAGAAACATTTGTTTCCCTTCCTCGATGAAAGAAACAGATCTGTTCATTCTTTAGACAATCCATGAGATCTCAACACTCTGTCAACACTACATTTCAAAAGGTATCAGTTCTTTAGTCTTTCTTAATCTTTGTCTAAATTTCATATGCATATGAAGCAATGCTTCATACCATGGCTTAGGTTAAAGGCACCTTAGTCTTTAAACAGATAGGCTTTAAAAACTTCCTTGACTGAAGACTTCCCCAAGGTAGCATGAATTTGTTTTTTAAGTTCTGCTAACACAGATAGTAAAAGAAATCATTAATAACTTCAATCTTTTCTCTGTTAGTCAAGATGTTTGTTGCTTTTGTTCTATTGGTAAGGATTTTTGTTTTCTTGATTTAGGATGTAATCTATTTTGAAGGCTTTGACCTGATCTTCACTAAATGCTTCAAATTTTTACCTTTGAAAGAAAAAATGCGTCATTTGTGTAATAGTGTAAGTTGTTGATGTCTTCTTCCAATTGCCATAGCGTGTTCTTCATACAGTCCAGCTTTGCTATCTTTACCTTACTTTAAATAGGTACACAATATTCCATTTAAAACTGACCTTTCACCTAAATTAAAGCCAGTTTTTAAAGGCAACTAATATGCTGGTTTTACTTTTGACTTTTTAATAATTTACACTTTAATGAAACTAGAATTACAAAATATTAGTTGTTGTTTATGCCTTTCCAGGTTTGTTAATGACCCCAATATTTTATGATTTATCTTCACATAGTATTAAATAATTTTAAACAGACTTAAATAGTGTCCTATATCCATCTACAGTGCAAGATATTTGTTATCTCCCAATTTATTTTCTATTAAATTATTCCAACTGCATTTATTTAAAAAAACTGTTCTGTTCAAGTTCTTTACCAATTACATTGATAATTCAACTTTTTATTTGAAATTTACTACCCTTTTGAAGGAGCTCATTTTAAGTTTTTAAAATACTTTGGTTTTCTCAATAAGGTTATATACACATATATTTTTTAAAGTTTTACGTGGTCAAAACTGCCTGATCAGTGTTTATGTCATTATGATATATGAACCTCGTTTGCTGGTGTAATTGGAAACTTATGTAGGTCTTATCAGTATCTCATTATAATTAGTAGGGTCATATGGAGGCTTTCTGTACTGCAAGATGAAGGATAATCTCTGTGTTGTTAGTGCTTTAATTTAGGCTATTTGGCTGCTAATTCATCATATTGGAATATACAGTCAATCCTCCTCAAGCATGTTTATAGGGTGTGAATATCAATACCTCCTCTTTTACTAACACCTCTCTCCCACAAAAAGTTTTTCCTCCCTCAGAGTGATTTTCTGCCCTAGGAAACATTGACTAATGGATTTCCAAGCATTAAACCCAAACAATGAGGTCCTAAAGAGGAATTTAAGGTAAAAGAAAATCTTATTGGGTGAAGAAGAGTTTTGTTTTTAAACTTACATCAAAATGACAAGCACAAATAATATATAAATATAATCAAAATCATAATTAATTATGACAATTTTTTTATTGTTGGCTTTAAAATTATTTCTCTTATTTGTTTCAAATTAATTTTGTTAGGAAATTGATTTTTTTGTCTTTTTTTTTCTTAACTGATAATAGATGTGACTATTTTTATAAATTAATTGGCATGACAATGGCCTGAATCAAATGCAAACTCAGATCTCAAACTGACATCATTATTCCTTAATAATTTGGAGAAGTCCCTAACTGCAGATTTAACTCTGTGCAATGCGCCTCCTTATTTCCTGATTGCTGGTACCAATAGTGTTAATTGTGGATCCAAGTAAGACAAAGCTGTGGACAGTTCCAATCTCCTCTATATCCATTATGATTATCTGAGAAACTCCCCTCAGTGGAAATTATAGCTATTAGGTTATAGCTAACAGATAATAATTACCTATTATAAAAGAGTTGTTGTAAATAATTACTTAAAAATATATAAATACCTATTCTGTGGATGTATTTTGGGTAGATTCTCTGGTGGTTGGGTTTTTTGGTTTTTTTTGGTTGTTGTTTTTTACAATTTTCTTAGATAAATATTGTATTTGTTGTTATGTGCTATCCAGTTGACTACGACTCTATGCACAATAGTTCTGAATCCTGCTCTATCCTGAAGCCAATCTTACCATCTCTTTTTCACTGACTCTACTTTTGCTAGAAAATATCCTAGTTGAAGGACTTAACCTGATAAAAAGTCCAAAGAATATCAGATAATATTTTACCATCTTTGCATTTAAAGAACTTTCTTGCTGCATTTCTTTGAAGATATATTTGTTTCTTTCTGGCAATCCATGCTTTAGTAAGTGTTAATTAACAATGTCATAATGCAAAGATAAGAAGCCTTCTTGAATCAATTCATTGGGCAGATTTCTCATGCATTTTTATTCCATAGAAATTACCTTGGCTAGGATAAGATACATCTTAGTTCCTAAAGTAAAAACTTTTCAACACTTTAAAGCAGTAGATTTGTTGAAAGCAATATATAATTTCTTTCAAACAATATGCCAACATTCACGTAGATAAATGAGCACTTTCAACATTGCATTCAGTTGCTGAAACATCTCTACCAGAACTTTGTTAGTATTTTGAACCTATATTTTATTAAAGCCTTGAATATAATTATGATACCTTTATTCCTTTCTATTGGCTCTTGTTTATAGGCTACTATCTGGAATGTTTGAACACTAACCAATTTTTTGTTGCAGGGATTTTGTATTTCGCGATTTTATTTTGATGTTTTCTCCTCATTTTTTTGTTTTATTTTTTAAATTATTTTTTCCCTATAAAATCATTCACTATTGCAATTTGAGATTTTATTTTCTTTCTTCTGTCTTTCCACTTATGAACTGCAAAACGAGACTTTATTTTGTTTTCTAAGTGCATGTCTTTGTCCATTTGTCTTTTGAAGTCACCCTTTGAAATATTCTGCTCAGTTCTTTTAGATTATTATTTCCCCCCATCAGCTTTCAATACTATATATTCTAAAGTCATCTCAGAGTTCCTTTAGAAATTAATTTTTATTTTATTGTCTTTTTAATGAACTTTTATTTTCTTCATATGTGATATTGATGCCATCATGTAACTCATCTGCTCTTGGTGTTGTGTAGTTTTGTATCTCTTATGCACTATGACTCATAGTGTCTCTATGAACAATAACTCTGACTCCTGCCCTGTCCTGAGCCAGTCTCACTGTCTCTAATATACCTGTTCCCATTACCACAGTCATTGTGTGAATCCATCTCATTCAGGGTTTTCCTCTCCTGCACTGACCCTGTACTTTTCCAAGCATAATGCCATTCTCCAAGTACTATTTCATCCCATTAACATGCCCAAAGTACAAAATTTAAAACTCCTTGCCTGAAAGGAGAAACCTGTTTGTTCTCTTGGCAGACTAAAATATATTCAATACTCTTCTCCAGGACCACAACTTAAAGGCTTTGATTCTCCTGCCATCTTTGATCATTGTGCAACTATATGATACATGGTAAGTTATTGCAAAAATCATGGCCTTGACTAGGTATACTTTCATCTCCAGACTGATGTTGTTGCTTGTTAGCACTCTGAAAAGGTTCCTGATAGACAACTTTCCGAATGCAATTTGTCTTTTGATTTTCTGACTTGCTGGTGCCAAGATTGTTGATTGTGGATTGGAGAAAGATGAAATTGTTAGCAATCTCAATGAAGTTGCATCTAATATTAGGAGATTAATATCCAATAAATCAGATATATTTTTAATAGAGTCTGCATTCAAGATAGAAATACTTAAGATCACATTTTTGTTCTTAATGACTCTTTTTTTTCCAAGTTCCATTTAAACTTGAATACTAGCAACTGCTTCTCTTTTCTGTTCAGCCCCTTTGTTTTGGCTTATGCTATTGAAGTATTT
Source organism: Elephantulus edwardii (assembly GCF_000299155.1). Classification (NCBI taxonomy): domain Eukaryota; kingdom Metazoa; phylum Chordata; class Mammalia; order Macroscelidea; family Macroscelididae; genus Elephantulus; species Elephantulus edwardii. The sequence goes on along the minus strand of NW_006399786.1, from coordinate 13,101,979 downwards.
ACTTGTATATTTTACATTTGTATCAAATTTGATTCCTATGTAGTATTCCATCTTATAATATTACTTGCATAGAAATTATTTATGTTTTTTAAAAAGTTTTCTACAATGAACCCTATTTCAATGAAATTTAGTTTTATGAAGTGTTATAGTCTGAAATTAATCAAATAAGCATTTAATATATATTGATAACCACTAATATTCCACATGTACAAATAAAAAACACAAAAGAAAGGTTAGTAGTTCAAGGAAAAAGAACAATTTCTCCATTGGACTAATAAATGATATATCAATTAATGAATTATTGAAGTTACGGTGCAATGAATTAGTGTAGCATTTTCATCCATGGCCTTCTATTTTGTGATGAAATATTTACTGTATTAAAGTGTTAAGATTATGGTGGGATGCAGACCCTACCCTACTACAGATTATTTAGTGATGATTTATTAAGCAGGTAAGATTAGGACAGAATACAAATTCTATCTTACTAGAGGCCAATACAAGCTCATGGAAACTCAGTGCCCAATATTTTGGGACACTCACTCTCTGACATATCAAAATCTGCTGTCTCATAAAGCTAGATCCAGAAGTCTTCTTCCAAGCTTCCTGGAGGATACACAAAGGGAACATTGTAGACACTGAGCTAAGCCATGAGGTTGGAGGTCAAAAGACCCGTGATCCTGTTTAAAAACCTCTCTGGACTGAGAAATCACATCTTGCTGCTAAAATGATTTTGCCCCTGTAAGTGCAACTACTAAGTACATGGTTCAGAGACGCTTCTGTGGTCACTGCAGTGAATTTTGGGCCCAGGGGAGCAGTAAGATTGGTGTGGAATCAGTATAAGTAGGTACAAGTGTTTGACATTATAGGAATTAGTCTTGTTCTATGAATGTAGGTGATGGAGACTCTTCCCCTTTGTAGAATTAGTAAAAGTTAAACTCAGCCATCCCCACGCCACCATTATTCTTTTTACAGAAGTCATCAGAAAGTTCACTTGTCTTGATTATGCGATCAATGCCCAGGGATACAGCAGTTTAAAAACATGAAATGATGTATCACAAATGATGTGGCACATGAGGCATATCTGCTGCAAAAAAAACCTCTTTAGAGTGTTAAAAAGAAAAAAAATCACTTTAATAATTCAAATGCATTTAACTCAAGCCATAGTATTTTCTATAACCTCATTTGACTATGGAAGCTGACAATAAAAAGAGCATACTACAGAATAATTTATACATTTGGATTATGATTTTGGGAAATTTGATTGAATAGACCATTCACTACTGGAAGAATGAGAAAATCTGCCTTGATTAACTACTAAAAGAATGAAAAATAATACTTCTTAGATATGGAGATTTTGTGACATTTCTCATTTACTTAAATATGTCATCAATAAAGATCAGTTGTTTGAGAAGGACGTAAAGCTTGATAGAAGGTCAGGGGGAAACAGGAAATTTTCAATAAAATATACCACCACAACTCTAACAATAAATTCAAACATAGTAATGTGTATGATGATGAATCACAGACCAGTAACACTTCATTATTTTATATGTAAAGTTGTCATGTGTCAGAGATGATTAGACAGTAACTAACGAGAATAAACACATGCAGATAAAGAGATTGGAAAAGAGAGAGTTCAGTGCAATGTTTAGATGCTTGCTTGTTGTCAATTTGAACCCAAGCAGCTGCTCTGTGGGAAAAGACTTGGTAATCTAAAATAAAGATTACAGCCCAGGAACCCCAATGGTGAAGATCAACTCTTGTCACACTAATTGCTAAGGCTGGACATTGACTCAACAAAATGCAACCACAAAAACAATTATACTCACATGCTCAATGCTGATTTTTAACTGTTGAGAAGTATAATGTGGCACCATCAATTGGCAGCACTATGATAGATGGAGAAGAGATTGAGTTTGTTACTAATTACAGCTTGCTCAGCTCCACAATCAGCACATTTTGCACCAGCAGTTAGGAAAACAAAAGACAAATTAAATTGGGAAAATCTGCTGTCAGGAACCTCTGCAGAGTACGGACAAGCAATGACATCAGTCTAGAGTCTAAGGCGCACCTAATCCAGGCCATGGTCTTTGCTATTATTTGTTGTGCATCAGAGGGCTGGATAATGACTAAAGATGACAGAAGAATTGATGTCTTCAAGTTGTGGTGCTGGAGAAGAGTCTTGAACATATTATGAATCACCAAGACTACAAATAAGTTTGTCTTGGAGAGAAACCAGGTTTCTCCTTGGTGGATAGGATTTCAAAGCTGTGTCTCACATACTTCGAGCAGGTGGTCAGGGGGGACCAATCCTTGGAGAGGACATTATGCTCTGACGGAAGGAAGGACAATGCAGGAGAGGAAGACTCCAGATGAAATCGATTGATACAGTAATGAGGGAAATGGGATTAGGTGTGTCAGAGTCAGTCAGACTGGCTCAGGACAGGGCAGGCTTCAGAGCTGCAGGGTCTCTGTGGGTCACAGACAACTCTACCGTACATAACAACAACAAATAGTGATAAAACTAGGTATTTATTTACATATACTTTCTTAGTTAGAAAGCCCTGATGGAGCAGACTTTGGGAGTTGCACTGCTACCATTAAGGCAATGCTTTCTAGAGGTCCAAATCCAGCAACAGTTGTCTGGGAGAAAGAGGAACAATGACATCAAGTGTGATTTACAGCTTTCTAAAAATGCACCCAAGGGTCAGCCATTAGTCAGTTATAACTCAATGGCAATGGATTTAAGACTTTGAGTTTGATTGCTTTATTTGGACAAATAAATACCTCTCCAGATCATAATGCTGTTTGATATTTCCCTAGTCTGTAACAAACTGAATCTTTAAAAAAAATGTCCCATTATTGTAACAGTTATTATGATTACAGAACTGCCTGAAATTTAGGAACCTTTTTTCAGTTTTCACACTTTGCTATTTGGTATAACAAGATTCCATAAAATCATATGCTTACAAATGTTGACTACATCAAGTAAGGTGAAATGAGTAACAGTTTGAAGACAGTACCATATTAGAATTCAAAATAACGTCTAAAAATTTGGAAAGGTGGCCATAAACAAACACGATAAAATGGTGTTCAACAATGAATAAAAATTTAAAATAAACTGAAAATGAATATAACTAATTATTCATGTTTTATAGCAAGAGAAAATTTTCAGAGTGCCACAATACAATGATATGGCTTTGAAGATGTTTTCAGACTCTTCATATATTAACAAGAGGACATTGATAGGTGAAAGGAATGTGCTGGAAAAAGCAGCCACTTTATTAGTACTCATGGATTTCATCATATATTGTTTGGTACATTGAAAGTGAACATATGTGCACAGAATGAAACGGTCTACTCTTGTAATATTTGCTATTTTTTAGCCCATTGATGATGCCACTGTACAAATCTATTTTGTTGAATATTATTCTCCCTAGAGCTAACCATCTACATAACCAACCATGATGTCTTTCTTGAGGAACTTCTCACCCCTGTAAATATAACAACAATAACAACAAAAAGTATCGCCATCCTCAGTTATAAGGAAAATTCTGACTGTACCCATTGCAAGATAGAATAGTTTATTTATTATAATATTTTATTTCTTATAAATAGTTTACTTATTATAAAAGTTTATTTGGCATTCTATAGTATGTTCAATACTCTGCACAACATCAAAATTCAAAAGCATAAATTCATCTTCATTCTTCATTGTATAACTTTCATGTGGACTTTAGGCAATTGAATAGTTTTGCTTGTCAGTGTTTAGTTTTGAAAGAGACATCTCTGCCCTTTAATCCATTAAAAGAGACCCTAAGTAACAGATTTGACCATTGTAAAAATGAATTTCATTTCTTTATTTTTTTATTATACTGATTTATTTACAAAGTTTGAATACATTATTTTGCACATTGTCCTTTCCCATTTCCTTCCAACTCCATCCACCCATCAAATTATGCAACCCTGTGATTAACGCCTCTGCACCTCCTCCCTCCTCTGCTTCCACCCTCCCCCACCTTGGATCCTCATACTTTTTTCTACAATAATGGTCTTATACAATATTTGTCTTTATGGGACTGTATTAATTCACTTAGATAATACTCTCCAGTCCCTTCCAAGTTAGGTAGTAATTTAAAAAAAGAAAGTCATTGCTCCTGTGTGCTTCAAAATATTTCATCATGTGAATGTACCATAATTTCTCAATCCATTTAATTGTGGGTGGACACTTGGGCTGTTTCCATGTTCTTGTGTTGGTGAATAATGCTGCTATGTACAAGTTTCCGTTTGTGCTTCAGTTCTCATTCCCTTGGGTTATATTCCAAGCAATGGAATAGTTGGTTTTGGAGGAAGTGCCAAACTGTCTTCCAGAGTGGCTGTACCATTTTCCAGAGTGGATTACAAAGACAGGGGAGGAATGTAATTATTCACTTGATTCTTGACTATTGCTTCATTGGATATTGATTGTAGAGCCAAGTACAATTAAATCCTTGACAACTTTGTGCTTTTGTCATTTATCATAATGCTTTTTACTAGTCTATTTGTGAGGAAATTTGTTTTATTTGTACGGAACTATATAATCCTTACTGAAAGTTACAATAGTATTTAACCTTTAACACTAAATGCTTCAATTATTCATTGTCATATAGCAAAAGTGTATCATCTGTTTATCACATGTGACACTGTTGAATCTTATAACAATATATATTACTATTGAGTTTGATCTAGACTTAAAATTTAGGGAATTGGAATTTTATACCTATGGTTGGTGGGTTTGAATTGCCAAAATTTCCATGAACAGTCAGTCATGCACTTTAGGCAGAACTGAGGCCTTTATAACTCATATTAACCCAAATCCAGAATGAAGTCCTATTTATTTTGGTGTCATTATCACAATTTCTGCTGTGCTTAATCCCATTGTTATACTCACTATTGTTGTTGTTATGTTCCGTCTAGTCACTTGCGACTCATAGCGACCCTATGTACAGTAGCCCTAAACTCTGCTCTGTCCTGTGCCAATCGTACTGTCTCTGACACTCCCATCTCGATTACTCCAGTCACTGAATTAATCCACCTCATAGAGGGCTTTCCCCTCCTGCGCCATCCCTCCACCCTCCCAAGCATGATGTCCCTCTCCAAACACCGGTTTCTCCTTACAACATGTCCAGAGTATGTTAGAAGGAGCCTCAGAATCCTTGCCTCCAAGGAGCAGCTCGGTTCAACCCTTTCCAAGATGAATCTGTTTGTTTTCCTAGCAGTTCGTGGTACTCTCAATACTCTTCTCCAGCACCACAGCTCAAAGGCGTCAATTCTCCTTCTCTTCTCCTTGGTCATTGTCCAAAACTCTGATTCATAACAAGTGATTGCAAAGACCATGGCCTTTATCAGACGCACCTTAGTCTCCAGAGAGACACCATTGCTCTTCAGTACTTTGGAGAGGCCCCTAATAGCAGACTTTCCCATCGCAATACATCTTTTAAATTCCTGGCTAAGAAACATAAATGCAGGTTATACACATGGATTTCACCTGATGGTATGCATAGAAATCAGTTCGATTACATCTGTGGAAAAACGCTGGAGAAGCTCAATATCAGCTGTGAAAACTAAGCCAGGAGCTGATTGTGGAACAGACCACCAACTACTCATATGCAAGTTCAAGCTGAAGATGAATAAAATGAAACAAAATCCACAGGAGCCAAAATATGACTTTGAATTCATCCCACCTGAGTTTCACAATAATCTCAGGAAAAGGTGTGAGGCCTTGAACCCTAATGAGTGAAGACCAGATGGGTTGTGGGAAGATGTCTAATGTATCATCTAGGAAGAGTGCAAACGGTCATTACAAAGACAGAAGAGGAAAAAAAGACCAAAATGGATGTCAGAAGAAACTCTGAAGATTGCACTGGAACGTAGAAAAACCAAAGCACAAGGAAGAATTCAAGATACTAAAGAGCTGAACAGAAGATTCCAAAAGGCAGCACGGAATGACAAAGCAAATTATTACAATGAAATGTGCGAGGAGGTAGAGTCGGAAAATCAAAAGGGCCGAACCCTTTCAGCATTTCTTAAGCTCAAGGAACTGAAGAACTAATTCAAACCTAGAGTTGCTATAATCAAGAATGCTTTTAAGCAGAATATTAAATGATCCAGGAAGTATTAAAAGAAGATGGAAGGAATATACTGAGTCATTGTATCGAAAGGAATTGGCAGATACAGAACACTTAAAAGAAATAACATTTGAGCAAGAGCCTATGGTGATGAAGGAAGAAATTCAAGCTGCTTTGAAGGAAATAGCAAAATAAAAGGCGCCAGGAATAGATGGCATACTAATTGACATATTTCAGCTAACAGATGCTGCCCTGGATGTGCTTATCAAGTTGTGCCAAGAAATCTGGAGAACAACCACTTAGCCAACTGACTGGAAGAGATCTATATTTGTCTCCATTCCAAAGAAGGGTGACCCAACTGAGTGCAGGAAACTATAGAACAATATCATTGATTTCACATGTAAGCAAGATTCTACTGAAGATTATCCAAAAACAACTGGAAAAGCACATCAGCAGAGAACTGTCGGAAGTCCAGGCTGGATTTAGAAGGGGTCATGGTACTAGGGATATTGTAGCTGATGTTAGATGGACCTTAACTGAAAGCAAGGAATACCAGAAGAATGTCTATCTGCGTTTCATTGATTATGCAAAGGCTTTTGACTGTGTGGATCGTAACAAACTGTGGCTAGCTCTGAGAAGAATGGGAATCCCAGAACATTTAATCGTGCTAATGCGAAACCTATACTTGGATCAAGAGGCAGTCATCAGAACAGAGCAGGGTAACACTGCATGGTTCAAAACTGGGAAGGATGTACGTCAGGGCTGTGTCCTATCTCCATACCTTTTCAACCTGTAAGCAGAGCAGATTATCTGAGAGGCTGGGGTCTATGAGGAGAAGTGTGGCATCAGGATTGGTGGAAGATCTATTAACAATTTGCGTTATGCAGGTGATACGACCCTGCTTGCCGAAACTGAGGAGGACCTCATACACTTACTGCAGAGGGTCAAGGACTGCAGTCTTCAGTATGGACCGAGGCTCAATGTCAAGAAGACAAAAGATTCTCACCACTGGACAAATTGGTAGCATCAGGATGGATAGCGAAGAGATTGAGATTGTTCATAGCTTCAGTTTGCTCGGCTCCACGGTAAACACTCTTGGCACCAGCAGCCAGGAAATCAAAAAAAGCGTATTGCAATGGGAAACTCTGCTGTTAGGGACCTCTCTAAAGTACTCAGGAGCAACAGTGTCTCTCTGGAGACTAAGGTGTGCCTGATACAGGCCATGGTCTTTGCAATAGCTTGTTATGCATCAGAGAGTTGGACAATGGCTAGGGAGGATAGAAGGAGAATTGATGCCTTTGAGCTGTGGTGCTGGAGAATAGTATTGAATGTCCCCTGGACTGCGAAGAAAACAAGCAGATTCATCCTGGAGAGGGTTAAACCAGGCTACTTCTTGGAGGCAAGGATTCTGGGGCTTTGTCTGACATACTTTGGACATGTTGTAAGGAGAGACAGGTCCTTGGAGAGGGACATCATGCTTGGGAGGGTGGAGGGACGGCGCAGGAGGGGAAGACCCTCTATGAGGTGGATTTATTCAGTGACTGGGGTAATCGGGATGGGTGTGTCAGAGGCAATGCGATTGGCACAGGATAGAGCAGGGCTTAGGGCTATTGTACATAGGGTCACTATGAATCGCAAACGACTCGATGGCACATAACAACAACTGGTGTCAAGAGTGTTGACTGTGCAGCCAAGCAAACTTAAGCTGTGAACAATCTCAACATCTTCACCATCCATTCTGATGCTGCCAATTGGTCCAGTGGTGGGAATCTTTGTCTTCTTGACAAAACAGCATTTAAAGATAACACGTATTAAAGTAGTTGGATTATGGAAGATGGTTTCTCACAGTGCTGATGAGGTTTGGGCATGAAATGTTTGGTTTTGGGGTTTTTTTTTTTGTTTTTGTTTTTGTTTTTTTTCATCCACAATCAAGTTTCTGCTGATTGGACTTTCTGACTTTCTAGATTTATATAACAATGAGCTTTGTGCTGAAAGTCTCTTGGTTTATAGTCAACCAGCGCTAGGTGAGTGTGCCTGTATTTAAAAAGTGGTAGAGTCCTCGCGCTTAGTGTTAACTGATTTGGGGATGAACATTCTTTAAAGTGGTACAGTAATTGTGTGTCTATTTGCTGTACTGAAGTAACTCGGGGTTGCTATAATGCTGAATGCTGTGCCATAATGGTTATTTATTGTCAACAGTGCTTAGCGGAGCTCCAAGATTGATTCAGGTTTGGAAGCAGGAGTGGTATCCACATCCTAAAGAACATGCCTCTAGAAATTCTATGAAATATAGAAAGGATGATAATTAGAAAACAGGGTAAGTTCATACGGTAGCAATGAGTCATACTCGATTTAATGGCACTTAACAACAACAATAATATATACTACAATATGTATGCAGGAGCTCAGGTGACCGAGAGGATAGAAAGTTGTATTGTCAACTCAAAGGCAGATGGTTCAATGCACCATCTGCTCCATGAGAGAAAGAAGGAGAAACTCCACTAGTGTGATTTACAGTATCTGAAAATCTATAGAAGGGCTAGCTATGAGTTGGTTCTAACTAGACAGGAAAGAATAAGAAGCTATAGTACATATTACCTATATTAAGAATCCCTGGTAGTTCAAAATTAAAAGAGTCATCTGCTAATAAAAACATTAATAATTTGAAACTGTTAGATACTGCACACCATTGGTGAAAAACAAGGCTCTAGAAATTTATGTACTTCCAAATGAATTTTTTCTGCAAACAGATGGACAACTGGATGTACTCATTCTTCTAGGCTGACAAACTGTTATAGATGAATATACCTCGTATATCTGGTCAATTTGATCTGTAGGTATTTCATCTTGAATCATGTTGGTTTCCTTTAAAAAAAGTAATCCTACAAAATGTTTTTAATAGTAAAATATTATGAAACGGTAACTTTACACATGGCTCTGTCTTTCTGGACTGTATAAGAACCAGATTGACTAAGTCTGTGGAAGCAATCATCGGAAGAAACTCAATATATGCAGTCAAAACCAGGACAGGTTCTGACTGTGGAACAGATTGTCATGTACAAGTACAAACTGAGGCTGAGGAAAATCAAAACAATTCTTTGAGAACCAAAATATTATCTTGATGCTATCCCACAAGAATTTAAAAATCATCATAAGTATAGGTTTTATGCATTGAATAATAATGATCAAAGACAAGATAAGTTGTGAGATTACATCAAGGATATCATCCATGAAGAGAGTAAAGGATGATTTAAAAGACAGAGGAGAAACAAAAAACCAAAATAGATAACAGAAGGAACACTGAAAATTGCACCAAAGTGTTTAAAAGCTAAAACAATGTAAAGATATTTTGAATCAAAAATGCTGAACAGAAGATTTTAAAGGGCAGCATGAGAAGAGGCCAAAACAAGGTATTATAACAGAATATGCAGAGACCTAGAATTGGAGAATATAAAAGGAAGAACTTGCTCAGCATTTCTCAAACTAAAAGAACTAAAAAGTAATTCAAACCTTGATTTGCAATACTTAGAGATACTATGGGCAAAATCTTGAATGACCCAGGAAGCATCAAAAGAAGATGAAGAGAATACGCAGAATCATTGCATAAAAAAAATTGGCTGACCCTAACATAATTCAGGAAGTAATATACGATCAGAGACTAATCATAGCAATGGAAGAAATTCAAGCTTCATTAAAGGTATTGGCAAAAAAAGAAGACATCAGGAACCAGTGTGATACCAATTGTCATGCTTCAAACAACAGATGCAGCCCTGTATGTGTTCACCAGTTTGTGCCTGGAAATTTTGAAGACAGCTACCTGACCAACTGACCTTATGTCACCTTAAACCATTGCCTTGATGTCTGCTTTGTATCAAAACCTTGAACTTCTGCACTATGTGTGTATATTTGATTATCTTTGCATTTTTCTCATAGTGATATAATTGATGTCATTTTTTTTGTATTGCAGAAGTGTTTTTACAGTTGCTGCTTTTAATATCTTAGGTACGTATATGTTCCCTTGTCTATCATTTGCTCTTCTGGTTGCACTGTTTGTCCATCAGATACTGTACAAAAGCAAAGGTCCTAATTAAGATAGAAGAGGAAGAAAAATTGCCATCCATTTCTAGAAAAACTTTATGAATGATAGATTTCAAAACTATGATCTAGTGACAGGAAGTTCTGTTTCAAAGTCAAAACACATTGTTCAAATCTAGTAACTACTCTATGGAAGAAAGATGGACAATCTCCTCCCCTGGGATTTATTACCTCTGAAAATCTGCTGGAGGGTCATCTATAAGTCAATTCTGACTCAATACACACAACAGCACCATAATCATTAATATTAGGGAGTTCAGCTAGCATAAAGTGGCGTCTCTTTTGTAGCTCAAATTCACCAGATGATTTCTGGTATAAATATGGGCAATCCATTCTTGCACATTTTTGAACCTCAGAAAACCTATTGGAGGGTCAGCAAGAGGTGGTACAATTAAGAAATAATGCATTAATAATTGAATTAGCATACACACACACACACACACAAATCCTGCTGAACTTATTAAAAAGTGACATGAGTGATACTTCTATAGGGAACAGCCAGGAAATCAAGCTAAAGTAATAAGAGGCCATCGGATAAAAGATAAAATTGTTATTTTAAAATGAATGCTGGCTTAAAGAATACCAGAATTTTTTTTACTTGTGTTTTATTGATTATGCAAAATAATTAAACTGTGTGGATAATAATAAAGTATGGATTACATTAAGAACAATTCCAGAAGACTTAATTGTATCCATGAAAGAACCTATACACATCCAACAAGTAGTCTTTGAAACATAACAAAAAGATACTTAAAGGTATAAAATTAGTAAAATGTGGGTCATATATTTTCACCATATTGACTCAATATGTAACCATGAACAAATAATTGAAGACATTGGATTTTATGAAGGTACATATGGCATTAAAATTATAAGAAGAGTTATAAATACTTATACACTTGACACAACGTTGCTTGCTGAAAGTGAAAAGCACTTAAAACAGTGACTAAAGAAGGTAATAGATTACAATCTCTGTAACCTTGACTTAAACAAAGCAAAACCCCTCACAACTGAACAAATACACAATTTCATAATAAGAGGAGGAAAGATAGAATTTGTCTAGGATTTAATCTTATTTGGAACCACAATCAATATCTAATAACACAGCAGTAAAGAAATTAAATAACATTGCCCTGGACAAATCTCCTACAAATGAGTTCATTAAATTCCTAAAAAAGCATGGATATCTATTTGAAGTCTATGGTGCACCTGACACAGTCATGGTATTTTTTCTATTGCTTCATATGAAAGAGACAGACAATGAATAAGGGAGTTAGAGGAAGAATTGACACCTTTAAATGAGGAATATTTAATATACCATAGAGTGTCAAAAGAACAAACCTATCTTGAAAGTACATCCAGAATTCCCTTTAAAAGTGAAAATTATGAAAGCTTTGCCTCATATACTTTGACTTTTTACCAGAAGAAACGCATCATGGAGAATTATGTCATGCTCAGAAAAGTAGAAAACTTCACCTCATTGATATTGTGCCAGAACCAACTAATAGTTGACCGTCTACTGGATGTTTTGGAAATTGGAAATTGTATAGGATGAAATGGCTCATATTTTTTCCAGGTGTATTTGTACCAGAGAAGTACCATTTTGGGTTAGTAGCAAAACTCCCTATGAACTATCCTAACAGTGCTCCCTAAAAGGAGGAAGGGCACATAAAAAGATGAAGACTTTCAGTGTGATGGGGAGAAGTTACCTCGGCAAAACTAAGACGAGCCAGAGCAGAGTAGGGCCTTTGGACCCAAAAATCCTTCCTTTCCTGAAAATCTCTTAGATCCACAGGGGAAAAAAAACGTATCTGTTGTTGTTGTTAGGTGATAGCCAGTTGACAATTCATAACAAGTCTATGAACAACAGATCAGAACCTTGTACTATCCTATGCCATTTTTATTTCAGTCATGGTCGAGTCCATTGTTACAGACTCTGTGTCAGTCTGTTCTATTGAGGATGTTCCTTTATTTTTATGATCCTCTGCCTTTCCAAGAGAACATCTTTTCCCAAGGCCTGGCCTCTTCTTACAACAAGCCCTAAGCATGTGAGACAAAATGTCACCATTCTTGCCTTTAAGGTTGCACTTCATCCACAATATTTGTTTAATTTTTTATAGTTTTTGGTGTATTAAATACTCTTCATAAAAACCACAATTCAAAGATATAATTTATTTTTCTATATACTATACACATAGTTATCTAAAACATTTATATCCAAGGAAAAATTGACATCTTAATATATGGAAATCTCCAAAGGATATCCAATCCACAGATGTTGTAACATCTTTTCTTTCAAATAAGAAAGGAAATCCTTCCCCAAGAGATGGAACCCTGAATTTGGACTTCCATAATCAACCTTCATGATGTTTTATTATTATATGCTGTCCAGTTGGAACAAATTGTAACTGACCCTCCAGTGCATTTATAAAGACTGTAAATCAAACAGGAGGAGATTGCCTATCTTTCTCCTGCAGAGCATCTGATGGATTTGAACTGGCAGCAGAGATCTTTATCACTAAAGCACCAGAGCTCCTTAACTATTGCTGTTCTAGGTGTCATCAAGTTGAGTAAGACTCATAGAGATCCTATGAACAGCAAGTTTGAATCTTGAATCTTGAGCCCATTGGTGTAGTAACCAAGTTAATCGATCTTGTTACAGGGTCCTCCTCTCTTTTGATGATCCTCCACCTTTCCAAGCATGATACCCTTCTCCAAAGAATAGCCTCTCCTAGTAACATGTCCAAAGTATGTGAGATGAATCTTTGCCATCCTTTACTCCAAGGAGTACCCTGGCTGCAACCTTTCCAAGACACACCTGTTCATTCTTTTGGCAGTCCATTAGATATTCAGTAGTCTCCTTTAACACCATGATTCAAAGCTATCATTTTTTTTCCCTCTATCATCCTTGTTCATTGTCCAGCTCTCAGATGCATAACAAGTCATCAAAAGATTGTAACTGGAATGAGGCACACCTTAGGGAGACTAAATCACACTTCGTGACAAATATTCACTTGCAGTATTTCTATTATAGAAACTGGAGAACTAAAACACGTAGGTGGTTTCTTGGGGTAGGTGGGTGGGCAGAAAGGGGAGTTACTCTTCAAGGAACACTAAATTAGTGCTATGGGTGACAGAAAATATTGGAAATAGACATTGAGTATGGTTACATATTTGAATATCATCACTGTCACTGAATTGTAGGTGTAAAAATATTAAGATTATAAATGGGTTATATTAAAACTATCGAGAAATCTGTCTTATTTCTTTGTTAAATAATTAATGAATAAATTTGTCTTATACTGTTGTGGTGCTCTGGCCCTCCTCTTAGAGTTGAGGAAAGAATCTTTGTACCTTTTGGTTTTCCTTTCTTCTAACTGGTTATCTTTAACCTGATGTGACCTCACATATTGATCTACGTGCTCCTTTGCCTAAAATAATTTTATGAATTGAGGAAAAGTATGAGCTGTATTGCAAGAAAAGTCAAAGAAAATAGGATTACAAGAAAAATGAAATCTCCATTAAAGTCTTGGAAGAAAAGTATATTGGATCAAATACAAAAAGTACAGAAAAAACAAAACCCTTAGAGGGAAGTAAATACTCAATATACATAGATGATGATGATGACTATTGAATTCTGTTTCAATTAAGTGTAAGTGAACCATAACAAGCTAAAATGAATTAATTTATGGAGTGCTTCTTATGTTCCAGGTATGTAGCTGGATGGTAGAGATGTAAGGAACAAAGCACCTGCCCTCATGAAATTCAGGAAAATCAGGAAGGAGTAATCAGAATAAACTGTTGCAAAAAAAGAGTAATTACTGGTATGGAATAATCTGGAAATCTGAGGAAGTGATACATATTTCAGTCCCAAAATTCCAGAAGGGACATTCTTTGAAAAATCATGTTTGTGTCAAGAAAAAGTTCAGTGTCTCCATAACTGATACATCTGATGTCTTAGTTTCTTGACTTCCTTATGCCTAGTGGAGGGCAGGGGATACAAAACCTAAAGACCTCTACTTGTGGTATACAGAAGTTGGAAGTTCTTAAACGGATCATCAGTTTTTAAAGATATATGAAATCCCCAATATTTAGTCAGTTTTATCTTTTTGCATGATTTGATTGATACAAATTTTGTTAATTTTATCTGGATAAAACTAAAATGTTGCAGACCATATATTTAATTGGCAAAAGAAATGCAGAAAAACCAAGAGAATTTATCTTTTCACCATTTTCCATGTTTATCACCTCTTCATACAAGCAAATGGCTTGCAAATTTGTATTTATATCAAATACTTTTTTTATATAACTGGGAGCCTAAAACTCCACTGTCTCTTCTATAGCTCCAATGCATATCTCACAAGAAGTTAAAAAGTTCAAACCTGTATTAATAGTTTCTCTGTCTTGATACCCATTTTTCCTTCTGCATTCAGTGACTTAGTAAATGGCTTCAGCAACTATTTAATTTCCCAAAATGTAAAGGGAATTCATTATTCTCCCATGATCCCCTCACTACTAATGCCCTATCAAAGACAGCTATTAATTATTTCCTTTAAGGAGCTATTGATCTGTCTCCACTGCTCTTTCTCCACTGCCACCGCCTTTGTCCAGAACAGCAGGACTCTCTACAGTAGTGTGCTAATAGTTCATTTTGTCTCATAGTACATCTTCCTGCTTTAACACCATTAATGACTTTCTGTTCCTTTTCAGATAAATGAAATATTTACATATATGCACTAACACTTCATGCACCACAGATTTTACATGATCTGATGCATTTCTGCAATGGTAGCTCAAGAAGTGTTACTGTCTTTCATGATTTTTATTCTGGCCTCTGACTTACTTTCAAGTTTCTTGAGTATACATTTATTATTCTTTTTAGTCCACGACACTTAAAACACATTTTCTGATTGGGAGTTTTTTTCCGTGTTCTTTGTTCCATTCCTTTTCACCTATGAATTCCACTTTGCATTAGTCTTGATTGATCTGTCTTCTTCTCCAAGAAGGTGTCCAGTGATAACCCTAAAAATCCTATTATAACTGAACTTCTGGTCATTAATTTAAAAATATTTATCAGCTGTCTTTTGTGTTCCAGGAATGGTTTATATTTTTAATGGATATGATAAAGTTTTAGATGAAATATTTGCTGGTCACTGAAACTAGAAAAATATTTTATCCATGATAATTATAGAGCACATGTTCATAGGATGAATACTTATGGGTAACCAAGAAGCTTGCTGGGCAGAGAATGAAAATACAGAAAATTCTAGCAAAGATGGCAGTGCCTGAGAAACACAAGAAAATGTGTGATTAAGGATAGAAAACAAACTATGTGTTCAATATGGCAACATAATAGCAGAATTTCACAAACAAACAAACAAACAAAAAACCCAAAACTGTCAAACAAACAAAATGGAGTAAAATGTACCCTGTGCTTTTCAAGCATACTAGTAAGAGTACAATTAGAGAAGTAGATAGAAAATAATCTGAGTAAGAAGAGTAGTGAGATATCTGTCTAATTTGATTTGATACTTTGGTAAGAAATATTAAAGAATGATAAATTGAACAAAGAAAAATAGGCTGATTGTAGCAAAAAGGCATGGAAACTAAAATGTAGATAAAGATTCTCTAAAGAGCAAGCAAAGAAGGAAAACTCTGTGTGTGTGTGTGTGTGTGTGTGTGTGTGTGTGTGTATAAAATTGAAGGGAAATTAAGGATTACCCCCCCCTCCCTTTGTCTGCTTTGAAAGAATGGAAAATTGTATTGTGAAAAATTTTTACTATCTCTTGCACAGTGGTTAAGCACTCAGTTGATTCTGAAGTTTGGATTTTCAAGCCCACCAGCTTACCTAAGGGGTTTCTTTTGATCTAGTAGTAAGGAGTTGTGCTGTCAATGCAAATGCATGAGGTTTGAACCCACCAGTTGATTTGTGGGGAAAATATGGGTAATCAACTCCCATGTGATTTATTGCTTTTGAAAACCTGCTGGAGGGCCACATTTATGAATCAGTTCTAGCTTCACCTGATGTAATAATATTGATAAAGCTTATTTGAGGAGGAGAAAAAGCAGTTGATGCTGTTCTACATTCCCGAAGACACATGATTGGAGGCTACCAGCTGCTTTATGGAGAAATATGAATATTCTTCTCCCATGAAGTTATCTGCCTCCCAAAACCCACTGGAGGGTCAGCTATAGGTTGGTTTTGACTCTATGGTACACAACAATAACAATGTGCCCATAAGGATCTCAGTCAAGGAAATCCTATTGATTCTTTCTAAAGAGTCACTATGACTTGGAATTGACTTGACTGGACGGTGAACAGTAAGAAGATGATCATTGCTGAAAGTAAGGAGATAAAACAGAGAAGAATGAAAAAAGTTTAGAATATTCAAAGAATAAATATAAAATAAGAGGCTAATAAAAACTCTCCAAATAACAAAATAGCTAAACACTGAGAATTGAATTGAAGGTCAGGATAATAAAATTTAAGTGTACCAGAGGATTCAGGAAATAAATATCATATGTAATTATTATATTTTTATTCTATTATCACTTTTAAATTGTGGATTTTTCTTTTTTTCTGTCATTTATTTAATTCATCTATACAAATTAAAGGTGAACAAAAGCTTTCAAAGATGTGTTGTTAATGAAACTAACAAATGCACCATAAAATATGTCAGTAAGTGCCATGTACAGCAAAGAATTAGTTTTGTTTTACTTTCATTCCTGAAAGGTACATGAAAGGAAAACACAGTAATGCACCAGTGGTCAGAACTCAACTATTCAATTAAGCATGAATCATAGTTTTCATTCAGTACATCTTAATTTCCACCATAAATATTTTCTGAAAGCTGGTTGGTGAATTTATTTTTTTAAAGGAGCTTATTTTATTCATGGTTGAGAGATTTGCATGTAGTATATGATTGACATAGAAAGAAATATTATGTTGAACAATTCTGTGGTAGACATGCCCAAGGCAATTCAGAGGAGGGAATTAATAACAATGCAGGCAAAAGAAATTCCTTATTAAAACTTGGTTAAATAGAAATATAATTCATTAAGAGTTGTGTCACACAAATCCATCTTGCCAATGGGGACTTACATGACCTTCCTTAGTTAAATTTCATTGCTCTGAAATTGTGTAAAGTAAAATTTATTTGTACTCTCAAGTGTTAGTTTACAAAGTACAAAAATAAGTAGCACGATGACTATAACCTGTTTGAATTCCTCAAGCATTTCAATATTTCAGAGGGATAAAAAAAAAAGACTTGTGTCCAAAGACTTCCACCAATAATAAAACTAATATATGTGCATAATTGAATGCACATATTTTAATTGTAGTTTCTTCTATATTTTACCATACACAAGTTTTCCTGCAATTGGCATCTTACTAAACCTAGTAAGTGTAAAGTTCATACTCAGAAAAACTTGCTTGTGAAATTATTGTGGCTTTCTTTATTTCTGTAAAACAGACATTTCCTTCTAACTCTTGCTTTAATGCATACTGACAGAAAATTTGATTTATTATAGATTCTATTTTTTCCATTTATGCTAAAGTTAGTTTTTCATTGGTTGGTTGTTATGAATTTTTATTTTTTTCCTATATCTCAGGTTCATACTTTATTAGCTATCTAGAGTTGCCATAAAAAAGTATAAAACAGAAGGGAGCTCTGGTGGCCTAGTGGCAAGAAGCTGCACAGCAATCCCAGAGGCACATAGTTCAAATCCACCAGATGCTCTGCTGGAGAAGGACGGGCAATCTCCTCCTGTACCAGTCAGACCCGATTTGACGGTACACACACTAAATATAACAAAATAAAATATTTGAAAAATGTATAAAACATTGAATCATTTAACATAAGAACAATCTAAATCTTCATCGTTCAGAGGATACAAGTTTAAACTCAACTTGTGAACAGGGCCCTGCTCCCTCTAAAGAGTCTAGAACAAATCTTATTTTTTCTTTTTTAGAGATTATAAGGGCCCTTTGTCTGTGGTCTCTTCACTTCAATTTCTGCCTTTGTCTTTACGTGGTCCTTTTTGTGTCTTTTTTTTTCTTTTTTCTGTCTTGTATACTGGCTTACTCATTGAGTTCATGTCTACTCTAATTCAGTATGATCTCATCTTCTGATTCTAGATGGGATTACAGAAACTCTTTTCTAGATAAGAGCACATTCATTGGTTCTGTGAGGCAGGACTTCAACGTAACATTGGAGAAACAACCTACCACATTTTATTTATTCTCAAATAAATGGGAAAAGGGGAAGCTAATTGCAGCTCACTTTCTACTTGAGAGGACACACTATAAAACTTCTCCAGGTACCGAAAAGTGGTATAGAGGTGTGCTATAGTGATTATTCCAAATCGCTTTCTAGCCATTTACTTCAACTTTTACCATATAGTCAGATAAAATTACACAGATATGGTTGTTTCTGGCTACATATAGAAATAAAATTTTAAAACAAAACAGAAACAATGAACACTTCATTGCCATCAAGTTAGAACTGATCATAAAGGACCCTCCAAAGCTGGTAGATTTGAACTAGCAGACTCAAGGTGGGTAGAACTCCCTAATGACGAGGCAAGTTGTCTTTTGTTGTTGTATACGTCAAGTCAGGACTGACCCATAGCTGATCATCCAGCGGGTTTTCAGAAGCAGTTAACTGCATGGGGACATCATCCTTCTGTTGCAGAGCAGTTGGTGGATTTGAACCATGTGCCTTCAAGATTGTAGTGCAGTTTCTTACCACTAAGCCATTTGAGCTTCCTACTAAAGAGAAAGAAAGAAAAAAAAAAGGTACGTTGTACTACTGGAATAAGAGGAATAGGAATATAATAGGAACATACTATTAAGCTGTGTAAACCACGGTGGTTTAGTTGTGCTGCTAAATTAAAAGCAAGCAGTTTGAATTCATCAGCTCCTTTTATCAGGGATGAAAGATAGGCAGTGTCCTCTTGTGTGGATTATAATCTTGGGGGGGTATATTACAAGTCAGCTCCAACTTGATGGCAATGAATTGTTTTCTTCTCTAAAAACAAAATTCACTGGAGAGTCAGTTATGGGCTGGTTCCTCTCAATGGCACTTAACAACAACATCGAAATCAGTAAGGAAATGATTGGTCAGTTTTGTCATCCCTCCACGATTAAGTAGATAAGATTCAGAAGCTGGAATCTCATTAACAGCAAGAAAGAAAAAAGCAGGAAGTACAGAGTTTTCATGGAGATAGAGGTTCCAGTGAGAGGTAGACTGAGACAGGGCAACCTAGACATTGACAGCAGTGGAGACAATGAGAACCCCAGGCTGGAGTGAGGCGGGTAAATAAAACTGCTATTCTATAAAGCTAAGCCAAGATGCTTACTGGCAGAATTAACGGAGGAGAGGAAAGGAGGAGAACAAAATTGGCAGTACAACAGAGCTTCGTAACAGTGGCCCAGAGTTATGTTAGAGCCTGGTGAGACTGAAGTTTAGAAAGAGGACTGATTAGCAGCACACCTCTGAAGAAACTATTCTGTCTAAAGAATTATGTCCTGAGTTTTTCTGATCTAAATTATAATCTCCTACTTCCCTAATAAAATCCACGGTCATGAGTATTGTCTGTGAGTTCTATGTGATCATTGCAATCAATCTGTTTACAGAATAGTACCCTGCTCTGGTGCCTTAGTGGTAAGGAGTTGAGCTGCCAACTCAAATGCATGTGGTTCAAATCACCATAAGCTCTGCAGGAGAAAGATGAATGGTGTCTTCACATGATTTACTGCCTCTAAAAACCCACTAAAGGGTCAACTCTTAGTCAGCTTTGACTCGACAGCACACAGCAATACGAATGGTAGAGTAATGATTGACATTGCAATTGACAGAAGTAAATGTGTGAGCATGAGGCCATGTTTGATCTCATAGAAATCAGCTTTTTTTTTCCTTCTTATTATTATTGGTGGATCTCCTTTCCCATTTTGAATTTCTAGCACTGTTCTTACGCTTGTTGCTTCCCCCCCGCCAAAGGAATTTCTGTCTACAGTATTCTGCTTGGCTATGATATTAAAGAGCATAGTAAGAAATAACGCCTTTCTAATACCAGATATACTCTATGTAAACAATAGCTGTAGTCAAACTACCTCAGGCTTTTATACTATAAAAGCAGTGACCTAGTTTAGATGACAAAACTTATAAGATTGGGTCAATTCATTGGTGTGTTCCTTGTGAAATCACATTGATGATCATTGTTATATATTTTTCTGCATTCCCTCTTTCCCTCTCAAACATCTCTTGGCTAAGCTTAAAAGAAAAAGAAAAACTGATCAATGAAAAATAGTGCAGATGATTAATTTTATAAAACATAATGAATAAGAATGATTGTATGAAACACAATGTAAATGAAGGAAAGTGTGAAACACAATGTATGTGAACTTTATCAGCAAACCAATAAAAGAGAACATTTTTTAAAATGATCATTCTAAGATGAGCAAGTTGTATTCTCCAAAGAGTTTCTGTTAATTGCATAAACTTTGCATTTGGCTTTCTTCATGTCTTAGCTTTTTTCATTTTAAAATACTCTTGATAGCAATTAAAAATCACAGTTTAGAGAAGTATTACTCATCTTTATCCTCAAAGATAATTCAACATTATCTTTTGAGGCACTGAATGTTTATGAAATATTAAAATAATAAGGCCAGACATATAGCGGTGATAGCACAAGGAAGTAATTTTGGTTAAAAAATAGCATATAATATTGCCAAAATACAGCAATTGTATACAAATGTCCCAGAAGTGTTAAGGGAGCTTTAGCTGTATAATGGTAAGGAGATGTTGAAATATTTCAGACTTGATTGGACAGAATAGCACCAATCTATGCTTATTCCTGGAAACGCTAACAGGAGATATCTGTTAAGTTGTTATTGTCTGCATACCTATACTTGTGACATGATATTTATTTTATTTATATTTATATTATGATATTATACTATTATAATATGTTGTTGTTGTTGTTGTTGTTATGTGCCATGAAGTCACTCGCAACTCATAGCGACCCTTTGTACAACAGTCCTAAACCCTGCTCTGTCCTTGCCAATCTCACTGTTTCCAACACATCCACGCCAATTACCCGTCACTGAATCATTCCACCTCATAGAGGGTCTTCCCCTCCTGCGCTGTTCCTCCACCCTCCCAAGCATGATGTCCCTCTCCAAGGACTAGTCCCTCCTTGCAACATGTCCAAAGTATGTCAGCGAAGGCTTAGAATCCTTTCCTCCAAGGAGCTGCCCGGTTTAACCCTCTCCAGGATGAACCTGTTAGTTTTCTTAGCAGTCCATGGTTACTCAATACTCTTCTCTAGCACCACAGCTCAACAGCATAGATTCTCCTATCCTAGTGTAATATTTTATATTATATTTATGTTATAATTTATTATATTAATATTAATTATAAAATCATAACTGACTCATGTAACTCCTTGTAACCACTTTGGATCCTTCTGCCTCTATTGTTCTTGTTCTACAACTGTGAGATTCTCAAGACTGTATACAGGGGCAAACTGGAAACACATCACAGTGTTCTCTGTTCCTGCTTACACTGCTAAACTTCTCCATGCAAAGTTTCATGAGAGATTCCACTTAGCACTCATGTATTTCATATAAGAAATGACTCTATAATAATAGGATGGAATTTACAATTAGATAATTAATTATGTGATGACAGTAAGAATCTTTGTTGGTGGTCATTGAGGTAATTAAAATCTCTAGTGTTCAGTGTTCTAATTACTAAACTTTTGCATAATGTTAATTGTGATGAGCAACAAAGAAATCCTTCTTGAAGGAAATAAAGCTTAGGTGTTCCTTAGAGGTAAGATAGTGAAAAATTCCTCTCACATATGGTGGAAATGTTGTCATTTCCAGAAGGGGCCAGTCCTTGGAAAAAGACATCAAACTCAAAAAAGCAGGAGGGTCAGAGAAAGGAAAAAAAGACCCTACACAAGATAGATAGAGACATACTGACTCTAACTATGGTCTTGCTTTTGTGGATGGTGCAGGATAGGGTTAGGTTCAAATGTGTTTTTCACAGGGTCACTATGATTGCAGTTAACTCAAATGTTCCTAACTACAACAATAGGTGAAGTAAGTAAATGAGCTGATCAAAAAAATGAGATATGAGTTACTTCCCACTTGAGCTCTATGTATAATAATATACATATCCATTTATCTTTTGTTCATATGTTTTTAAAGTGCCATTATTCTGAAAGTGGTTGTCCAGGCTTGCTTCCTAGGCTGTCTTATCTAGAACTCCCCAAAACCTGTCCTTGTTTGGTGACACTTCTACCACTGGACACACAGATGGCATAGTTTCCAGAATTACAACAACTCATAAATCACATCAGACAGTAAACAAGAAAGCATACACACCCAACTATAAAATAGTGAACAGTATGTAACTCAATTCTCAATATAATTGACTGAGACATGCTCTAGAAGACAAAGCAAAACATTATAATGAAATGTGAAAAGAACTAGTTAGAGAGTGAAAAGGAAAGAGCTTGTTTGGCATTTTTCATACTGAAAAGACTAAAAGGCAAATTCAAGTCTCAAATTTTAATAATTAGAGATTTCATAGGCAAAATTTTGAAAGATCCAGGGAGCATTAAAAGAAGATGGAAGAGATGACCAATCTTTTTTGGCACAGTGAATATGTTTAACACTGAAAAATTCCAAGAAGTACCGTGTAAATAAGGGTCAATGTTAGCAAAGGAAGAAGTTCAATCTGTGCTAAAGACACTGGCAAAATATAAGTCTCCAGGAATAGATAGTTTACTGATAGAAAAGATGGTATACATTTTTCAGCTAATTGATGCAACCCCGGACGTACTTACCAGTTAATGTCAGGAAGTTTGGAACAACTGGCTGGCCAACTGAGTGGCAGAGAGCCATATTTGTACCGATTCACAAGAAAGATGGTCTAACAGAATGTGGCAGTTATCAAACAATACCATTAATATTATTTGCAAGTAAAATGTTTCTGATGATCATCCAGAAATAACTGAAAGCATGTTTTTACAGGGAACCGTCAGCAGTTTACGCTGGGCTTCGAAGTGACAGCAAGAATAACTTTGCTGATGTCAGATGGGTCTCTGCTGAAACAGAACACGGGAAGAATATCTGAGTTTTATGGAGTAAGCAAAGGCATTTGGCTATGTGGTCATAGCAAACGATTGCTGACATTGAGAAAAATGGGAGTCCCAGAACACTTAATTGTGCTCAAACAAAAAACTATGCCTAGACCAAAACCTGTTGTCCAAATAGAACAAGAGAGACAGCGCAGGAGAGGAAGACCTAGGATGAGATTGACTCAGCGACTGGAGAAATGGAATTAGTCTGTTGGAGGTGATGAGATTAGTTTAGAAAAGGGCAGGATTCAGAGCTATTGTACATAAAGCTGTTATGAGTCACAGGCAACTTGGAGGGACATAACAACAAAAAACATCAAAATGAGTTGTATTTGACTCAACAACACCTAACAATATTAAATAGTCATTAAATAATGAAGAGAGTATGGTAATCATAAATACTATGGAGTGTGATCAACTAATATTACTTTGTGAGAGACTCTTGGAAAAGAACAGGGCAAGTTATGGAAGTCAATTGCTAAGGCAAGGCCTTCTGTGAAAGTTTGATGTTTGGAGATTTTCATCTTTTGTAGAGCCAGATCATACTATGCTTAAAATTAAATCTAGATTCTTCAAAGTTATAAGAAGCCAAGAGAGTTTAATATGGAAAAGTGGGGATGCTAGAAGCATTTGTCTGGTTGAACCAGAAACTTCTCAATCTGACTATTCCAGGCCAGTATAATCAGTACTCTTTACTTTAGCCTTGCAGGTTTATTTCATTCTCCTCAGGTATACTACCATACTGCTTAGTATTTTCCATGTTGGTTATTAAAATAAAGTAGCTTCATAGTCAGAAAGATGAAAGTAAATATATTCTGAGGAAATCTGGATACTTTGTCAGTAAGTATTGATGGTAACCTTGTAATATATCCGAGAGTGAATTATGACAGTGTAAACGATAAGAAATTGAAATCTTGATAGAATAACTTTGCTTATTGTGCAATCATTCAAATGTTAGTCATAATTTAAAGTTCTTGCATCTTGTTGTTGTGGCTCTGCCATCAAGTCAGAATTCGCTCGTAGTTGACCCTTTAGCAGGTTTTCATAGTCTGCAGATTGCACAGTGGGATGTTCTTCATCTTTATCCTCTGGAACAGTTGGTGGATTCAAACAACTTACTTCCAGGTTACCAGAACAATTACTTATCACTAGCCCACCAGAGCTCCCTAAAGTTCTGACAAAAATATCTAAACTTTTTTTCCTAATAGGTTCTGACTGGTTTTGCTAAGACTCAGGACAATGGCCTATAAAAATTTAGGTGAAACTCATTTTACAATAATGGTCTTAAACATTCCTTATGTGACTGAATTAGTCGTTTTAGTATAATGTTCTCAAGTCCCTCCCAAGTTAGGTAATATTTGCAAAATCATTGCTCGTGCGTGCTGCATAATATTTCATTGTGTGAATGTACCATAATTTCTCAATCCATTCATTTGTGGTTGGACAGCTAGGCTGTTTCCATGTTCTTTAGATGATGAATAATGCTGCTATGAGCATTGGTGTACAAATCTCTATTTATGCTTCAGTTCTCAATTTCTTGGGGTATATTCCAAGCAATGGAAAAGCGGCATCATATTGAATTTCTATGTCCAGCTTTTGAGGAAGTGCCAAACTGCCTTCCAGAGTGGCTACACCATTGTAAAATCCCACCAACAGTGTTTAAGAGTTCCTATCTTGCTCCATCCTCACCAACACTTATTACCTGCTGTGTTGTTAAACTTTTCCATGGCTACTAGAATGAGATGGTTTTTTATTGTGGTTTCGGTTTGCATCTCTCTTATTGCCAGTGATTTTGAGCATTTCTTCATGTGTTTGTTGGCTATGCAAGGGGGGAGTGTGGAAGCAGAGGGGCGAGGATGTGTGGCTGGGAAGGATTAATCAGGGAGTGGCACAACTTGATGGGTGGGGATGGTGAATGAAATGGGAAGGATCTGGAGTGAAAAACAACGTATTCAAATTTTGTAAATAAGCTAGTATAAAAATTATGTAAAATAGAATTTATATGAATGATTGAATGAAACAAAATATAAATAAAAGATTATATAAAACAATGTCTATGAATTAAACATACTGAAAATGTATTAATATATGAAAATCAAAACATATTAAAAATATTTAGGTGAGAGAACAGAACATTTTTGGCAAGTTATAAAATATGGTCTTTTTTCCTATCGTATGATTAAGACAGATCCAATTCATTGCTTATCCACCAGTGAGATTTCAGAGGCTTTAATTGCTCGAGAAATGACTAAGTATCTTTCTCCTAAGGAACATCTGATGAATATAAACTGTCTACCTTTTAGTTGACAGCATAACTCCCTATTCACTAGACCACAGGAGTTCTCTGTTATTGTTTCCAGGTGCTAACAAGTCAACTCAAACTAATAGAAGTCCTATGTATCCAAAACAAAACTGTGCTTGATAATACACAACCTATTGGATTGGTAAATGAAAAGGTGACAATTGGAATCTACCAACTCCTCCTTGAGATACCAGTTTCACAAACCTAATAGAAGGCTTTTATGATTTAAACCAAATTGATGGCAGTGAGTTAGAGTGTGTTAAAAACCAGAACTTCCATGCAAGCAGATATATGCACACCTATGTGTATTGCTGCTTTGTTCATAATAGCAAAGAGTTGGAAAAAACCCACTTGCCCATCAACAAATGAATAGAGAAGCTGTGGGATAGCCACACATGGAATACTATGCTGCATTGAAAACAATGAACTCATGAAATATTATACAAAATGGGTGACCCTGGAGGACATTATGTTGAATGAACTATCTCAGTCACAAAAGGACAAGTACCGCATTATTCCACTGTTATAAAGCAGGACTGACATCAATGTTGGGAGGAAACTAAGAAAAAGAGGGGATAAATATGTACAGTGCCTTGAAATAGATGAGAGAGCGAACTGTTTAAAAGGGATATATGATTAGGTATTATTTGCATAACAAGAGTCCAGAATAAGAGCTGCATAGTAACTAGGACTGAGTGGGAAGGAGTGTATAATAATGAAATAATTTTTTTGTTTCTTTTCAAAGAGAAACTAGAACTGGTGGGGAGAGGTAGGGAGGGAGGAAAATGTGCAACAATGAATGAATGGAAATCCATGTTCTCCATAAACTTTCATTAAAATCTCAATTATAAAAAAAATTGAGGCAAGTACTATATATGTCACAACTTATGCTGACATAAGATGTTTATAATAAACTGTAAATTTGTAACAGCAAATGTGTACTGTTTTGTAAAATGCATGAAACCATTACTACTATGCTGTTAAAAAATGTTGTAGAGTGGATTATATTTAGGGCTAGGGGGTGGGGTTTGGGGAGGTGCGGGGGGAGGATTGTGTACCAATGAGGGAGTTTTTCTTTTGCTTTTCAAGGAGAGGAGCAAATGGGGGGGAGGGGTTTGTGCGGGGAGAAGGGTGCAACAATGAATGAATGGAATCCCAAAATCTCTGTAGATGTTCATTGAAATGAAAAATAAACAACCTAAATTTAAAAAAAAAAAATGTTTTCCTGTATCTGGAAGTGCTTCTTCAATGCTTTGTATGCATAGAAATGTGTACTACAAATATTCAAATGAAGTTTGACTAATAGGAGATGTGAAGTATATTTAAGTACTGCAAATTACATTTTTTTTAAAAAAAAGATTAAAAATTCAACTCATTTATAACCTAGGGACTGCCTAGATGCAATATAGTATTTACACAATGTCCAGATTACATTTTTATAAAATATATCATGGTCATTAAGTAACTTTATTGTTACCCAATAAAAATAATTTAATAAAAAATTAAAAATATGAGATTATTATATTTCATTTATTAAAGCAATTCCTAGGGAGAGTGGAGAGTTGGCAAGAAAGAGGAAGACCCTCAACCAGGTGGATTGACCTGGTGACTGCTACAATGAGCTCTTGTGTGTCAGGAAGTGTGAGGAAGCACAAGATAGAATAGGGATAAGATCTTTTGTTCATAAGGTCACTATGAGTCATACTCACCTCGGCAATACCTAACAACAACAAAAACCACCTCAGAAATATGACCTTTGTGAGCACTCAGAGTATAGATATTTCATAAATACAATATGGCCTGAAAAGCTCAGTGATTTCTGTAGCCTGAAGCTTTTTTACTCCTATATTAGGTATCACACTCTCAAGAAATAGGTAAGTAAATAAATAAAAACATTCCCAGTATCCTATCATATAGTTTACAGAGACAACGGAGGGCAAAATAAAAACATTTACAACTCATTGGTATTGACTCAGAACCAACACATATCTGGCATTCCAGCTATTTCCAAGACTGTAAATCATGTGGTAGGAGTTTGTTCATCTTTCTCCCTTGGAATAGATGGTAAATTTCTAATATCAGTGTAGTATTTGGTTTAGCCACACTCCTTAAGGACTCTGTCCTCAAAGTTCCCTAAATGTTAATTCCAGTCTGAAACAGTGTCTTTCTTTTCAGTGACCTAATACGGTGACAGATCATTTATGGCATTATAATAAAAATAGATTAATAGCCAGATAAACTATTTTTCAATTTGTATTAAACTAATAACTTTTTTAAAATGAGAAATGATAGTACAAGAGCACAAAGCGGGTTTCAGCTTCTGAATGGGACAATTACAACTCCTCACTCAATTTCTGCTGGTTTAAGAGATGTGATTATTTCTTTGTACTCAAAGAAAAAAAGTTACACATTCATAAAGAAACCCAAAGTTTAAAGTAGCAAGTTAGAGTGATATTCCATTTGGCAGAAAGGCCAACCCATGTTATATTATGAAAGCTAGATACAGGTTCTGAGCTGACAATGACAACAGAAACCAAATATAATATCGTCTTCTTCAAATTAGATTGAGAGCTATTGTTGGTAAGGCAATAAAATGAATTTTCTTTTAAACTTAGACAATGCTGTTTATATTCCCACTCTCTAAAGACAAAACCTAATTATATTTGCTCAAACGATATAATAACTTCACTTTCTTTCTAGATCTATAGACTGAATTTTTTTTGTTTGGTGCACTACAACTCATAACAACGCTTTAAACAACAGATCTGAATCTTGCCCTGTCATCATTTTCTCCAATATATTTGAACCCACTGTTTTAGTGACTGTACTAATACTTTTCATCAAGAGTTCTCCTCTTTCTCTGACCTCCATGTTTCCCAGTATGATGTCTTTATCCAAGAAATGGTCACTATTAACAACAGATCCAAAGTTATACGAGGTTGTTCACCATCCTTTCCTCTAAAGACCACTTTGATTGCTCTTATTAAAAGCTGTCTTGTTTATTCTTTTGAAAGTTCATGGGATATTCAATACCACAATTTAAAGATGTCAATTCTTCTTCTGTAACTATTATTCATTGCCAACTTTCAGATGCATAGTAAGCACTTGAAAATACCAAGATTTGGATCAGGTGTGTACCATTCTTTCTAAACTAACATCATTTCAGTGTAGGATTTTGAAGAGGTCCTTGCAAGTATATTTTCCTCAGTGAAAAGTGTTGGGTTTGGGTTTTGCTCATTTTTAAATTTGTTGACAGGACTGCTGTAAATATGGATGTTGGTAGTGAAGTAAAATAAAATCACCAAAAACTTCAACCATATCTCCATCTATCATGGTGTTGCCTGTAGGTACAATAGTTGGGATTCTTGTTTTCTTAATGTTGAGGTGCCATACTGAAGCCTGTAGTCTTTTACCTTCTGCAGTAAATGCTACAAGTACAAGCCAGGTTGTGTTATCTGCAGATGATCAGTGAATTTGCTCCAATCCTGATGACACAATCTCTTTCATATTCAGCTTCTTGAATGATTTGCTCTACATACAGATTGAAAAAAATGTATGGAGAAATGATAAAACCTTTAAGCACACTTTTCTTTATTTTAAATTGTGCGTAGTGTTATCTTACTCTCTTTGGACAACTATTTTTTGATCTACGTATAAATTTCACATGAACATAATTAAATGCTCTGGAATTCCCACTTTTCTCAATATTATCTAGAATTTGTTATGATCCAAACAGTCAAAAACCTTTTTTTAATTAATAAACTTCAGATACACATTTATCTGGTATCATCTGTCAGCCAAGATCCATGTGGCATCAACAATGATATCCCTTATTTCAGGTGTAAAATACAGACTTGGTGGCAAGTGAGGCTGGAGATAAAATGGTAAAATTTTGTGAAATATTTCTTCTATTTATTGCAGATACCTTTTTAAAATGCATAAGTGGTGTTTATACAAGTAAGCATCATCTAATGAAGAATATAGTAATGTAATCTGATTGATTATAACTGTATAAAGTAGCAGAAGCAGCACAATATCAGAAGCCAAAATGTTAAAACAAAATAGCAGGAACTGACCGCAAAACTGACAACCAAACATGCACGTCCAAATTCAAATTGAAACTGAAGAAAATTAAAACAAGCCCACAAGAATAAAAAAGAACATTAAATCTAGCCCACCTGAATTTAAAAACTATTTCAAAAACAGATTTGATTCATTGGACACTAGTGACCAAATCCAGATGAGTTAGAGAATGGCAGCAAGGACATCAATCATGCAAAGCGTAAAAGGTCATTACAAAGACAGGGGAGAGAAAAAAAGACATAAATTAATGTCAGAAGACTTTAAAATCTTCACTAGAATGTAGAAAGAAGAAAACAAAGGGGTGGGGGAATGTTGACCTAGAGATGCGAACATAAGATTACAAAAAGCAACTGGAGCAGGTAAATTAAGTAGACTAAGGTAGTGATGGTAAACCAAAATACCAAACCAACTAACATAAAGTTAATTCCAACTAACAGTGACACTGTTTAGATAGAGAATTGCCTCTGAGGGTTTCTAAGGCTGTAAACATTTCTTGAAATACAACACACTACCTCATCTTTCCATAGGATAGCTAATGGGCTCCAATGACCGACATTTTGTTTCTCATCTAAATTTTGTGACTACTCCACCACCAGGGTCCCTTGAAAGGATGATTGTTGTTAAATGCTGTGGAATCAACTAAGACTCATAGTAATCCTATAAACAATGGATCTGAACTCTGCCTTCTCCTGTGTCGTGCTAATCATCTCTGACATGCTTGCACCAGGAAGGACTAAGCCTAGATTCTGCAATGACAAAGCAAAAAGATAAAAGAAATTACAGTATATCCAAATAATTGAAGAAATCACAATAATTGAAATCACTTCCAAAATCTTTAGGGTTAGTAGTGTTTATCAAATTGATATTTCACCTGTTTGAGTCTGCTAAATGAGTTGGATGTTGGTGGGTGATGTTAAGCTTAACTATATGGCAATCCCAATAATAATTGTTCTGGATAATTAACACATTGCAATATAGTTATTGACCTCACAAATACGTTCCTCTCAATCTCAGTCAGTAACAGGAAAAAAAAAATTACACGAAACCAAAAAAACATCCCCCACAAAGAAACAAACAAAAAAAAAGCAAAATTCTCATTTACAAAGCAGACACAGAGGTATATAGTCATTATACGCTGGCAGAGCTATGACATCTTTTGTTTTCAGATTTAATATAATCACCAGAGACCTTGACGCCTAGGCTATATTGACATTTTACCAATATCTAGCTGTCTTCCAAGACTAATTGCAATAAGCTAATTTGACCTGGCAAGTAGAAAATGCCAAATAGTCTACATATTCTGGGAAGAAACAAATCTGTTCTGTGTTTCATAGTAATATGTTTCTTGTTAATGTCCCACCACAGAGCAGCAGAAGAAGCTTGAAAAATCAGTGGAGAGAATGACTTCCTTTGTTTATCAGCTGCTCTCTCCCTTTAGCTAGTACAGTGTTAGAACAATGAGACATGGAATTCAGGAGGAGGAGAGGGTTAGCTTTAGGCAAGACTTCCACAGACTCCATATATTCTGATTTTTTTTAATGATATAAACAATAGTCAACAGGTTGTTTGATTATTTTATATTTCCAGCATCTAAAAAGCTTGTTTTGGAGAATTTTATTGAATTTGATATTTGGGTTTTGAGATAAAGTTTAATTTACCACTTTGTTGTATGGTGGCATTAAGGATTCATTGTTCAACAGAGCTTTCCAGCCATTTATTAACTTGGCATTTTATAATCAAGAATTTATTGTATTAAGAGATAGGATTGGGGGATACAAGCAGTGCTGTACTAGAGGCTTATGGAAGCTCAATTCTTGTACACTTTTGGGGAGGTAATTTTCCTTGTATATGGTCTCCAGCAACACCAGAACTGACAGTATCTCCAGGACACTGCCCATTGCTCAGCAATTTCTGCAACACCTGCCCCCATCACGCATAGCTGCATGAGTCATTTCCCCGATGAGTTTGAATTTCTGTGAGACCTACCAGCAAGCCACAAAACTCAAGGAACATAGTGAGTGTGATAACTGACTGGAGAAGGAATAGTTGATGTCAGAAATCATTGAGTGGTAAAAGCAAATAAAACATTTGAGACATTGTTGACTTCTGATTTTTAGTAACTGCTTTGCCACTAATCTTAGCAGAATGGTTTGGAAATGTATCTGCTATAGCCAATATTCCACTTGATATTTATCTGATAACTAGACAATGAATAATGATGACAGAAAAAGAATTGATGAGTTTCAATTGTGGTACTGGAGAAGAGTACAGAATATTCCACGGACTGCCAAAAAACCAGAGAGATATATCTTGGAGAAAGTGCAGCCAGAGTACTCCTTAAAGGCAAACATGGCAAGGTTCATCTCACTTACTTTGGGCATGTTGTTAGGCATGTTTGGAAAGGTGGAGAGTTGGTGAAAGAGAGAAAGCCCTTCAATGAGAGGGATTGACACAGAAACTACAGCAATGGCTCATGTGTGTCAAAGATTATGAGGATGGCACAGAACAGGGTTCACATCTGTTATTCATAGGATCACTAACAGGCATACTCAACTAGATGGCACCTACCAGTAACAACGTTGGCTTCTGCTTTTCACCATATTGAGGCATCAAGAAAACATAACTGTTAAATTGAGAGAAATTTGCTCATTTCTCAATTAAAGCACTAGTTTTGAGATTCTTGAACCTATTGTGTACAGAAGAAAAAGGTAAACTATTCTCATTCTTTCATCAAGCTTTCTTTCATTTACATTTCTCTAACTCTATCAACATCTTCAGCACCAACATAAATCTGATTATTCTGTTTCCTCAAAATCAATGTGTTATATTTAACTCATCATGCATTATGGGAATGAATTTTTTTGAGAGATAGTTATATGAGTGCTGGAGAAGAGTATTTAATATACCATGGACTGTTATGAGAACAAACAGTTTCATCCTAGAGAGGGTGAAGCCAGCATGCTCCTTGAAGCCAAGGATTCGGAAGCTTTGTCTGACATACTTTGGGTGTTTTACAAGGAGGGCCCAGTCTTTAGAGGGGGACATCATGCTTGGAGTTTGGAAGGACGGATAATGAGAGGGAGACCATCCATGAGATGGATTAATGCAGTGACTAGGGTAATGAGGAAGGTTTACTGTCAGAGACAGTAAAATTGGCACAGGACATAGCAGGTTTCAAGGCTGTTGTACATAGGGTCACTAGGAGTCACAAGCTACTTGACAGCATATAACAACAGTTACATTGGTTACCAGTGTCTAATTTCATCAAAGAAATGTCTAAAACTTGATGTTTAGTTTGAGGTAAGTTTCATTATGTCGTGTCTAGTAAGTTTTTATGGTGGTGACAGAAGCCAAATAATTCTTGGTGATGGCGGGGAAACAGAAAGACAGCAAGACAGAAAATTATTAAATAGAATGATAGGAAAGAGACTTTGGTAAATGAGTTGCACAGGTCCATTTTCATGGAAGCATCCTTCTGAAAACCTAGTTTGAATAGATGGCCTACAGTCTACTTCCATATTTTAATAGCTCTAAAGCTAAAGATTAGTTTTTAAAAATTGAGCTCAAAGTATAGAAGTAGAAAAATATTTGTAGCTCTTTGGAACAAATAAACGTTTTCCAGGAAATGTTCCCAGGGAATGTTGAGAATCTAAGAAATAGTTAAAAGCATCCTTCAAAATGCCCCTTAGTTTACCTCTGCTTCCATATTAATGCAGATGTACCACTATAATTGGAGTCTTGCCACCTCCAAGTTTTACTGTTACATTAAAAACTATAAAATACAGAAGGCATAAGTACCTATTTATTTGAGCTCATAATGGGAATCTGAAGGTTAACCCACTTAAATAAAAATTGCCCAATTTACTACAGTGTAACATGTTAGCATTTGAATATGCTATTTCCACTAGTTCCAGGGTTCAATGGAAAATGCAGGAAAATCAAACGTACTTTGTTCCA
Organism: Elephantulus edwardii; assembly: GCF_000299155.1. NCBI lineage: Eukaryota > Metazoa > Chordata > Mammalia > Macroscelidea > Macroscelididae > Elephantulus > Elephantulus edwardii. The sequence goes on along the minus strand of NW_006399786.1, from coordinate 13,068,283 downwards.
AAAAGAGTACAGACCATTTATCTTTGACAAGGCAAGCCCAGGCAACAGTCACATACAAAATGTGAAATGCAAAACTTTTCAGTGATGTGGGAAATGTCCATAGTCATTATGAACTTCTGGGATTACCCACGGAAAAAGCCTGGGATTCATCTATGACTATTTTTAGGTACTTTGATAAGGATTCTCTCCTCTTTTACCTTTCTGAGTATGTTCATGTATTCTGTAGCTTTCACTCCCGAATGTTTTGGTTGGTTAGGCTCTTTGTGAGTTAGATTTCAAGAGGCTAGGGTATAGTCAATCTCATATTGCCAAACAACTATACATTTGACAATCTTTCATAAGTGTTTAATGCTTAAGAAAATAACTTAGAAGTAAAAATCAATGCTGTCCTGAAATGCAATTGAAAGTATGTTTCTTTCAGTTTCTTGTTTATAAGGTCTCTTTACAAGATATATTTCCCATTGATTTTGAAAAGTATATATTTAAATTTCTAAATAAATAATAATGAATTTATTTACAAATAAATATAAGTCCTCTGCTTCTTCCTATCAATAGATGTTTAAATACATTTATAACGTATACAAAAATAAATATATATGCATATTTAGACATATGTGTAAATGTGTGTGCTAATGTGTGTTTGTGTGTGTGTGTGTGTGTGTGTGTGTGTGTGTGTGTGATGTTATTGTTATGCACTATCTAATCAGGACTGGCTCATAGCTGACACTCCAGCAGGTTTTCAAAGGCAATAAATTGCATCGGAAGAGACTGCTCATCTTTCTCCAATAGAACCGTCAGAATTGACCTCTAGGTGACCCTCTGTTGAGTTTTCAGAGGCAGTTAATTACATAGGAGGAGATTGCCAATCCTTCTGCAGGGCACGGGTAGATTCAAACCATGTGCCTACTTGCTTTCAGCACAGCTACTTGCCACTAGGCAACCAGAGGTCTCCACTAAACCACTAGAGCTCTCTATATGATATATGTAAGTATTTCACAAAGCAGTAATTTAGTAAAAGTGACATCAAGTTTACTCACAACACTTACCAGGCACATAAAAAAATTTGTAAACATTTAACTTTAATCTAAAAGTTCCTCACTTCACTCCTTTATTTATCCTATTTTTTAAATTAATATAGTCTAAATAAATAAGAAAATGTAGTAATAACTCAGTCACTTATGACAAAGACTGTATGAACACAGAGAAAAAATATGCACATCCAGTTGATTTTCTTTCTGTTAATGTCAGTATATGTGCCAGTGTTTTGATAGTTCTTTCACTCTGTTGACTAAAATCCTTCTACAAAAAGTAAAAAGAAAAACAAACAAACCAAAAAAACCCCCACACACAACAACCAACAGATACTTATTTTCTTAAATGGCAGTCTCTGTGTGCTCAATGTTAAAAATATTGCAAATAAAAACACACAATTCATGTTTTTGCTGTTGCGTACCTTTGAGTTGCTTGTGACACACAGCGACACTATACAACAGCTCTGTACTCTGCTCTGTCCTGAGTCAACTTTATTGTCTCTAGGACACCTACCCCCGCCCCAATCACCTAGTCAATCCATCTTATCAAAAGTCTTTCTCTCTTGTGCTATCCCTCCACTCTACCAAGCATGATGTCCCACTCCAATGACTGATCCTTCCTTGCAACATGCCCAAAGAGCTTTACAATCCTTGCCTCCAAGGAGTAGCCTGGCTTCACCCTCTCTAGGATGAATCTGTTTGTTCTCCTAGCTGTCCATTGATTATTCAATATTCTTCTCTAGCACCACAGCTCAAAGGTATCAATTTTTCTTCTATCATCCCTAGTTATTGTTCAGCTTTCTGATGAATAGCATGGTGCACATTAATTTCCAGACTGGCATCATTGCTCTTCAGTACTCTGGAAATGTCCCTGACAGTAGACTTTCCCAATGTAATTCGTGTTTTGATTTCCTGACTGCTGATACCATGAGTATTGATTGTGGAGCCAAGCAAATTAAAACTGTTAATAATCTCAGTCTCTTCACCATCTATCATGATGCTGCCAGTTGGCACAGTGATGAGAATATTTGGTGGTTTTGTTTCTTTTTTTTTTATGTTGAGCTTCAATCTATATTTAAGGCTGCAGTCCTTGGCCTTCTGCATGCAGCAAGCACTTCAGGTCCTCCTCGGTTTCAGCAAGCAAGGTTGGTTATTTGCAGAACCTAAATTGTTGATGAGTTTTCCTCCAATCCTGATGCCACATTCCTCCTCATAGAGCCTAGCCTCTCAGATAATCTGTTCTACATACAGATTTGAAAGTATGGAGATAGGACACATCCCTGGCATACACCCTTTCTGAATTTGAACTATGCAGTATTTCCTTGCTCTGTTCGCATGGCTGCCTCCTGGTACAAGTATAGGTTTCACATAAGCACAATCTAGTGTTCTGGAATTTCCATTCTTCTCAGAGTCAGCCACAATTTCTTGTGATCCACACAGTCAAATGTCTTTGCATAGTCAGTGAAACACAGAGATTCTTTTGCTACTCTCTGCTTTTAGCCAATATCCATTAAACATTAGATATAGTATCTCTAGTATCTGGTCTCTTCTAAACCCAGCCTGCACCTCTGGCAGTTCTTTGACTATGTAAATATATTTAAGTAGCTTGACCTTTAAGAGTTTCCCAAGGAATTTAGGAGAAATTCACATTACTTTCTTAGGAAAAAAATAGTGCCAACTCCTAGTGATGGCTGGCATCTCTATGGTGGCTCAACTTAGTGGTGGTCAAGGCAAGGGAAGCTTCTGGGGTCCTTTCCACAGTGTGCTACTGTTCTTTTCCTCCTTCAAAAGTGGGTGGGTGGCCCAGAGCCTTAGACTAAGGGGAAGTTAGGGTGGAGCCTGTGAAGCTTGCTCCAGGGGGTAGTTTAAAATCCTGTAGAGCCCTCAGGCCTGAGGCTACCAGGCCTGTCTTTAATTGTTTTTGATGAAACATTCTTCTAGTCTAAAGCTCTGGCCTGTCCACTTGCTGTACAGAGAGGAAACTTGTGGTTTCCGTGAAGATGGACACTATGACATTGACAATCAAATGCGAGAATGGTTACCCATGGAGGACAGTGTTACATTATTTTTCTTTTGTTATTACCTCAATATTTTTAATAAAATTTTTATTTTATACTGATTTACTTACAAAGTACATTCTTTTTCACACCAGACCTTTCCCCTTTCCTTTACCCACCCATCCCTCCACCCATCAAATTGTGTGATTGAGCATCCGCCACCAGACCTCACCATTATGCTTCCCTCACTGCCTTGGATTTTCATACACATTCTGCAATAATAGTCTTATACATTATTTGTCCTTATGGGACTGACCTATTTCACTTAGTATAATACTCTCCAGTGCCCCCAAGTTAGGTAGTAATTTACAAAATCATTGCTCCTGCGAGCTTTGTAGTATTTTTGATACCATTATGTTAAAAATGGCATTGCCCTGGAGTCATTACCAACTCAGACCTGATCTTCTAGTGGATTTCCACAGCTGTAAATTGGGCATGAGGAGACAGATTGCCTTTCTTTTTCCTGAAGAACCAGTGATGGATTCAAACCAACAGAAAAGCTCAAGCTTTAGCTGAGCAGCTCACTTTCTTGAACCACATTATTGGAGTTCCCTAAAAAAACCCATGAAACAGATTCATAGCTGACCCTTGAGGCTGTGAATCAGGAGAGAAGAGATTGTCCATCTTGATCCTAAGGAGCCCTTAGTAGATATAAAAAGCCAGAGGGGTGCATCTTTGAGTCAGCAACACACCGTAAGGTTCAGCTTCAAAATAACAACTACATTTGACTGACTAAGACCACGAATGGGGTGCTCTAGTAGACTAGTAGGTAAAGAGTTGTTCTGTTAACCTACAGGCAGGCTGTGAGGCTAAACACTATGACACTGATGTGTCAAATGCATTTATGGTTGGTTACCCAATGTGGACAGAGAATGGGGTGGAGATCCCCAATTAAAACAAGCTTGGAAGGAGGGGTGGCATCCAATTCCATAATAGCTTGCCTCCAGAAAACCCTATGAACCTGGGGAGAGGATGAAAGGCACCCAAGCATTAAGGACTCTCCTTCATAGGGTCGCTATAAATCTCCTGTGACTCAACAGCACTTAACAACAACATCCCTATATTTTGGAAACAGGAGTGACATCCACTTCCTAAACAACATGCCCCCAAAAACTCCATGAACTTTAATAAATGTCGATAGTTATAGAAAGGATTCAGACCTTTTGTTCACAGGGCTGCTATTAGTCATCCTCCATTCAATGGCAATCAATAACAACAACATTCCTATATTACTACTGTTAATATAATCCTTTATAAAATATTTATTTTCAACCCAACCCAATATTCTACCATTTAAAACACTTAAAACTAAACATTATGATGAAAAAATATAAAGCTTCATAAATGCATAAACATTTTAATTTTTTCTTACAAAGAAACTGTTAAATATACTATAAAAATTGCAACAGAGACACCATAACTTATTCCACACATAATGGTCAAGGACTGCAGCCTCCAATATGGATTGAGGCTCAATGTCAAGAAGACAAAGTTTCTCACCACTGGGCCAATTGGCAACATCAGGATGGATGGTGAAGAGATTGAGATTGTTCAGAGCTTTAGTTTGCTTGGCTCCACAGTCAACACTCTCAGCACCAGTAGCCAGGAAATCAAAAGATGTATTGTGATGGGAAAGTCTGCTGTTAGGGACCTCTCCAAAGTACTTAAAAGCAATGGTGTCTCTCTGGAGACTAAGGTGCAACTGATACAGGCCATGGTCTTCCCAATCACTTGTTATGCATCAGAGAGTTGGACAATGACTAAGGAGGATAGAAGGTGAATTGATACCTTTGAGCTGTGGTGCTGAAGAAGAGTATTGAGGGTACCATGGAATGCTAGGAAAACAAATAGAATCATCCTGGAAAGGGTCAAACCGGGCGGCTCCTTGGAGGCAAGGATTCTGAGGCTCCATCTAACATACTTTGGACATGTTGTAAAGAGGGACCGGTCCTTGGAAAGGGACATCATGCTTGGTAGGGTGGAGGGACAGCGCAGGAGAGGAAGGCCCTCTATGAGGTGGATTGATTCAAGTAACTGGGATAATTGAGATGGGTGTATCGGAGACAGTGCAATTGGCAGAGGAAAGGGAAGAGTTTAGGTCTGTTGTTCATAGGGTGGCTATTAGTCGCAAGCGACTCGACGGTGCATAACAACAACAACAACAAAAACAACAACAATGCTTTCTAAAATGATGATTATTAAAAACAATCATCAGAGTATTTTTCTTAAAGCTCTGAAGATTAATTTTGTGAATTAATTTATTAAACATCTGTGTGGATAATCAATTTAGAATACAACAGAATGAATAACTGAACTGAGAGTTTGCACATTTGTTGATGCATACATATATTAATAAGAAGGCAAAATATGTCATGTAATAGAATGAATTAAGTATCTGTGCTTGTTTTACTGTGAGAAAAGGATTTTCTGAGATCGTGAACAGCTTAATGATGAAAAAGTTTACATTGATGAAAAGTTGTAAAGTTATTTGAAGAAATAACTTTCTAAGAAGAAAGAACACTTACTTAGATGGGAAGCTACCTGGATGTTCAAGCACACAGTGTTCATTACATAAAGAATAGAAAGTGCAAAAAATGGTGGATTAGGTAAGAGGTAAACCAGTCAACTTAGGAGAAGTTTGGAAGCAATGTAGATGTATTAGAAGTAATGCAAATCATGATATATTTTGGAAGTAAATTCTACAAAATGCAGAGGTCTATTACATGAATAACATGAAGGAGATGGCAGAATAAAAAGTGATCCTAGTAGAGATTGCTGATGGTGTGTATTAAAAGGGTAAATGACCATAGGGTAACATAATTTGATGGATGGATGGCGGGATGAGTAAAGGAAATGGGAAAGATACAGTGTGAAAAACAATGTATGCAAACTTTATAAGTAAACCAGTATAAAAATAAATTATATTTAAAAAAGGTAAATGTTCAGTAGATGGTAGATAGTATAGATGCAGAAACAATTTTGTCTCTCCTTTTTTCTTTAAGTTATGATTTAATTCAACAATACAAATTTTATTTTATGGTACTAATTATAATACCCACAAGTACTTTGTGTCTCCTGCTGCTGTTATGTGTCGTCAAGTTGCTTGTGACTCATAGCGACACTATGATCAATAGCCCTAAACTCTGCTCTAAACTGTGCCAATCGCACTGTCTCCGACACACCCATTCCAATTACCCCAGTCAATCGCACTGTCTCCGACACACCCATTCCAATTACCCCAGTCACTTGAATCAATCCACCTCATAGAGGGCCTTCCCCTCCTGTGCTGTCCCTCCACCCTCCCAAGCATAATGTCCTTCTCCAAGGACCTCTCCCTACTTACAACATGTCCAAAGTATATCAAACGAAGCCTCAGAATCCTTGCCTCCAAGGAGCAGCGCAGTTTAACCCTTTCCAGAATGAATCTGTTTTTTTTTTCCTAGCAGTCCATGGTAACCTCAATACTCTTCTTCAGCACCACAGCTCAAAGGCATCAATTCTCCTTCTATCCTTCCTAGCCATTGTCCAACTCTCTGATGCATAACAAGTGATTGCAAAGACCATGGCCTGTGTCAGACCCACCTTAGTCTTCAGAGAAACACCATTGCTTGTGACTCCTACTTACATTACTCTTTCTCACTTACCCTTGCCTGTCTTCTGGGTTCTGTACTTGGGCAAATTATTTATCTTATGTCGTTTATAATTGTAATAAATGAGTACCTCCCTGTTGTTACTGTTCACCTTATAGGTTTATTTATTGTTGGGCTGAAAGTTGAGCATGTGATGAGGTTTGTGTCAAGTTAAAAGGTTAGTAAATAAAAGATTTGGGGAGTTCCAGCAGTTTCTATCAGATCACTAAATGTAGCTATTTTTATATTTTTGTATAATATTTTTATATAAATATTTTATTTTTATTCTACTTTTTTCACCCACTGTTTCCAAGACCACCTTCTAGAATATGATTTAGAGTAGTCAACAATGACAGCTAGGCACTATGTAGTTCTTCTGGCCCTAGAGACATAGAGATTTACTTTCTTATGACCTGTTAGTCCTTTGGACTAATGGTGTCTCTGTATTCTTTCTTTTCTTCCTCCTATTTGTTCCATAGGAGAAGAAACCAATAGTTGCACCTTAGATGACTCTGAAAAGCTTTGAAAACCCGAGATGACACTTTCCAAAATAAGATGTAGAATATTGTCTTTGTGGACTATGTTATGAGACTTGATATTGCTGTATCAAGGTTTTAGGATTAGGAACTATTCATTAATAGTGCTTTGATAGGATTAATAAATTTATATCAGCTCTCATATGTTTGCACTGTTATACACATGAATGTAGAAATATGCCATACATAGGTATTGGCAAAATATTATAAAAATATTTGTTTGCAATGCAATCCTAGAGGTGCACAGTTCAAATTCACCAGATACTCTGCTGGAGAAGGAGGGACAATCTCCTCCTGTACTGGTCAGATCTGATTTGAAAGTACATGCACAAAAAAATAATAAAATAAATAAAAAAAATATTTGTTTGAAGTGCAGAATCAGAAGCTACAATTTTCATTTGTAAAATTTTTAAAAAATCATGATGGAATGATAAAATCAAATAATTAATAAAAACCTCCATGAAATATTTCTCTCTGCAATAATTCCAAAATTTCACAAAAAGTAAACTTAAAAGCATTGATATGATATTGTTCATCATCCTTAGAAGTTAACTCTATTATTTAAATAATGAAAGTAAACTGTAAAATCTATTTCAATTCAGTTTTTTAATAATAATGTCTTGTTGGTATTTCTTTCTATATCTGTATCAATTTTCTTGGGGGATTTCTCCTGTATCTAAAAGTGCCAAGTTATTTACTTATAGCTTTTCAATGAGAGTTCTTACTTCTACAAGATATGGAGATCCTCAATAACTTTCCATTTTATAGCACATAAGATTAAAAATGCCAAATGATTGCATCACTAACAGTAATCTCAGACCCACTTATCATAGACAGTATTTTAAATTTGAAAGCCAGATGCTACCATGAGAAATTACAGATAACTTTTGTGTGTTTAATATAAAGCCCTTATATATTATTTGCCATTTTTTCCAAGTTTTAATAAAGACAATTTGTGAATTTTCTGCTGAAAAAAATCACTGAAGTAAACATTTTGGTTTTGATACGACACTTTCTAAAGGCAAATCTATGGTTATATGTTTACAATTTTTATGTTTTTGTATCCATATATCCTTTGTTTATAGCTTGCATTCATATATCCTTTATTTCATCACTCTCTTGGTGCTGTAGCTTATTTTTCAAGTTAAATAAAAACACTAGCAAGGAAACAAAGAAAATGCTGTAATCTCTGACCCTCATGCTGACAGTTTCATATATTTTGAAGAAAATAAAGATATGGAATCAGGATTAGGGAACAGGCATGCACTTCAGAGAGATTTTTCATAAATTTATTGCCTGCCTGTGTAGTGCAACTGCCATAGTTTTTGATGGACAAGGACATAGATCTAGAAAATGAAACAAAGATAGTGGCTCACTGTAATTCAAAGATAATAGCTACTAGAAGGTACAATTGTTCAGCAAATGTGAGATTATTGGTTTCTTAGGGATTTATTAATTTGATATATTTTAATCCTTTTCTGTTGAATAAGAAGACTATTGTCACTTAGATGATGGGGTCTTACTTATTTTGTAAAGTGTCCTGATCATCTTTTCCATTTATATCTAAAATTCATCTGGCACTTATAAAAAGGCCCCTGCCACACAGCAGGCAGTCACCTAAAATGAATGTAAGAGCCCACGTCCAAACTTCAAATGTCACCACATTGCCATCTTACTGTGAATGACTGAAATTTACTTCCCGTTGTTAGTGGTGCTGAAAATTGCCACGGGTTTCTACAGTTTATAATGTATTGTCTAAACCAAAAACATTTCCCAGATTGAATTGACCTTTTAGAAAACAGCACTTTCATCCTCAAAATGCAGGACTGTTGCAATATTTTATTTAAAAAGGTTATTTAGTTTATAAAACTTGAGGAAAGGGTAAGGAATTAGAACTGAATATCTCCATATAATGCTTCACTGACAAAAAAATACAAAATAAGGACTGCTGATTATTTAACTATTCAGATGCTATTCAGTGAAATAAACTCAGAAAACAGTGTCCTTTGGTATTGCTAGAAAAGTCAATGAAAGGAGTATGTGTCTTAATGTTCTGTAGTTTTAAATAATCTTCTGTATTGTTATCAAAGAGGAATCTGGATGTTGTCAATTCTGTTAAGACCCTTAACAAAATAGAGGTCTTTTAAAGCTTATCCATAGAGTCTTTCCACATTCTCTCAATATGTATAATTTTTTGGTATGTATCTGGAGGATGAAGAATGTCTGTGTGAGTGAATGAATGTGTATATCTGTGAGTTTGTGTGTGTGGAGTATGTAAATGGAGCAAGGGCCATGTGGGGATGAATGACCATATCTGACTACTAGTTTCACAAAGAAGGAACTGTCTCTGCCAGCATCTAAATGCAAACCATTTCCACGATATCAAGACATGTCTCCCACACTCCCACACTTTTTCTACTAATTATAATACCGATATTGCTTTGTGGTGGTGGTTGTTGTTTGCCATCAAGTCTGAACTGATTCATAGCTGGTCCTCCAGTGGGTTTTCACAGGCAGTAAATCTCCCCGGAGGAGATTGCCCATCTTTTTTCCACAGAGAAGCTAGCGAATTCAAAACATATGCCTTTAAAATTGCAGCACAGCTTCTTATTATTAGGCCACCAGATTTAAAATCCATTACAATACTTCATAGAGCACATGGAATTATATTCACAATTACAAAGTTTACTAGGGAAGGTAACGGGTTGAAATGCTGCTAAATCTGCTCAATTTAGGGCAAGGCAAGCCAACCCCATTGTGGATAGACTCATGCACACTATTCACATAGTACCACCCATGCACACGACCAAGTCAATGGCTAGGAAAGCCATTGTGAACAATGAACCCTCGACTTCTCAGGAGGTGTGTGCTTGTTTATAACACAGAGCATAAATGATCAATTAGAAAGAAAATGCTGAGTATATAAAATTATTTCTAGTAATACCAATTACTAACCAATTATTTCTAGTAATATAAAGAAGCATCTAATTACACTTTTGATATGTGTGTGTTGATTTTTAATAATTCTACACATTTTGCCTTGTCCTTGTTAACCATTTTTATGTCTTCTTTGTAAAAAATGATAATTCAAGTTATTTAATCATTTTGTTAGGTTTTTAATCTTTTTTTATTAACTTATGGGAGTTCTTTATATACTTAGATATTAAACTCAAGTGAGACCTATGGTTCCTTCAAGGTTTCTTCACATGTACTTTCTCTTTTCATTTTGTCAGTAAAGTGTTTAGAAAGGGTTTTGTTTGTTTGTTTCAATTTGGATGAGGTCCATCTTAGTGGTTTGCTTTTTACTGCTTATGTTTTGGTGTTATTGTTGCTTTTAGGGGCAATTGAGTCAGAACTGACTCATAGCAGATCCCCCAGAGGGTTTTCAGTTGTAAACTGTGCAGTGGGAGACTTTTCCATCTTCTGAAGACAAGCTGATGGATTTGAACTGAGTGTTTTTGAGTTGGCATCAAAACTTCTTGCTACTACCACACAAGAAGTACTTCATTAAAAGCTAGGTCATGTTAAAATCCCTGTGCTTTATTGTAAAAGTTACATAGTTTTAATTCTTACTCTTATAAAGTTTTATAGTCTTTTTAATCAATTTTGAGGTAATTTCCATCTTAGTTTGAGGTACAGTTCAAGTTTTATCCTCTGTTATGTGTAAAAATAATTACCTTGATAACCTTGTTAAAGATTAATTGACCAAAAGAGTACTAATTTATTTTTATATTCTTAATTCATTTGTATTGGCTTATGTTTTTAGCATTCTTCTAGTACCAGATTGTTTTGACTACTAGGTTTATGACATATTTTGAAATCAGTAAAAGTTTTTCTCTTGTTCTGTTCTTTTATCAGGATTGTTTTAACTAGTATAATCCCAACCCAATTCCAGAATAATTACACTTTTATTTTCTTGAGTTTTTTGTTTACATTTGGTTTCAATCATTCTCTTTAGTGCAAACAAATCATTTGTGTCACAAACACAGATGGAAATATTCTTATAACCATTTTATAAACACTTCTATACCTCTCTCTTTAGGTTTATTCTAAAATGACTTTGAAATGTGAGGAATTATGCACAATTTAATAATGGTGAATTTGATGACAACAGTGCTAATTGGTATTGTTATTATTTCAGCCAAAATATCATAATATATATATAATTTCTTTTAAAAAGTAAATTGTATTCAATTTGTAGATATCTTTTTTAATATTTCCACTTGATATTTCTAAATTATTTTAATATTAAAATATTTGGTGCTGATTAAATTGTATATTTAGATTTACTTAAAATTAACTGGAAAAAGGAAATTTTAATGAATTGCATAGAATAAACTAATAAGTGAGTTATAGATAAAAACAATTTCAATTATGTTAATATCATCATTACAAACATCATTATGACAAATTTAACAATGTGAAATATAACGTCAGTAGACCAAAATAGAATATACTTCAAAGACAAAAAGATATTTAAGTGTGCTAATTATAGAATTATATTTCATTTATATATTGATAGGAAGAAGTAGAAGACATACAAAAGTGGATCTAGAGTAAGCACATACATAAAAGGAGAAAACTTCCCAGACATGACATTGTTCATAAGGAAAGGTAACAAATGGGAATGTGACAATGAACATTTAGATAAATATTCATGGACAAACAGATCTGATATGAATTATCAGATCTTTATAAATCAAGAATTATGCCTGTTTCATGTGAAAGGAAACTAGAGCCATGATGCTAGCAGGTATATGTACACTCATGTTTATTATAACATTATTCACAAAAACGAAGACAGAGAAGCAGTCTAGCTGCTGGTCAACAAGCAAATTGGCAATGGGATATTATGCAGCATTGAAAAGCAATGACCCTGTAAAACACTGCACAATGTGGGTGAGTCAGGAAAACATTACAAAGAGTGAAATATCTCAATCATGAAAGGACATATACTACATAATAACACTGTGATAAAATAGGATCAATGGGCTGACTTTTATATAACCACCAAAATAAATACTTACTTTGACGGCACGTAATAACAAAACAACAACAACATGTTGAGGATATTTAAAATTATTTAAATTTAAGCATGTTAACTTTGCAAATAAAAATGTTTTAATCCAAAATTTATCTTTCTTTAAAGTGATTGACTTTATTGACCACATTTAAATTTATACTCTACCAGCTGCTTTTTGGGAAAAGATGGGCAATCCTTTTCTATGTAAATCACAGCCTCTGAAAATCCATATAGGTCCAGCTAGGAGTTGGTTCCAACTTGATGGCATGTGACAACAACAACAACAAAAATACAAGCCATAGGAGCTGAAGTTATAAAATCAAAAGGCTCAAACTCGTTTGGCATTTCTTAAGCTGAAGGAACTAAAGAACAAATTCAAGCCAAGAATTGAAATGCTTAGGGATGCTATGGGCAGAATACTGAATGATTCAGGAAGTATTGAAAGAAGATGGAAGAAGTATACAAAGCCAAAGAAGATGGAAGGAGTAAACAAAGTCATTGTGCAAAAAAAGAAGTGACTGACATAGAAGAATTTCAAGAAACAAAATAGGGGCAAGAGACAATCATGATGAAGGAAGAAGTTCAAGATGCTCTGAAGGGCTTGACAAAAATAAAGCCCCATGAATTGATGGAAATCAATTGACATATTTAAAAGAACAGATGCTGCCTTGTATGTGCTCACCAAATTGGGTCAAGAAATCTGGAGGACAATTACTTGGTCACCTGACTGGAAGAGATTCATTTTTATTCTGGTTCTAAAAAGAGGTGACCCAACAGAGTGTGGAAATTATCAAACAATATCACTAATATCACACATTAGTAACATCCTGCTGAAGATTATCCAGAAATGATTGGAACAGTACATTGACAGAGAAATACCAGAAATACAAGAGGTTGTGGCTATGGATATTATACCAAATATTTGACATATCTTAGCTAAGGAATCTTACCAAGGAATGTCTGTGTTTCATTAACTATGGAAAGGCATTTGACTGTGTGGATCAAAACAAACTACAGCTAACTCTGAAAAGAATGGGTATCTCAGAACACTTGATTCTGCTTTTGCAAAACATGGTTCAAAATCAAGAAGGGGTCAGTCAGGGATGTATTTTGTCTCCATACCTTTTCAATCTGTATTCAGAATAGATCATCTGAGACGCTGGGCTGTATGCGGAGGAATGTGGCATCAGGATTGTAGGAAGAATCAACAATCTGCGTTATGCAGATGACACAACCCTGCTTGCTGAAACTGAGGAGGACCTGAAGCGCTTGCTGCAGAAGGTGAAGGACTGCAGTCTTCAATAAGAATTGAAGCTCAACATCAAGAAAACAAAGATTCTCACCACTGGGCCAAGTGGCAGCATCAGTATGGATGGTGAAGAGATTGAGATAGTTAACTGTTTTAGTTTACTTGGTTCCACAGTCAACACTTTTGGTATCAGCAGCCGGGAAATCAAGAAACAAATTGCACTGGGAAAGTCAGCTGTGAGGGACCTCTCAAGAGTACTGAAGAGCAACGACATCAGACTAGACACTAAGGTGAGCCTGATCCAGGCTATAGTCTTTGTAATTACGTGCTATGCATCGGAGAGTTGCACAGTGAATAGGGATGATAGAGAATTGATGTGTTTTAGCTGTGGTGCCGGAGAAGAGTTGAATTATACCAAGGACTGCTAAGAAAACAAACAGGTTTGTCTTGGAGAGGGTAAAACCAGAATGCTCCTAGGAGTCAAAGATTCTGAGGCTTCATCTGACATACTTTGCGCATGTTGCAAGGAGGGACTGGTCCTTGGAGAGAGACAACATATTTGGGAGGGTGGAGGGACGGCGCAGGAGAGGAAGACCTTCGATTAGATGGATAGATTCTGTGACTGGAGTGGAGGGAATAAGTGTGTTTGAGATGGAGAGGTTGACACAGAATAGACCAGCCTTTAGGGCTTTTGTACATAGGGACGCTATGAGTCGCAAGCAACTTGATGACACATAGTAACAAAAAGCATACTTGGAGTAGTTCTCTGCCAATGTACTGTTCCAGTAGTTTTTGGATAATCTTCGGCAGGATCTTGCTTACATGTGATATTAGTGATATTGCTCAATAATTTCCACACAGTGTTGAGTGTCCTTTTTTTTTGAAGTTGAAATAAATAAATACATATCTCTTCCAGTGAGTTGTCCAGGTAGTTTCCTTCAGATTTTCTGGCAAAACCTGGTAAGTGAATCCAGGGCAGAATTTGTTTGCTAAAATATGTCATTTTATGTTCCATCATTTCTTGCGGCCTTGTTTTTTGCCAATCCCTTCAGAGCAACTTGAATTCCCCTTCATCACCATTGCCTCTTTATTATATATTATTTAATGAAATTCTTCTGTGCCAGTCAATTCCTTTTGGTATAGTGACTCTTTGTACTCCTTTCATTTTCTTTTGATGCATCTTGTGTCCTTCAACCTTCTGCCATCAGTATCCTTAATATTGCAACTTCTTCTTAAGTTCCTCCATCTAAAGAAAAGGTGAATGAGTTTGTTCCTTTATACTTTCTGACTCCAGCTCTTTGCACATTTCATTATAATGCTATTGCTAGTCTTCCTTAGCTGTTCTTTGTAATCTGCTGTTCAGCTTCATGATTTCTTTCCTTTGCTTTGGCTTCTTGGCCCTCTAATGCAATATTCAGAGTCTTTTCTGACATCTATCTTGATCTTTTCTTCCTCCTTTGTCTTTGTAATAAGTTTTTGCATTCTTCATGAATGATATACTTTATATTCTCCCGCAGTTTGTCTGGGTTTTGATCATTGTGTTGAAGTCCTCAAACCTGTTCCTGATGGTCTTTAAATTCTGGTGGGATAGAATCAAGGTCAAACTTAAGTTGGTGTGGACTTGATTTTATTTTCTTTAGCGTCAGTTTGAATTTACATATGAATAGTTGATGGTATGTTCCAAGATCATCACCTGGCCTACTTCTTACAGTTTATATTGAGCTTCTCCAGTGATTTCTTCTCATTGTTTATGTTTCTTACAAAAGATGTTTGTAAGGAGTAGATCATTGATTATACAGAGTTCTACCATTCTATCTCCAGCCTCATTTCTGTCACTAAATCCATGCAATGCTACTACTGACCCTTCTTCCTTATTTCTAACATTTGCATTCCAGTCACTCGTTATTATCAAAGTATCTTTGTTGCATGTTCAATCAATTACTAGCTGCAAAAGTTGGTAAAAGTCATATATCTCCTACTCTTTGTTCCTAGTTGTGGGTGCATATATTTGGAAGATAGTGGAATTAATAGGTCTCCCTTGTATGTGTATGGGTATTATCCTTCCATTTCCACCATCTCATATTTCAAGAAGAATCTAGAAATGATCTTTTTAACTATGAACATGATCTCTTTTTTTCTTACCTTTTCATTTCTAGTGTAATAAAGCATATGATTATCTGATTCAGAATGTCACACATCAACCCATTTTATTTTGCCAAAGCCTAGTATGTCAATTTTTGTGTATCATTTCTTCCTTAACAATGTCCAGTTCTTCCTACATTCATAATTCTCACAATACATGTTCCAATCAGTAATATCTGTTTGCAACTGATTTTTCTCTTGTGTGATTCCCAGTAACGAGGCTCTGCCTCTGGCGATATATTTGCTAAGTCTATTCTAAGAGTGCTTTCTTATACATAAAGTTTTTTGAGGCCTGTTATTTCAAGATAGATGGCCAATTCTCCTCCCAAGTCTGCCTTAATTTGGATGCTTTACTCTAGAGCAATATTTCACAGACAAGAATTTTGCTCAAAAGAGCTGATGAGAGACTTTTCCCATTATTCAGATAACCAATCAGGAGTTGGTCTGCCCACCACCCCTTTGGCTGCATATGTCTTGTTCCTGTCCCCAGCTCTGCTCTGTTAGCATCCAGCTCAGTACCCCTCCAGCACTTCTTCCCTGGTACTTAGCCAATCCTGGTTTGATGGCTCAGGCCTCCACCAACCTCTGTCACCCATTTCCTCTCTACTCCCCCGTGATGTTGGTGTGCCTTTGTGGTGCAGGAAGGAGGTCCTCCTGATTAGGTCTTCTCTCCTAAAGTCTCTTGTGCTCCTTTGTCTCACAAGAGGCAGGAGACAAGGGCCAACAATGTAAGCACTCTTTCTTTTGTCTACTGTCCTTTGTCTATGGAGCGGCACAGCCAGGATTCTCATGTTTTTTTTCTCTATTTTCTGTGATGGTTCAGCAGATGATCCTTCACTTCAACCTTTTACCGGAAAAAGGTAAAATCTTGACAAGATTTTGTATATTGGTGATTCCATTTTCGACCTGAGGGCCGCTCAGAAGAGGAGGACATAGTACTAAGGGCATCATAGGCAATGTTAGATCGATCTTGGCCAAAAGCAGAGAGAACCAGAGAAATGTGAATCTGTGTTTTATTGTCCAAGCAAAATATTTGTCTGTCGGGGCTCCAACAAATTGTGGCTAACCTTAAGAAGAATGGGGATCCCGGAACATTTAATTGTGTTCCTGCAAAACCTACACTTGGACCAGAAAGCAATAGTCAAAAAGGCCAGGGAAACTCTGTATGGGTCAGCATCAGGAAAGATGTGCATCTGGGATATATCCTATTTCCATTGTTTTTCAATCTAACTACAGAACAGGTGATTCGGGAAGCTGGATTTTGTAAGGAGGAATGGGGCATCAGGATCAGAGGAAGACTCATCAATAACCTATGTTATGCAGATGACATAACCTCACCTGCTGAAACTGAGGAGGACATGAGGCATTTGCAGATAGTCAAGGACTGTAATCTTCAATATGGATTGAAACTGAACATCAAGAAAACAAAGATTCTTGCCACTAGGCCAATTGAGAGCTTCAAGATAGATGGTGAAGAAATTGAGATTGTTAACAGGTTCAGCTTGCTTAGTTCCGCAGGCATCAATTTTGGTACCACCAGCCAGGAAACAAAGAGATGAATTTCATTGGGGGGAAAAAACTATTGTCAGGGACCTCTTAAGAGCAATGATGTCATTCTAGAGACTCAGGTTTGCCAGATCCAAGCCATGGTCTATGCAATTACCTGCTATGTATAAGAATGCTGAAAAATGACTGAGGATGATAGAAGAAGAATTGATGTCTTTGAGTTTTGTTGCTGGAGAAAAATACTGAATATACTATGAACTGGTAAGAGAATAGACAAGTCCATCCTAGAGAGGGTGAAATCAGGCTGCTTCTTAGAGACAAGGGTTTTGAAGCTTTGACTGACATACTTTGGGCTTGTTGCAAGGAGGGACCAGTCCTCACAGAGGGACATCAAGCTTGGCAAGGTGGAGGGACAGCGCAGGAGAGTCAGATCCAAGATGAGATGGATTGACACAGTGACTGGGGTAATGGGTATAGATGTGTCAAAAGACAATGAAGTTTGCTCAAGATAGAACAGGGTTCAGAGCTGTTTTATAAAGTGTCACTATGAATCACAAGGGACTTGATGGCACATAAACACAACAACATACCAAACATTATGAGGGAAATAATTGTTTTTAAAAAAAATCTGATTGTACTGAAAATTCATTTAAATAAACAAACAAACAAAACCCCAAACAAATCACTTCAGGTCCCCTGGAGAATAACAGGTCTCCTAAACATTTTTTCCACAGAATGTCATGTCCACTGAAGTTCACTAAAAGTATGCAAAAGGAAGAATTGAAAACAACTTGAGCTTATGTAATAAATTGCATTGAAGTTATTTTAAACCAAGCAGCATAACACAGTGGAATTTATACTGCTGAATGTAAAGAAAACAATATTTCAGCCACCTCTATCATTTTTCCTCATTGTATTCTACAATAGTATCCACATGCCAACTCATATATCTGGAGACAATTTAAAATTCATTAATTCTATAATTTTTTCTAGGAGTTTTGTATCATTTCTCTTACATCTAATTATATCTCTTATTGTATTAATATTTTCTCAAACAAACTTACCTAAGTATATTTTAAGTACAAGAATACTTGAATTATTTCTTAAATAAGTGAAACATACAGGAAGACATAATTAAGTACAAAATAACATATTAGAAACAGTAAGACATGAGTAAAGAATAAATTTAATTAATTATTTTATGCCATTTGTTACCTTGTCACTTTTGAAGTATGTCAGGTAATCTAATAATTTACTCATTTTCCCCGTTTATCAATTATGAACGCAGATAAAAATTATTTAAAAGAAAATGAATTGATTTTTGTTAAAATCAGATCTGAAACAATAATAATAATAAAAAGAAAAAAATGATTTTTAAAAAAAAATTATAAGATTGTATTATTACAATGCAAGAAAGAAAATTTGACCTAAAATTTTATTTTGAAATTGTATTTTGGCTTCATTTTCAGTTCAGAAGAGTTTGCTCTATGTTTTATACCTAAAGGCTATTTTATGCAAAAAAATATTTTTCAGATTTTAAAATACATATTTGCAGTGAAATTAGGACGGTGCTTTGGCTAGAAATATTGTTTATAAAAAACACACTGTAATGTTTCCTAGCTATAGTTATTGCCTGTCTTGATGATCTTAGAGCTAATGGCCAGGGACAACAATCGTTATGTCTGTGATTGTCCTCATTGGCCTGCATGGCCCTTTGCATATTGGGAAGCTCAATCATTGATTGTGGATGTATTGTTGGCATGATTAATCATATCCATTATGTCTGTATGATTTGTTATAGAATTGTATTTTTCTGAGTAGTTTTATGTATCATTAGATTTCAGTGTTTCATAAACAGGGGATGAGAAAGCCTTCACATAAATTAACACAATGCTTGAACACTTCAATCCTCCCACTCAAAGCTCTCAGACTTCAAGAGAAACATTTCTGATCTAAATCTCTCCACAGAGCCAACACTAAGAATTCATGCACATGTAGCCTTAACAGTTACCATGGATTTATTTCAAGGCCATAATATAAAGAAAGTAATATTATGGATAAAAACATGCCTATCTTCACAGTCACCTGAGAAAAATATCTAATTAAGTGTATACACACACACACACACACACACATATATTTAACTGATCTTTTTTTAAAAGTTTCATTATAATTTATAACAGTGTTAAGTTTTTGAAGGTGCTTTTTTTGTTGTTGTTCCAAAGGTTAAAAATAAGGACATACTCCCTTCTAAATATTTGCAAAGTTAGTAAAAATATCACTTACTGGCTTTTTCCCCCCCTTTAACTTTGGTCTCTTTTAAAATTAGTAGTATTGTGTACCTAATACACAGGCTGAATATGTGACTGAGTGAATATGTGAATATGAGTCTGTGGGAAGTTTTATTGTGAACCCGAAATCCACCCTCTCCAGTAGACAGAATCCACCAATGGCTCCGAAGCAGAAAGATGAGCCTTAGAACAACAGTGGAAGGTCATCTTTGAGTTGATTCCTACTTGATTAGTGATGAGCTTTTTGTTTTCCCTAGAAGTAGGTGTAAACTGTTAAACCATAATATGTAAATAAACCCTGTATTATAATTTCTATTGACATAACAAAGTATTATTTAATCTTTCAAAGTTACAAAAGTACATACATTTTACTTGTCTTTTATACAAGAACCAAGAAAGGCAAAGTATGCAGTTATCTTTAATTTCTTACATTTCTGGAAAAAGTGATGACATTTTTTCCTTAGAGGTGAAAGGTGATAATATACATTTTGTTTTGTTTTGTTTTTAAATAATATACATTTAAAAAATAGAAATAACCATTGATTCATTTTATAACAAAAGCAAATTTTTATAGTTCTGTAGTTTTCAAAAATGTTAATAAATATTTGCAGAGTATTTTAATGAATTATAAATACCAAAATACTGATTAGCAATGTGAAAGAGACATTATTAGATTATAAGCAACAAGTTCAAATTGAAGCTTTTTCCTATATCCCCTAATTAATGCAAAGGTAATTATTCAAAGATTTTCTGTCTATCCTCAGTTCTCTTTAAAAACATAATGGTATTCTAATTCTACAATCATTTCCTAACCTATACCAAGCCAATCTTCTCTCTTTTGTAACTGTAAGGCAATTACTACTTGCTAATCTTACTTTCATCAAATTAAATGCTATCTCTCCTTCCTTACTTCTTCATAGAATCATTAAGACCTCTCCATTAGATTTTAAAAGAACATTTAAAAGATACATTGATCAAATTTTTCTGAACACTGTTATTTCTTATTTAAATAATAAATTTAAATCCTTGTAAGGGGGTAAATGCACATAAAAAAAAACCCCTAAAGTTCTACCTACAACATTTGGAAGGTTAAGAATTGCAATATCTTATAATATGTTATTGTGATAATACCTAATATATCATTACACATTACCTTTATCATCATTATTTCAGTGTTTAAATAAAATATCTCATTCTTCCCTCCTTGCTTTATATAATTGTGAATAAATTTTCCCATACCATATCTTTGCTCTCTCAAGTGAAATGTTGAATCTTTCCTTCTCTCCTAAAATTATGACTGCTTATCTTACGTCCTAGCTTTGACTTTTTCCAGAATGCTGGAAACCAGACAGTGAATTATTTAGCATCCATTTGGCTGAACCTCAAGAAGATCTCAAGAAGTGTCAACAGAGATCTGTAACTGGAGTTGGACGAATTATTATTATTATTATTATTATTTTCCATTTAAATATAAGAATACTTATTATATATAAGACATTCTGGCCTAGGCAAGGTTGAGCAATGACTTCACATTTTTCAAGGTAATTTGTTTGCATTTACTTGTAAATTGGCAGTATAAGAACATGTTTTCCTTAAGAGGCAAAGATTCTGAAGCTTCGTCTGACATACTTTAGACATGTTTCAAGGAGGGACCAGTCCTTGGAGAAGATGTCATGCTTGGGAGGCTGGAGGGATAACACAAGAGAGGAAGACCCTCAATGAGATGGATTGATTCAGTAACTGGGGTAATGGGGTAGATGTGTTGGACACAATGAGATTTGCACAGGATAGAGGAGAGCAGCGTTTAGGGCTGTTGTACATAAGGTCACTGTGAGTCGCAAGTGACTCAACCACACATAACAACAACAAACATTAGAATGCAGTGTTTAATGGAAGTGTTTCACTTGCAGTCAAGCTTCTATTTAATTTATTTAACATTCAGTATCAGTTTATACAAATGAATTAACCTATAATTGGAATTAAACATTAAAGTCCATTTTTAAAAATTATTTTTAAAATTTATTTACATTTTTCCAATTGAATAAACAGATTATTATACTTTCATATGCAACACAATACTTAAGACTGACTAAAATGAAGATTCCATTTCTCGGCTTTCTCTTGTTTCAACATACTCTCTATAAGCCAGTTTTCTGATCTGTGGAATAAGCAAGATAAGATGACAGTTCCCTCTGGAGTGTATCAAAACACACCAGAGCAATAAAAACCATGATAGCAAAGATTAAGGTTTCTGACCCCAATTGTGGCATCTCAGCTTTTTAGAGAGCCACTGGAGAAAGGCCTTGTGCTGGCCCTCACAATTTCTTCCTTTCTCTTTTTAGTACACAGGGCATTAGAAAAAAAAAAAAGGACTAAGAAATCTCTTTTCAGAATGGATCTCTAGGGGTGATTTAAATCTTTTAACCCACTGGCAAATTTCTCCATCCTGGCGAGCTAATCTACCATTCAGTCAATAAACACTTGAATTCTTAAAGAGAAATGGTAGAGAAATCTACATTGAACACATGGGGATTATAGCAAAGGGTCAAAAATAGTCTCTTATTTAGATTTACAACTGAATAATGGAAATAAATAATATATATGATTAGAGTAGCTAGGTTTACATCACAAATAATTGAATGTTGACCTTGCCAATTATTAACTATTATGTTTACTCATTCATAGCTGACCCTCTAACAAACTTTCAGAGGCTATAAAAATCACAATACAGGAGATTGCCTATCTTTTCCCCTCTGAGCAACTGGTGGATTTGAAGCTTCTGCCTTATACAGGCAGTGAAAATCCTAACCAATTAGGCCATCATTGTTTTAGACTCAAAAAAGTACTAAGTGCAGGTCTTTCCTCATCGATATTTACATTGAAAATTAAAAATCAGTACCACATATAGGACAGAATATAGACTTAGGTAAGTCCTGTAAGAGAGATTGGAAGGAAGCAGTATGAAGGCCGTATACCTGCTTTCCCTGAGACCAACATGTAAGCTGTATGATTGGTATCAGATATGCTGTCCTGGCTTCTTTAATAAGAAATAAGTGTTCACTGATTTCCTTTTGGAGATTTCTTGACAAACAAAAAATAATCTATAGTATATACTGACATTATTCAATATGACTTTCTAATTAACTTTGATTTTCTAATATGACTTTTACCATGTGAATGAGTGGTAACTTGCAACAGGATATTTGTTGAGTAATTATTATGAAATTGGTCAATTTCCCCCCCTCCATCCAAGTTTACATTAAGCAAGATTAGCAGTAAAGCTAGAAATTTCACTACGAGCGTGGAACAGGAAGAATAGAGTGCAGTACATCCTTTGGGTTCAGAGATTCCTGTGTCTGTCAGACTTCGCAGCAATGGCCTCCAAAGAGAACGAGAAACTAATATGACACAGACAGAGCCAACTTGGGACTGCTGCCCCACCGAGCTAATACAAAAGACATACAATCATATTTATTGGAGAACTGAGGATAAATACCATAATTAGGAGGACTGAGGGAGTTTTGTCACACTCACCTAAGCCTTGAGACTGAAGGTCATGCTTGTGAGCATGTTGAGTGTGAACTGGCTGAACTGAGGAATTGTATCCTGTTGTTAACCTGGATTGTAACCTATTTACTTCCCTGATATACCCCATAATCATAGGTATGGTTCAGTGAGATTATGGTTATTGCAATGCATTTTAGATCCGGCAGAAGAGCAGTACAATTAGTGTTGAAATAATAGAAGTAGATGCGGGAGTATGGCAGTCATTTCTGACTTCTGAAAATTGATTTTGCATTAGAGAGGTTGTTAGTGGATACAACACATCCTTGTGGAGTTAATAAATGTCGTAACGGCCAATGCTATGTTGCTTACATTCTTTGTACAGCTCATCCATTGACCCAATCCTTTCACCTTGGCCTGACCAAGTCAACATTCCCAGGAATTGGTTAAGTAAGCAAGTATGATATGTGTCCAATCAGATTTCAATATCTATTTATGGGAAGAAGGGAAATTTGTCCTTCTCCTATAGAGATATTTATGCACATCTTTTCCTTGAATCAATTTGAGGAAATCTGCTGGTTATAGCATGATTGTTGTTGATTGCCTTCAAGTAGAGCACGACTCATAGTGATTCTATGAACAAAAGGCCTGAAGCCCCTCTACAATACTCACTACTATTCTGTCTCTTCACTAGGTGAAGAAAATTATTGTTGCCTCCAAAGTGTATGTGTAATTCTAACACATGAAGACTATGGCTTGAGGTGCTATCTTCTAGATGATGGGATTTTCCCCTAGAGTTAGTGATACATGTCATTTGCTTGACACTCTTATTCATTGCTGTTTAGTTAGAATTGAGTCCATTGAGTTTCCAAGCACGTGAATTTCATACGATGAGATTGCTCCTCTTTATTCCTTAGGAATCCCTACGGGATTAAAACTTTTCAAGGAGAATGATCCTAGGTTTAAAAGCTTCCTGAGCTTGAGAACTATGTAACCAGAGCTTCCTCATTTATTTGACCAAAGATATAAATTAAAGCAATGGAAGACAATTAGAGGAATAACTAAATGAATGAAGAAAAATTAAGGGATATTTCTTACAAGAAGCATGGATTTGAACAAGTCTTGAAGAACTGATAGAATTTGACCAAGAAAGTAGAAAAAGAGATAATCATTCACAAAATGAAAGAGTGGCAACAATAGAGGATTTTGAATTTTTGTAGAACATCAATGTTCCTTGATATTGTGACTGATATTCCATTAAAAATGATATCAGAAGGATTTAAAGAACCTATTATTCAATTTTGCCCTCTCTTGGTTTTGTATCTGGCTGTATTTGCAAGCCTTACTAGGGATATTGTAGCTAATGTTAGATGGATCTTGGCTGAAAGCAGGGAATAGCAGAGGAATATATATCTGTGTTTCATGTTTGACTGTGTGGATCATAACAAACTGTGGCTGACTCTCAGAAGAATGGAAATCCCAAAACACTTGATTGTGCTAATGAGAAACCTATACTTGGACCAAGATGCAGTCATCAGAACAGAGCAAGGAAACACTACATGGTTCAAAATTGGGAAGGGTGTGCGCCAGGAAAGTGTCCTGTCTCCATACCTTTTCAACCTGTATGCAGAACAGATTATCTGGGAGGCTGGGCTCTATGAGGAGGAATGTGGGGTCAAGATTGGTGGAAGATCTATCAACAATCTGTGATATGCAGATGACACAACCATGCTTGCTGAAACTGAGGAGGACCTG
>NW_006399786.1:13035077-13040820 GCF_000299155.1 Elephantulus edwardii | reverse complement strand
TTAATCCTCTCCAAAATGAATCTGTTTGTTTTCCTGGCAGTCCATGGTACATTCAGTACCCTTCTCCAGCACCACAGCTCAAAAGCATCCACTCTCCTTAGCAGTGCTTAAATGTAAGCAGAGTAGTGAGGTTGATTTTACTAAAACAAATGCTACATCATGTCAATACCTAACAGTGAATATTCATGTTACTGAGTGTCTATTATGGATTACAAGTTTAATATTTTTTATTCATTTTAATGAAAGTTTACACAGAATTTGAATCCATTCACTGTTGCAGTTTCTCCCTGCCCACTCCTCCACCCAGTTTGCTTATCTCTTTAAAAATTTTACACACACACACACACACACACACATATATACATACATATAATTTCATTTTTATACAATATTGTCAACCCAGTTCACTCCATGGTGCAGCTTTAATATTGGACTCTTATCATACCAATAATACCTAATCATAGATCTCTTTTAAACAGTTCTTTCCCTAATCTGTTTCAATGCAGTATATATTATTTGTTCCCTCTTTTCTAGTTTCCTCCCAACCTGATGTCAGTCCCAATTCACAACAGTGGCATTATGCAGTATTTGTCTTTTTGTGACTGAGATATTTCACTCAGCATAATGTCCTCCATGGTCACCCATTTTATATAATAATTTATGAGTTCCTTGTTTTTAATGCAGCATAGTATTCCATTATGTGAATATACCTCAGCTTCTCTATCCATTTGTTTTTTGATGAGCAGTCGTGTTGCTTCCAACTTCTGTGAACAATGGGTGTACATGTATCTGCTTGGGTGGCAGTGGCAGTTATGGTTTCTTTAGGATATATTCCCAGTAGTAGAATTGCTGGTTAAATGATATTTCAATTGCCAACTTTTTGAGAAATCTCTATACTGCCTTCAATAGTGGTTGAATAATTTTACACTCCCACCAACAGTGAATAAGTGTTCCAGTTTCTCCCCAACATCACCAGCATTTGTTATTTACAACTCTGTTAAATTTTGCTATTCTTACTGGGGTGAGATGATATCTCATAGTTGTTTTAATTTGCATCTCTCTTACAGCTAGGGATTTTGGACATTTCTTCATGTGTTTGTCCACCATCTGAATGTCGTCTTTCATGAAGTGTCTGTTCATGTTCTGTGCCCGTTTTTCAAATTGGCTGTTTTCCTTTATATTTTGTGATGTCGAATATTTTGTAAATTCTAGATATAAGTCCCTTATCTGACATATCATTATCAAATTTTTTTTCAGTCTGTGGTTTTGCTCTTTACCCTGTTGGAGAAGTTTTTGGAGGTGCATAGGGATTTTATTCGTAGAAGATTCCTTTAATCTATTTTATCCTCTCCTGGTTGTAGGTATTTCAGGATGCTTTAAAGATTGTTTATATTACGGATTAGGACTTCTAGAGTTCCCCCAAGTTTTTCGCTAATGAAATTTATAGTCCTTGGTTTTAGTCCTAGATCCTTGATCCACTTTGAATTGTTTTTTGTGTATGGAGTGAGTTGCGGATCTTGTTTGAGTTTTCTGCAGATAGTTTTCCAATTTGGCCAACATTATTTATTTAAAAGGCTGTCATTTCCCCATTTAACTGATTTCATCTCCTTGTCAAAAATCAGTTGACCATAAGTAGATGGGCTGATTTCTGCATTCTCAATTCTGTTCCATTGATTTATGTATCTGTCATTGTACCAATACTATACTGTCTTGACCACCATGGCAGCGTAGTAGGATTTGAAATGATCATATTTGATTGACAACTTTGCTGGGCACAGTATTCTTGATTGACAGTTCTGTTCGTTGAGCATTCAGGGAGTAAGATGCCTCCTACCTTGTTTCTCTTTTTAAGGAGTGTTTTGCTTATTTGAGGCGTCTTCCATTTCAAATTAAATTGGAGATTGTCTTTTCCATCTCGTTGAAGAATGGAATTGGTATTTGGATTTGGGATTGCATTGAACATGTAAATTGCCTTTGGTAGGAATGTCATTTTTACAATATTGAGTCTTTCTATCCATGAGCGTGGTATATTCTTGCTTGCACAGTTTATGAGAGATCTGTATTTAGCCTTATCTCCCTTATAGGTTACTATTTGTTTCTCCCTTGTTGCTTTCAGGATTCTTTCTTTCTCTTTGGTCCTAGAAA
The DNA here is from genome assembly GCF_000299155.1 of Elephantulus edwardii. Lineage (NCBI taxonomy): Eukaryota > Metazoa > Chordata > Mammalia > Macroscelidea > Macroscelididae > Elephantulus > Elephantulus edwardii. The sequence continues at coordinate 13,038,675 of NW_006399786.1, read as the reverse complement.
ATTTGACTGTGATATTTCCAGCCTTGGAAAGCAGGGAGAGGATTACTCTGAGTCACAACTGACTTAATGGCAAAAAGTTTACTACTTTTATGAGAGTAAAAGTAATAACAAAACTCCACTTTCTTGAACATACATGATAAAATTTCACTTTTTAAATTTATTAAAATACACAATATTAGTAGACAATCTGTTTTATTTATTGGAAGCAGGCTCAAAGCATTAAGGTAACATGCTTAGGGTCACACAGAACATAAATGAAAGACCTGGGATTTAATTCAAATCACTCTAAGAATCAAATTCATCATCTGCTGTTTTCTTATATATACTATGACATTTTACAGTTGTTGAATTAATCATTTTCTCCCTAGGTGAGATTCATTCCTGTTTTAAAAGTTTTGAAAAGTTTAGCCTCCTTTTGCTTTCTGTATTTTACTCACGCACCTAAAATTGCTATTCATGTTACCCCTTTCTTCTCAGACTAACAGCATCTTTCTACCACATGTTGATCCAAAAACAAATGTTATATTATGACCTTTAAGTGTTTACTGCAAATTGTCGTTGCTATCTATTATTTACCAGTCTACATTTATGGTGCTTTGGACATAGTTCTACAAATGCTTCCACATCTCAAAACTGTTGGTTCTAAAAGTATGGTGGGGGCTTGCATAAAGGAGTGTAAATTAACATAGTTTGGAGAATTTAAAAAAATTTAGCCTGGCCTTCTTAACACACATTGCTAGGCATAGGGTTTGTACAACAGTAATTTTTTTTGAAGCCTTCTCCTTGCAATGTTATGATAAATGGAGAAAGAATTAAAACTGTCAATAATTTTGTCTTTCTTGGATCAACAATCAAATCCTTTGGTACCAGTAGTCAGGAAATCAGAAGATGTATTTTATTGGAGAAGTCTGTGGTCAGGGACTTCTCCAAAATGCTGAAGAGCAATGACGTCAGTTTAAAGACTACAATGCGCCTGATTCAGACCATGATATACTCAGTAATTTGTTATACATCTGAGAGCTGGACAATGAATCATGATGACAGAAGAATTGATGGCTTTGAGTTGTTGTGCTGGAGAAAGGTACTGACTATCTCTTAAGCTGCCAAAAGAACAGGCAGTGTCTTAGAAAAAGTGAAGCCAGAGTGATCCTTGGAGGCAAAGACAATGAAGTGTCATCTTTCTTATCTAGACATGTAGCTAGGTGAGTCTATTCCTTGGACAGGGACATCATGCCATCATGCTTGGAAAGATAGAAGATCAGTAAAGGATAGGAAGATCCCCAAGGATATGAACCGACACAGTGACTTCAGCAATGAGCTTTAATATATCATAGTTGATAAGAATGGCACCAGAGAGGGAAGGGTGCAGGTCAACTGTTCATAGGGTCACTATGAGTCATGATCAACTGAATGGCATCAAACAACAACAACTTGTAATTTAGTTAATCCCTCAATGTTCCATTCATGACTATAATCTACTAAAGAAGGTAGTGAGGTTTTTCCACAGACCTGAATTGAATTTTGTCCCTCCCAAAATATACCTATATAATCATATAATGTGGAAACTGTGTAATAATTCTAGGAAGACTTGGGTTGCAATGCAATGGTCCCTAATCCCATAGCATCTCCAGTGTAATATAAAAATGATTCCTTTTGAAAAACCTGCAATATCTTCTATCTTACAAGATACAAAAAAGGAAGTAAAATGTTTCTTTTGTTAGGTGGAAGACCTTTAGTATCACCAAAAAAAATAATCTCTAAGAAAGGAGTATGTATTTTGGGCCTGGAAATGTGCAAAAAAACTCCTTGATATTTAGGAAGGTAAGAGTATATGAAGGTCTCCGTGGAATGCAATTACTAGAGGAAACAGGGACTCTCTTCAACAATTGATAGAGAAGAGGGCCTTGTCTTCAACAATTGATAGGGGTAGATTTCCTCAGAGGTTTTCCTTGGACTTTTAGCATCCTAATACACAAATGAATAAATTTCTGCTTGTTAAAGCCATCTTATTTATAATATAGAAATACAGTATGGGAAGGATCTAGTTTGTTGCCTTTATGGAAGTGGCATATAATAAAAAATATCTTTTTCTACCAGTTAAGGGAGCTCCTATTGCTTAGTGGTAAGGAACCGTGTTGTTAATGTAAAGGTATGGGATTTGAATCCACCAGCTGCTCCACTGAAGAAAGATGGACAGTCTCATCCGTGATATATACTGCCTCTAAAAACCAACTGAAAGGTCAACTATGGGTTGATACTGGCTTGACAATGGCTAGTATCTAACATTTCAGGTTGTGAGCCAAATGTTAGTAGCTCAATTGCACTTCTAAGAGAACAACAACAAAAGGGGGCAGTCTCCCCCTCTGGAACATTTACAGCCTCAGAAACCCAACAGAGGACTTCAATGAGTCATAATCAACCTCACAGTAGTGGAGTTGGTTTTGGTTTTTATTCTACTAGGTATGAGAAAGAATAAGAAAAAGAAAGGCAACAGCTAAGCTCTTGTACATGAGTTAGTACTAGACTTGAGTTTAAAAATTACACTTTCCTTTTTAAAGAAAAGAGTTGGTATTATTATTATTATTATTATTATTATTATTATTATTGGCTGAGTACAATGTACTTTATTGATAGTACATGACAAGATGTGCTCTCCAAGCCCCTCCCCTTTCTCAGGGGGATTTGATGATAACTTGTGTCAAGGATGTGAGATTTTCAGTGTGTGGGAGGATCAAGTTGGGGCAAGGACTACCCAGCAGCTGAGGGACTCTCTGTCTCTCTCTCTATCTCTCTCTCTGTATCTCTCTCTCTCTTCTAGTGTTATTGCAGGGGCTGGTGGTCCAAGGGGCTCTTATTCTTTGGAGGCCATGTGAACCATCAGATTGACCATCCGGTTACTGTAGCCAAATTCATTGTTATACCAGGAAATTAGTTTGAAAAAGTGGTTGTTCAGAGCAATGCCAGCCCCAGCATCAAAGCTGGAAAAGTGGGTGTCACTATTAGAGTCACAGGAGACAACCAGGTTCCTTTTGCAGTTTAAGAGATAGTCAGTACCCTTCTCTAGCACAACAACTCAAAGCCATCAATTCTTCTGTCATCATAATTCATTGTCCTGCTCTCAGATGTATAAGAAATTACTGAGTATATCATGGTCTGAATCAGGCGCATTGTAGTCTTCAAACTGACGTCATACAACCAGTTTCCCATAATATCCCATATTATGATACATTAATCACCTGACCTCTAACTTTAAAATTCAGCTTCTGAAGTAGGCTTTGGAAATCCTTCCCATTTATCTTGGCAGTCGGAGATTGTGAAGATGGACAGTTTTCAGATCTGTTGTTCATACGGTCACTCTGAGTAATATCCAACTCGATGGCACATAATAATAAGAAGAACCCTTTTTTATTTTTGGGGTTTTTTTAAGATATCTAGGCTAGGCTCTGACTAGCTGAAGTTAGGCACCTCACAGGACAGCCATCGGACCCCGCAGACCCACCCTATTTTCTCAGGTAATCGGAGACGCCAAAAGCCCGCGACATCCATTCCGAGAAAAGCCTATCTACACAGCAATTCAACAGGATGCATCACCTTTGAC
>NW_006399786.1:13024007-13031872 GCF_000299155.1 Elephantulus edwardii | reverse complement strand
GTCAGAGACAGTGCGATTGGCACAGGACAGAGCGGAGTTTAGGGCTGTTGTACATAGGGTCGCTATGAGTCGCAGGCGACTCGACGGCACATAACAACAAAAACAACAACATGCAATAATTGTTTACATTTTGTTTATTTCAAGTACATTGCTTTTGTATGCAATTTTTCTATCCCTAATTAGAAGCAAGCCGGTTTATTTATCAAATAAACTCTAAAGTTGCAACTCTAAAGTGTCAGAGTAGAACTGTGCCCAGTAAGGTTTTCAATGGCTAAATATTTAGAAGAAGATCTTCAGGCATGTAATATAGGTTAATTTTTAAAAATAGTGTTTCTGGACACTGATTTTTATTTTTATTATATGGATTGATGGGAACATGCAAATAGTTAAAGACTTTTTATGATGTGATTGGTCAGTCTTGTTATTTAAACAGGTTTAAACTGAAAAGATTCAACTGCAGAAGACAGACATCTCATTGCAAGCAGAGAATGTAGCACATATATTTCAGGTTCAGAGATTCCTGAAAGTGTCAGAATGGGACTTAAACAAAAGTAGCAACACCAGAAAACCAGAGACCAATGTGAGACGGAGATGATCTAGGAATGCTGCACCATGGAGCCGGAGCTGGTGCTTTTCACCCAAGCTTGTTGGAGGACTGAGACTGAGATGCCATAATTAGCAGAACTGAGAGTTTAAAACTTATCTAAAGCTGAAAAGCTGATGGTCAAAGGATTTGAGATCATGCTTGGAAAGTTGCCTTGACTGAAGAAATGCATCCTTAGTCCAACATGAATTTCAACCTGCAGTTAAGAAACTCTCCAAATTATTGAGGAGTAATGACGTCAGTTTGAGGATTAAGGTGCATCTGATTCAGGCCATGGTCTTTCTGATCACTTACTATGTATCTGAGACCTGGACAGTTAATAGGCATGACAGAAGAAGAATTGATGTCTCTGAGTTGTGGTTTTGGAGAACAGCACTGAACATCCCATGGACTGCCAAAAGAACAAACAAGTGTATCTTGGAGAGGGTGCAGCCAGAGTGGTCTTTGTAGGATGATGAGGCTTCACCTACATATTTGGGTAATGTTGCCAGGAAGGGCTATTTCTTGGAAAGGGACATGATGCTTGGAAGAGTGGAGGCTGGCAAAGTTTGGGAAGACCCTCAACCAGGTGGATGACGTGGTGACTGCCACAAAGGACTCTAGTGTGTCAGGAAGTGTGAAAATGGCACATGATAGGGTTATTATGAGTCTTGTGGTACTCAGCATCCACCTAACTACAACAACAACAGCTACTACTATTACTACTTGTAGTAGTACTTGGGAATAATTATGCTCTGTTGTTGTTGTTGTGTGCCATAGTTGGAACCAACTCAGAGCTGATCCTCTGGCAGGTTTTCAGAGGCAGTAAATCTCATGGGAGTTGATGCCATCTTTCTCTTGTGGAGCACCTAGCGTATTCAAATTGTATGATTTTAGGGTGGCAGTGAGCTCCTATGCTATCAGAGCTTATTGTTGCTAGGTGCTGTTGAGTAGAGCATGACTAAGAGTGACCTTTTGAATAATAGACCTGAATCCCTGTCCTATCCTGTGCTCACCTCACAGTCTCACATTCATATCCATTGTTGCAGTCACTGTTAGTCCACCTAGTTGAGGGTCTTCTTCTCCTTCACTGTCTGTCCACCTTTCCAAGCATGATATCCTTCTTCAAGGAATAGCCTTTCCTAGTAATACCCAAAATATGTGAGACGAATCTTTGCCATCTTCCAGGCAGCACTCCATACCTTCTCTAAGATAAATCTGTTTGTTCTTTTGGCAGTCCATGAGAAGCTTAACACTCTTCTCCAAAACTATGACTCAAAAGCATCAAGTGTTGTTTCATTTACTCACATCATGCTGATCTTATACTGTGGTATGAAGGCATATCTTTAGTCTATTTGTTTATCTCAGTCACTAAAAGTGCCTACTTGAAGGCACAGAAAGTATTTTTTTATTAACACACATTGATTAGCAGTGTGGAGCTGGAATCCAGATTTGATCTAAAGCAATCCGATTCTACAGAGTCTTGTTTGCTGGTTCTGGTGAAGATGAGGGTGGAATACTGACTCCTTAAGGGGTGAGAGATGATGTGATTCAGCCGTAGGCCTGGTTTTAATTGTTTTTGGTCAAACATTCTTTTAAGTGGCATAGCCCTGGTCTCTCCATTTGTTGTACAGAGGTAACTTGTGGCTGCTGTGATGCTAAACACTGTGACACTGCTATGTCATGATAATGATTACCCATGGTGGACAGTGTTTAGTGGAGCTTCCTGATTAAAAAAAGATTGGAAACAGGAATGGCATCCACTTCTGAAATAGCTTACCTCCAGAAACTCTGTGAACATGGAGAAATGAAGATAGTTATGCAAGTCTTACATTCAAAGGGTCACTATGTGTCATCTACAACTCATGATAGTTAACAAAGACAACAAACATTTGTTATACTGCTATATGCATAGCAGTTTCCAGTTTAGACATCAGTGTTGAGAACAGGAGTTTGGAGTAAGAAAAGTACACTTAATTTTTTTATTTTTATAAATCACAAGTGAAATTTAATTGAATCATTATTGTTTAGTCTTCAAATCAATTTCCACACTTAGTGACCCCATGGTCCTGCCTAGGGTCTTGGGAGATTTAATGTCAGCTGAATGCCATACAGCGGTAACTTGTGGTTGCTGTGAGGCTGAACGCTGTGACACTGATGTGTCAAATGCATTATTGGCTGGTTACCCAATGCAGACAGAGTTGGGTGGAGCTCCCTGATTAAAACAAGCTTGGAAGGAGTGGCATCTACTTTCGTAATAGCTTGCCTCCGGAAACCCTATGAACCTGAGAGAGGATGAAAGACACCCACGCATTGAGGACGCTCCTTCATATGGTAGCTATGAGTCGCCTGCAACTTGACCGCACTTAACAGCAACAACAACAACACAAAGTGACCCCATATAAACCCCTTGGTTACGGGGGATGATTTTTAGTTCTTTTTCCTGCAGAATTACTGGGTGGACTTGAACTTTCCACCTTTTCTTTAGTAGCTGACTGTTCAATTGTGGTACCAACGAGGATCTTTATTGAAAGAAATCTATGGATAAAGTTTGTGAAATTTTACTATCTGAAATTCAAATGTGAAAAAAGATATTAACACCCTCCTAGTGGGAAATGAGTTGCACTGACAACCCAAAGACAACTGGTCCAATGCCACCGGCTCTTCTTTGGGAGAAACACAGGCAACCTCCTCTCTTAAGAGTTATAGTCTCTGGAAATCTGCTGAGAGACCCGCTTTGGGCCATTTCTCAACTGCAATGAGGAGTTTTGTTTTGTTTTGTTTTTAAGTTCGTTTAATAAAACCATTAACTCTGGTACAGGAGTCTAGAAAATAAGTATTAAAGAATTAAATGTTCAAGCCATAATAAAATAGTATTGTGCATTCTCAATTTCCATTAAGTACCTCCTATCAAGAAAGTTCTAGTGTCTTAGTGTTAAAGGACTTGTGCTGCCAATCCAAAGGCATGCAGTTCAAATGCCCCAGACTCCTGTTGGAGAAAGATAGGTTAATTTCCTCACATGTGATTTACTGACTCTGAGAACCTGTTGAAGGGTTCAAATATGAGTTGTTTCACACTCAAAGGTACACAACAACAGCAAATTACAATCAAGTAGCAAAATACGTTATTCTTTGCTTATAAAAAATTATTGTTTAACTTTTTGTGTTTATTGAGAAATTTATTAAAATATTTCAGAACTCTGGCCAAATTAATATGCAATTTATCTCAAGATTAACAAGCCACACTAATATATGATACTGTCTTTCAAGAACAAAGTGCAAGTTATATGAAAAGTGTTTCTGCCAATTAAGTTCATTTCTTTGCATTTTCTCTTTGAGTTTCTCAGGTTTTCTTATCTCCATTTAATAGTCTTATTATAACCTGTTGTCTCATATGCATGTCAAATTATGTTTGCCTCATCTTGGTGTCTAATTAATTAGTCAGATATTAAACAAATTTTACTATTTTTATCAACTTTTACTGGAGAATAACTATAGTCAAGATTTGCCCTCCTCCAAGGAAATCTTGTGAATCAGTACTGACTTGGTTAAAGTCAATTACAGGGCAGCAAGAGCTCAACGTGCCAGGCACTAATAAAGGCAGCTTCTAGGTACGATAATTATGAAATTAGATGAAAACATTTATTAGGTTCACAGCAAATCCTCTCTGAAATGGAAGATGCAGGAGTTGAAATGCAGCCAGATTTGATAACAGCATGCAAACAACCTTTCAAGTCAAAAATCACTCTGAAATGTCTAATCTCATCATTGTATCAAAGCTGGCAGGTGCTCACTACAGAGAACATTAATTTAAGAGGTTTTGAGGGGATTTTAATGATAACCCTCTGTGCCTAATACATTTAAAGCAATGTATGTCTAGAAAAAAAGACTGACTTTTCATAATCAGAAAGGAGGATAAAGATACAAAATGTGAGTGAGAGGCTATCTTGAACTCCAGAGTAATTATTGAGTTTACATTGATTGGACTTGGATATATACTGCTGGAGGAGGGTTTCTGCAGAAGAGTGAAAGTAAATTCAGATTTGTCTAGGTTCCCACAAGCAAAAAATGGCAAGGATCAGAATGTATTATAGTCTGAAGATGTTTGATGTACAACAGCAAGAGCAGGATTCTATGAAATAGTTATGAGGACCTAGATAAGGACTTTGAAAGACACAGCTGGTAAAAGCCCTGTGCTTGCATTCCAAGATATCAAGCAGTGCAATGAGTTGAGCTCCATCATGCCATGCAGGCAATCTTAATGATCCTACATGAAATCTCCAAAACTTGCTGGTGTCTCCTAGTGAGATCTGAGTATTTGCCTCTGAAATCTAAATTTCAGTACCAGGCTGGAGCAGGACTTACGGAAAAACCCATAGAGGCAACCTCACAGAATGCATGACCAAACTAAGGAGCAAAGATTTTATTTCACTAAAATCAAGAAAAATAGCCTTTATCTAATTTAATGTAATAAGATTTTTTTCAATAAAAATGTCTAAAATTTTATTCTGTTCTTTAGTATTTTTGGTGACATACTATATGGGGAGTTGTACTGATAGCTTAAGATAATAATACCTCTCTGGTAGTCGGCATTCATAAACTCTACAGAAGAAAGACTAGTAGTATTCTCCTGTGTGATTTATAGTCTCTGAAATCCAATGGAGTTAATACCATGAGCTCGTTCTGCTTCAACTTCAGCTTGAAAGCATTAGATGAAAATGTCTCACAAGATAACCTGTAAAGGAAAGTTTTAGGGAAACAGCTTTGATCGAGCTCCAAGTAAAATGAAATTAATTAAGAACTACTGTATGATGCTTCTACATATAAGAACAAACATGACACTGTAGTAAGATTTGAAATCCGGGAGTGACATGAATCCAGAATGAAGGTTGCATAGTGGAATGGACTTGGGGGGAGGGATTGTATGACAATGAAAGAATTTTTCTTTTACTTTTCAAAGAGAAGAATGAACTGGGGGAGAGGGATGGGCAGGGAGAAAAGTGAAACAATGAATGAATAGAAATCCAAAATCTCTGTACATTGTCATGAAGATGAAGATGAAGAAGAAGAAGAAGAAAACCAAGAAACAAAAAAAATATTTCTATTGAAAAGACTTCAGGGATAATGAACAAGCAAAACAAACAAGGTGACTGAAAAGTTATGAATTTATGTGATAAAGCCAAACATTCGTTAAGAAATAGATCAAAGTGGAAGAATGCGCGTGACAAGTCTATTTTACATGGTCAGAAACATTTGCATTTTCTTCTGTGAAACTATAACCAACTGCATGGTGGGTGGCGGTGGTGGGGAGGTTGTGGGTTTTGGTTTTTGTTTTTCCGTTTACCAAAAATACACACAACAAAATGTGGTGAACTCAGTTGTTTCTCCAGCTACAATTCAATGATGCTCATCACACTTTTGAGGCTATGCAATGTGTGTGATTGTTATGTACTGGGAAGTTGGAACCAACTCATGGTTGACCTTTCAGTGGGTTTTCTGAGGCAGTAAAATAGAAGAATATCGTCCATCTTTCTTCCACAGTGCACCAAGTGGACTCAAATCATGTGTCCTTGAATTGTTAGCATGACTCCTTACCACTAGGCCACCGAAACCCTCCCTTTTTCCATCAAATAAAGGGTTTTTAATGCAATCCTTTCCCCAACCTGTCTTCTGAGAATACTCTGAATGGATTGAAACTTCCAACTGTTTGATTATATTCCAGCTAAACACATAGTTCACATATAACCATCTTTATACCCTGAGACTTCACTTCAACGTCGTTCTTTTCTTTTGTAGTCTGCAAGTTTACTTTGAACGTAGACAAATATGAATTTGCTTTCACTCTCCTGCTGAAATTCTCCGGGAGTATATATCCAAGTCCAATGTAAACTCACTAATAACTTCAGTTCAAGATAGCCTCTTACTTGCACTTTGTATTTTTATTCTCCTTTTTAATTATTAAATATTCAGTATTTTATCTAGACTTTATCACATTTTTGTGAATATCTTCAATTCCATTGCCCTGGTTTTGATCCTAGTATTAATTCCAAACCTGGTGAAGCCAAAATGACTTTTTACCCTGCTGTTTCTATACCTGGGTGTTTGAGTCCGACAAAAGAAAAGAAAAGCCCAGAGAATTGCTGTAGCAAATTAATGGTCTTAGAACTCAACAGGGCCATTTACCCTGCTCAGCAATTCTTGCTGTTCTGATAAGATTCTCTGTTCTCCATTTTCCATAATATCTAATCAAACCATTTCTTATCTCTTCAACTGTCTTACCCTATTAACTTTTCACTCATTCTCAACAGAAAATTGTGTTTCCTGCATTGCTGAAACACAGGGAAATGCAGATAAGAATGCCTTCAAATTCCTGACACCCCCATCTACAGAAGTGATTTCTGTTTCAGTTAACTAAATTCTTTATATTATTTTTCTAGTAAATGTCGTATTTTGACAGAGAAACACTCCTTCACTCATTTTCTGGATTCTATGGCATTTTATGACATATTTCCTCAAGAACTCACTGTAATGATAAAAACTTACTCTAGTTCCCAGTTTTTTCTTAATTTTTTTCTACTTTCACAATTCAAAATTTCTCATTTCTCTCCAATTTGATTATTAATTCATTTTTTCCTCTGGTTTTCACCACCTTATCTTAACTCTCTCATTTGTTTCATTTCTGCAGTATCATTTAAAATCCCAGGATCTGATTTCTCTTTTCCCATGTAATGGTCAAACTATTGCACTATATAAATATTAATTCTTACATGTATGTGATCCACAAACAATATCTGTTCTATTCTATTAGATGTCATTAGATGTCAGTTGATCATGGCTTATGGTGACCTTATAAACAGCATGTCAGAATCATTCCCTATATTATGTCATCTTTGGGACCTCTGATGTGGCCAAGCTGTGTGTTACAGTCATTTGTGTCACTCCATCTAAAGGTCTTCCTCTTTTTTCCTGAACAGGTTTGTTTCCCAGAATGTTGTCTTTTTTTTTTTTTTATTTTATTGGGCAAAACACATTGGGGGTACAGGGTGGTGAGGGTTGGGGGCAGAAGAGTGAGGATGGGCAGGGATGAAAATTGCAGGGGTGCAGTTGCAGAGCAGCACAATTTGGTTGGTGGGGGGAGCAGGTGAAGGAAATGAAAAGGATCCAGTGGGGACCAGATGCTACAGGGGAATGGTAAGCATATTCCAATGGTGATTAAACCAACTGTCTTATTGATTTTGGAACTGGATGCAGACTCTCTGGCTTCTTCATGCTGAACAGGGGC
>NW_006399786.1:13022744-13023907 GCF_000299155.1 Elephantulus edwardii | reverse complement strand
TGATGCCTTTGAGCTGTGGTGCTGGAGAAGAGCATTGAGGGTACCATGGACTGCTAGGAAAACAAACAGATTCATCCTGGAAAGGGTCAAACCGGACGGCTCCTTGGAGGCAAGGATTCTGAGGTTCCATTTCACATACCTTGGACATACTGTAAGGAGGGACCGGTCCTTGGAAAGGGACATCATGCTTGGTTGGGTGGAGGGAAACCGCAGGAGGGGAAGGCACTCTATGAGGTGGATTGATTCAGTGACTGGGGCAATTGGGATGGGTGTGTCAGAGATCGTGTGATTGGCACAGGACAGAGTGGAGTTTAGGGCTTTTGTACATAGTTTTGCTAAGAGTCACAGGCGACTCAACAACACATAACAACAACAACAATTTATGTTATGTTCTAGGGCTTCTAAATTTGTCCCATTTTGTCTCTTATGGTCCTTATCATTTTGGGTTTTATCCCTATGTCTCTGGTTATGTATAGTGACATTAGATTTTGTTTCCATTTTTTTACAGACTGATAGCATTTTGTGAGGACCATTTGTTGAAGATCACCATTTCCCCACTTGATAAATTTTTATTCATTATTTATACTAATTGACTATAAGTAGATGAGTTCTTAATTCTCTTCTACTAGTCTATGAATCTGTCATTGTACCTATATTATGATGTATTGATCAGTAAGGCTGTGTAGTAGGTCTTGCAATCAGAGTGCTATGCCTCCCACTTTTTTTTTTAATTTTTCAGAAGAACTTTGTTTATTCAGTCTCTTTTATTTCCAAATAAACTTTAAAATTGTCTTTTCCATTGCTTTGAAAAACAAATTTGGTATCTGTACTATGATTGCATTGATATAGATTGTTTTTGGTAGGATGGTTATTTTTGTCATGTTGATGAACATTTCTATCCCTGAACAGGAAATATTTATCATTTAGTTAGGTATCTTGACATTTCTTGCAGTAGTGTTTTACAGTTTTCTTTATAAATAACTTTAGTGTCTCTTTGTTGTTGTTGTTATTTGCCATAGAGTCGCTTGCGACTCATAGCGACCCTATGTACAACAGCCCTAAACTCCACTCTGTCCTGCGCCAATCGCACTGTCTCTGACACTCCCATCCCAATTATCCCAGTCACTGAATCAATCCACCTCATAGAGGGCCTTCCTCTCCTG
>NW_006399786.1:13017849-13019211 GCF_000299155.1 Elephantulus edwardii | reverse complement strand
CTCCTTTGCTTCCTTAGCTGGCAGTTGTATTTCTTTTTTGTCACTGGCACTGGGTTCAGGGTCAGTGTTAAAGGTTACCTCAACTTTACCTAAAACTCATTGTTATGGTTACCTATAGGAAAGGGAGCAAAACTAGAGAGAACAAACTTGTGAGTTACAAATAGAAGGGCTTTGGAGGTGTTACTTTCAGGTTTACTGGGAGAGAGGGTGGTGGAAATTAGCCTAGATAAAATTCTCTGGATACCCTAGGCATTTTAACCAAGGACTGGCACATCTTGACAGATGCCTAAAGTCATTGCAATAATACTTCACCATTTTTGATCATAAAGGGAACTTGGTTGCACTACCTCCAGTCAAGAATTGTTTGTTCTTTCAGTAGTCCAGGTGATAGATAATCAGTATTCTTCTCCAATACCACAATTCAAAGGGCTTGATTTTTCTTTTGCCATTCTTATTTATTCTCCACCTTGCAAATACATACTATACAATGGCTTGGAATATGCACAAAGTGGTCTTTAAATTTACATCCTTGCTTTTCGACATTTTGGAGTGGTCCTTGACTTCAGATGTTTCCCAATGTAGCACATCTTTTGATATCTTGACAGCTGCTACCATAGATATTGTTTGTGGATCCAAATAAAAGTAAAAGGTTAATGACTCCAGTCTTTTCTCCATCTGTTATGTTGTTGCCTATTGTTCCAGTGGTTAGGTTTACTTTTCCCCTTGATGTTGGGGTGTGTGTGAAGGTTTTATTTTATTTTCTTTTGTAAGTAATTTCAGTCTTCTTCACATTTTGCAAGCAAGATTATGTCATCTGCATAATTTAAATTTTTGCTGTTTTCTTTCAAAACTAATGTTTAATTCTTCCTATTGTCCTGTTTCTCAAATTATTCACTCAGCATAAAGACTAAATAGATATGAAGAAAGGACATCCCCTTGATTCACACATTTCCTGGTTTTAAAACAGGTAGTGTTTGCTTGTTGTGTTTAGACAACTGCTTCTTACTTTATGCACACATTTCTCATGAACACAATTAAATATTCTAGTTCACATTCTATCAACATTTTCCATAATTTTTTTTATGATTTGTGTAAACACACTTTTAGAGTCAATAAAGCAAAAGTAAACATCTCTCTGGTATTTTATACATTAAGTCGACATCTGATAGTATCAGTGATGTCCCTCATGGCACAGTCTCTTCTGAATTCAGCTTGAATTTCTGGTCGTTTCCTGAAGATTCACAATTTCAGTAATTTTTAAATAATCTTCGTCAGGATTTTGCTTGCATATGATATTAATCTCTCTCTAGTACCACTACCCCTTCGGAAACCAGCCTGGGCTTCTGGTAGTTCTCTGTTGAT
>NW_006399786.1:13009037-13015982 GCF_000299155.1 Elephantulus edwardii | reverse complement strand
GACTCGACGGCACATAACAACAACAACAACAACATGATATTAATGACACTGTTAGGTAACTTCTACATTCTGTTGAATCACTTTTTTGGGGATTTGGAACAAATATGGATTTCTTCCAGTCACATTCACTTGTAACTGTCTCTCATATTTTTTGGCATAAGATAGTGAACACATTACAGCTGCATCTGTTTGTTATGTCATTAGGTATTCCATCAATTTCTGGAGCATTGTTTTTGCCAGTATCTTCAGTGCAGCTTGAACATCTTCCTTCATCATCATTGATACTTGATCATATATACTATTTCTTGACATAGTTCAGTAAAGACAAATTCCTTTTGATATAGTGTCTCTGAGTATTCTCTGTTCTTTAAATGCTTCTTGTATGATTCAAGATTTTGCTCATAGACTTCTTAAGTATTATAAGTTGAGGCTTGAATTTGTACTTCAGTTCTTACAGCTTGGCTTGAGAAATGCCAATCTTGTTCTTTCCTTTCAGTTTTCTAACTCCAGCTCTTTTTACATTTCTTATAATATTTACCTTGTCAAGCTGCTGTTTGAAATATCTACCCATAATTTTTACTTCAACATTGCTTATGTACATTATAGTGCAAGTTTCAGAGACTGTTTTGACACCCAGTTTTGTCTTTTCTTTTCCCCCATCTTTGTGATGACCTTTTGCTTTCTTCATGGATGATAATGGTGGTATCTTTGATGTTATCCTGTAATTCACATCTTCCAAGGCCCTTATAGTTAAATGCATCAAATCTCCTTTTTAACTTTTCTGGGGTAGTCTTTTATTTCAATTAAGCCAGACTCAAGGTCATATTTTGGTTCTCTTGGATATGTTTCATTTTCTTCAACTTCAGGTTGAGTTTTCAGAAGAGTAATTGATGGTAGGTTCCATAGTATGTCCCTCACCTTGTTTTGACTACTGATTTTGAGCTTCCCCAACAAATTATTCCACAGAGATAGTCAAATTTATTTCTCTGCAATCCATGAGGTGAGGTCCATGCACAAATTGTCACTTGTTCTTTTGTTGTTATTATGTGCAATCAAGTCACCTACAATTAATAGCTAACCTACATACAGCAGCTCTGAATTCTGTCTTGGCCTAAGTCGGTCTTACTAAGCCAATAAAACTACCCCCATTGCCCCAGGTACTGTATCAATCCATCTCATTTGGGATCTTCTTCTCCTGAGCTGTGCCTCCACTCTTCTAATCTTGATGTTCTTCTCTAAGGGCCTGTCCCATCTGGCCACATGCCCAAAGTTAGATGGAGCTTCAAAATCCTATCCTCCAAGGAGAAAATTGGTTTCCACCCTCTCTAAGACAAATTTGTTTCCTTGGAAGTCTACAGTGTGCTCAAGACTCTTCTCCAGCATCACAGCTCAAAGGTATCAATTCTTCTTCTGTTGTCCTTTGTCATTGTCCAGCTCTCTGATGCATATCAAGTAATTGCAAAGATGGTGGCCTGGATTAGGTGCGCCTTATTGTCTAGACCGACATCATTGCTTTTCAGTACTCTGTAGAGGTTCTTGACAGCAGATTTTCCAAATGCAATTTGCTTTTTGACTTCCTGACTGCTGGTGCCAAAAGTATTGATTGTCTAGCTGAGTAAACTGTAATCTCTTCACCATCTATCATGATGCTGCAAATTGGCAAAGTGGTGAAAATCTTTATCTTCTTTTTGCTGAGCTTTAATCCATATTGAAGACTACAGTCCTTGACCATCTGCAGCAGGGGCTTCAGGTCCACCTCAGTTTAAGCAAGAATGACTGTGTCATTTGCACAACATAGGTTATTGATGATTCTTCCTCCAATCCTGATGCCACATTCCTCCTCATAAAGCCCCGCATCCCAAATTTTCTGTTCTGCTTATAGATTGCAAAGGTATGGAGACAGGATGCATCCTAGATGCACTCCTTTCTTCATTTTGACCTATGCAGTGTTTCCTTGCTCTGTTTTGAGGACTGCTTCCTGGTCTAAGGTTTTGCTTATGTTTTCTTAAAAAGATATTTACAATGAATAAATAATTGATTGTACAAAATTCTAACATTCCTGTCTCATTTCTGTGACTAAGATCATATAACCCAACTACCAGTCCTCCTTTGTTCCCAACTGCTATTATTAATTGTTATTAATACATCTTGTTTGTGTCTTTTATCAATTTTGGACTCGAAAAGTTGATCGAAGTCTTTAACTCCTTCATTTATATCATCAATAGTTATGCACATATTTGAATAATGTTTGTATTAATGTGGTTGTTCTTGTTGTGGTTGTACTGTAGAGTCAGAACCAACCTAGAGTTTACCCTCCAGTAGGTTTTCAGAGGCAGTTAATCACACAGGAGGAGGTTGTCCATCCTTTTCCCATGGAGCAGCTGGTACATTTGAACGCCATGCCTTCATAATTGCAGCACAGCTTCTTGCCGCTAGTCCACCAGTGCTCTGGTTTTGTATTAATATGTCTTTCTCACATTGTATGCATTGTGTCCTATAGCTCACAGCATTTTACCTCTAGAATGATACTGAAATGTTCTTTTTTATGGTTTTAATTTATTTTTATTAATTTTAATGAAAGTTTACAGAAACTTTGGATTTCCATTAATTCACTGTTGCACTTTTCTCCCTGCCTGCCCCGCCCAAGTTCACTCTTCTTTTTGAAAAGTAAAAGAAAAATTCTTTCATTATTATATAATTCTTCCCCAAAGTCCACTCCCCTATGCAGCCTTTGTTCTGGACTCCTGTCATGACAATAATACCTAGTCATATATCTATTTTAAACCATTCTGTCCCTCATCTGTTTCAATACAGTCTCCATAATTTACCCCACCTTTCTCAGTCTCCCTTCCCAACCCCGATGTCAGTTCCGTTTTACAACAGTAGCACTATGCGATATTTGTCCTTTTGTGACTGAGATATTTCACTCAGCATAATGTTCTCCAGGGTCACCCATTTTGTATAATATTTCTTGAGTTCCTTGTTTGTCAATTAAATGTTTTTTTTGAAGATGAGTGTGATTCTTTTACATTTTGTCATTCTAAGTGTAATAAGCCATATGATTCTCTGATTTAAAATGGCCATTAATAATCCATCTAAGCTCACAAAACTGAGAATGATGTTTATTATGCATTCCATTTCACTTTTATTGAAGCTTGCAGTTTTCCTAGATTCACACTTAGTAAATTGCATGTTACAATTACTCAAACATAGTAGTACCGTGGTTGTTATTGTTGCTGTTGTTGTTCTTGTTGTTATTATTGTTAGGTGCTGTCAGTCCTGGATGACTCATAGTGACCTTATGAACAAAAGACCTGAGCACTGTTCATAGAGTTTCCGGAGGCAAGCCATTTCAGAAGTGGGTGCCACTCCCGCTTCCAAACTGGTTTTAATCGGGGAGCTCCACCAAACACTGTCCGCCGTGGATAACCATAAATGCATTTGACACATCAGTGTAATAGTGTTTAGCATCACCACAAATTACCTTTGTACAGCAACGCAGGGAAGTGGAGGAGAAGGCGGCCAGGTTGTACCTGGATTACTCCACCCTGGGGCTCTGTAATTCCTTGCTACCTGTGCATGGCCGTCGGTGTGTGCAAGTAATCTCAAGTTTTTTGGGATCCTGTGCTTTTTCAGGCTTGTGTTTGATGTGCAGTGCTGCTCTTCCTCCCAGGAGAGCGGCCCTTGAGGCTTGACCTAGGGTTTAAGGCGGGCAGTGGCTAAAATCCCCAAAGGGAAGGGGAGGAGACGGCGGCAAGTAGCATGGTATTATGTATAAAATATATATATGAAGAAAACAAAATATTTCAATTTTATATTAATACTCACTTATCTAATTTTAATAAATTCAAGATTATGAGGACAGTGTGGGTTCTGGCAGGCTTGTCATCTGTTGTATTAAGTTAGGTTAGTAAAAGTCAACTTGACAGCATTTAACAACAGTAACCAAATTGAAAAATCAAATCTGTTTCTGTCATGTTTATTCAGACACATGGTGTTATCATGAGTTTAATGGTAGAACTGCTTTTCAGATAAAGCATTTTCATGACTATAGTCTGTCAGAAACAAATGGATACAGTTTACTTTTTTCTTTCCTTCTAATATTTTTATTTGCATAGTCATTCATATATTTTGGGTTTTTATGCATGTTTATTTTGTTTTATACAATCTCTTATTTATATTTTGTTTTACTTGTGTACATTGAGTTTTATATAATCTTTCAAATACATTGTATTCTATAAAATTAATTACTATTGATTTGTGCCTATTACTACCTTATGTTTACAAGTCTCCATTAAATCTTTCATATTCCTTTACCCTCCCACACACCCATTATTAACCTGTTAACCTAGTGATTTGCTTTTTCCACTCCCTTCTCCCTTTTCTCTTTCTAGTTTGAACATTTATACACATCTTACTCAGTCGTCCTTCTATTTTTATAATAATGATCTTATGCAGTATTTGTCCTGACCTGCTATTTCATTCAGCTTAATGCTTGACCGCGTTCCCATGTTGTATTTTATGTAATTGTTTTTCCTTAGTACTATGCAGTATTCCCTTGTATGAATGTACCACAATTTCTCTACTGTATTTGTTTATTGATAGTCATTTGGGCTCTTTCAGTTTTCTTATTATTGTGGCTAAAATAGCTATAAGCATAGGTGTACACATTTCCACGTGTGTCTCAGTTCCTGGAAGCAGGAGCAGCATCCACTTCCGAAATGGTTTGCCTCTGGCAAGCCTCCAGAAACTCTAAGTGCGAACAGTGCTCAGGCCTTTCATTCATAGGGTCACTATAAGTCGTCTACAACTTGACAGCACCTAACAACAACTTATTTCTATCAGCAGAATAGCTAGGATATGCAGGATTTCTAGAGTTAGCTTTTTGAGGAAATACTAAAATGCCTTCCAGAGTGGCTTTACCAGTTTACAGTCTCACTAGCAAAACATGAGAATTTCTATTTCTCTACATCTTCTCCAACATTTTTTTGTTTGGTGTCCTGTTAAAATTTGCTATTGCTCAGGCTATGGGATTGTATCTCATTGTTGTTTTAATTTGCATCTTGATGATAGCCAAGGATTTTTTTACATTTATTCATATATCTGTTGGCCATACAAACATCTTTCTTTGTGAAAAATCTTCACATCTCTTGCCCACTTTGTTATTGGGTTATTAACCATTTTCTTGTGGAGGACTTACAGCACTCAGTAAATTTTTGTTAAAAGACTCTTGTCTGAAATACCATTGCCTAAATGTTTTTCCTAGTCTATAGACTTTCTTTTCACACAATTGCATTTTTTTTATACACACAGACATTTAATTTTTAAAAAGTCCAGGTTATTGATTTTATCCTCTTCAGATTGTGCATTTTTTGCTATATTTGCAAGCCTCTTTATGCCATAGACTAGGATTTCTAAGTTTGGTCCCATTATTTTTTTTCTTCTTTTAAAATCTTTATGGGTTTGAATTTTACCCCTTGGTCTCTGATCCACCTTTAGTTGACAATTATGTACAGATGTGACTCCTGTTTCAGTTTTCTGCAGACAGATGTCCAGTTTTACCAGCAACATTTGTTGAACAGGTTGTCCTTTCCCCATTTTATATGTTTTACTTTTCTTGTCAAATACCAATTGACCTTAGGTATGGGTTTATTTTTTGGTCTATGTATCTGTCATTGTTTCCATACCATAATCTTTTGGTCACTATGGCTGTGTAGTAGCTTTTGAATTCAGAGAGTGCTATGCTTCCTACGTTATTTTTATCTTTCATAAGAGCTTTGCTGACTTGACGTATCTTTTCTTTTCAAATAAAATTACAAATTACCTTTTATATCTCTTTTGTTGATCAGAGTTATGGCTTTTAGTATGATTATCATTTTCACTGTGTTGAGTCTTCCTGTCCATGAACAAGGAACATTTTTCTATTTAGTTAGATCTGTTATTGTTTCTTATAGTAGTATTTTGCATTTTTCCTTATAAAGCTCATCTGTGTATCTACTTAGATTTATCCTCAACTATTTGATTTGTGATTAACTATTTTTAAAGTAAATGGTATTGTTTTTGGTTTACTTTTCCATGCTTTCTTTGTTACTGGATAGAAATCTTGTTAATTTTTGTATTTTGATCTTGTATCCTGCTACTTTACTAAGGTAATTTACTGGGTCTAACAGATTTTTTTGTTGTTGTTGAGTCTGTGGAGTTATCTGTGTATACTATCATATCATGTGTATATAATGGCAATTTTAGTACCCCTTTACCAATTTGGATTTCTCTTATTTCCTTTTTTTTGTCTTAATAGCATAGCAAGTACTTCCAATACAATATTGAGTAGATGTGATGAAGGTGGATATCTTTGTCTGATCTCAAGTAGCAAAGGGAATCCTGTTAGTCTTTCTCCATTAAGGATAATGTTGACTCTTAGTTTTGCTTAGATACTTTTCATTATATAGAGGAAATTTTATTTTTTTTTATTTTGTTAAATTAACAGTGGTATATTCACACAATGGAGTACTACACTGCAGTGAAAAATAAGGAACTCATGCAATATTATTCAAAATGGGTGACCCTGGAGGACATTATGCTGAGAGAAATGTCTCTGCCACGAAAGGACGAATACTGCATAATGCCACTGTTGTAAAACAGGACTGACATTGGGGCTGGGGGATACTGAGAGAGATGGGTTCAATAATGTATACTGCATTAAAACAGATTACAGAGAAAACAGTTTAAAAGGTATATGTGATTAGATATTATTGTAATGACAGGAGTCCAGAACATAGGTCGCATAGAAGGGATTGTAAAACAATGAAAGAATTTTTCTTTTACTTTTCAAAGGGAAGAGTGTACTGGGAGGGAGGGGTGAGCAGGGAGAAAAGTGCAACAGTGAATGAATGGAAATCCAAAGTCTCTGTAAATTTTCATTAAAAGTAATAATAATAATAATAC
>NW_006399786.1:12975349-13008429 GCF_000299155.1 Elephantulus edwardii | reverse complement strand
TATACTGTTGGATTCTACTGGCAAGGATTTTATTAAGATATTTTGCATCTATTTTTCATGAGAGATATTGATCTATAGTTTTCTTCTTCTTTAATGTCCCTGCTTGGATTTGGTATTAGAGTTATACTTGCTTCATAGAATGATTCTGGGGTCATTTTTCTGATTTTTTAAATTATTTTAATAGAACAGGTAATAGTTTATCTCTGAACGTTTGGTAACATTCACCCATGAAAATATCTGGAGCAGTATTTCTTTGGAGGAGGGAGTAGTTCTTAAGACCTGTTCAATTTCTTCTTTGGGAATGGATCTGTTCAAGTGTTCTATATCTGTGTATATCAATCTGTGTAAGCTGTGAGTATGTAAGAATTTATCCATTTCCTCTAGGTTTTTAAATTTATCACAGTAGAGTTTTTCCATAATACTCTATTATTTATAATTTAATATCAGCTCTTTTTGTTGTGATGTTATAGCTTTTATTTTTTATTTGAGCTATTTTATATTTTCTTTTTCTATTCTTTGGTTAAGTTTGTCTGTTTTACTGGCTCTTTTAAAGAACCAGCTCCTGATCTTGTTGATAGTTTCAATTGATTTTATGTTTTCTATCCCATTGATTTCAGCCCTGTCCTTATGATTTCCTTTCTTCTAGAGGCTGTGGGATTAACTTGTTCTTTTTTCTGTTTGCTGGAGGTGTTGAGTTAAGTAGCTTATTTTGCTCCTTTTTCCTTATTTTTATGTTTTTTATGAACTGCCTCCTCTGTACTACTTTAGCTATATTCCTGAGGTTTTGATATTTTGTATCATAATTTTTGTTTGTTTTGAGGAACTTTTTTATTTCACTTGTTATGTCTTCTGTATTTCTTTTTTTGCATTAATGGAGAAGGTGATTTTTTGTTTTGTGGGGTTTTAAAAAATTTATTTATACTAGTTTATTTACAAAATGCAAACAGATTGTTTTTGAGATCAGATTCTTCCAATTTTTCTCAGTCCTTCCCACACTGATCAAATTGCTGGTGAATATATTTGAATGGTAGTGGTATTAACAGGTCTACCTTGCATGCATATGGGTATTATCCTGTCCTTACAGCATTGTATCTTCAAGATTCTCACTACGAAGACAACTGACAGTACCAGGATATGTGGACAGGAGACTGAGATTGTTAACAATTCCCAGGCTATTGTCAATACTTTTGGCACCAGCAGGAAGGAAATTTAAAGACTAATTGCATTAGGAAAATTTGCTGGCGGGGATCTCTCCAGAGTGCTGGGAGAGCAACAGTGTCACTTTAGAGACAAAAGTGTGTCTGATCCAGGCCATGGTCTTCCCAATTACTTGCTGTGCATCAGAGAGCTGGATAATGACTAAAGATGACAGAATAAGAATCAATACCTTTGAGTTCTGGTGCAGGAGAAGAGTGTTGAACATACCATGGACTTGCAAGAAGGCAGATTTATCTTAGACAGGTTGAAACTAAGTTGCTTCTTGGAGGCAAGGATTTTGAAGTTCCATTTTAAATACTTTGAACTTGTGCTTTGGAGAATAACATCATGCATGGAAAGGTGGAGGGATAGCAAAAAATAGGAAGATCCCTGATGGAACAGATTGACATAGTAACTGGGGTAACAAGGGTAAGTGTCAGAGGTGCTGAGATTGGGTCAGGCTAAGGTAGGCTTCAGAGCTATTGTGCATAGGCTTACTATGAGTCTCAAGTGACTCAATGGCTCATAACAACAGCAACAGTATAACCCAATAGTATTCAAGACTGTGTTCTTTAATTTGGTGATGGATGAGGTGGATTGATTCAATGACTGGGACAATCAGGATGGGAGTGTCAGAGACAGTGAGATTGGTACAGGACAGAGCAGAGTTTAGGGCTGTTGTACGACTCGACAGCACATAACAACAACAACAGCAACAACATTCTTTTGTTACTTTCTGAGGCCTGCTTTGTATTTTAATATATAAACCAATTCTGGATAATGTAGCATGGGAACTTGAGAAGAAAACAAACTGAGTTTTAGTTGGGGGAAGTACTCTGAATATGTCTATGAAGTCAAGTTGACCTATTGTATATAGTTCAGTTCTTCTGCATCTTTGTTTAATCTTCTAGTTAATTTTCCCATTTTCCCAGATTTGGTGGGCCCACTTTTTGTCTTGTTTTATAGTATGGTAGGTAGGGACAATTTCCCCCAGCGGTAGAATAAGTACGAAGAGTCCTGCCTGGGATATTTTGCTCATGGGAAAGATGTAGGAACATGGCAGCATCCCAACAATGCAGCTCACAAGTCTCAGTACATATTAATGACTGACCTCGGAACTTTCTTCTCACCTGCAGCTGGCTCAGAAGGAGCTGTTCTTACCAGAGTAGACAGTGGAGCAAGAAAGAAGCAAGGTCTAAAAAAATTCAGTCTCCACGTCTCAATAAGTGCCAATGGCTTAACCACACACCACCCCCATCCCCTCTCTAATAGCTGGTTGGAGGGAGATTTAGGTACTGATCGTTGGCCCTGTATTTCTGTCTCTTCTCAGTATGTTTTTTTCTTTTGAAATGTCTCTCAGTGGGTTGGAACTACTAACCATTCAGTTAGTAACTAAGTGTTAAATAATTTAAAGAACTCCGTCTATTTTACAAGGAATATTTAATACTGAAATCCATTACTTTACCATGAAAATAAACACCAATAATAGGCTTTCTAATTTCACTTCCTATTCCTATTCTTGAGTGTTCTCCTCAGCCTCCTTTTGTAACTGTTTTTGTGAACACATCAATTTATTGGGTACTATCGTGTATGTGTGATGATCTTGTAACTAACTGTCTTCAGAATTGTTTATTCACCACCACTCACATACACTTGCGTCTTGATGTTCTTCACACAAAGGTGTAAGATTAAACCAAAATATTTACATTCTTTTTTTTTTATTTTAAGTATATTTTAATGAAAGTTTACAGAGACTTTGGATTTCCATTCATTCATTGTTGCACTTTTCTCCCTGCCCACCCCGCTCAATTTGCTTTTATTTTTGAAAAGTTAAAAAAAACACACCCAACTTTCAGTTTTATTCAATCCCCCCTCCCAAGTCCATTCTTTTTGATCATCTTTTCATTTTATTATTTTACACCAAGCATGTTGTTGCTGTTATGTGCCATCAAGTCATTTGCAATTCATGGTGACCCTATGTACAAGAGATCTAAATCTTGCTCTATCCAGTGCCAACCTCACTGTCTCTGACACACCTATTCCCATTGCCCCAATCACTGAATCGAACCATCTCATCAAAGGTCTTCTTCTCTTGTGCTGTCCCTCCACCCTCCCAAACATGATGTCCCTCTCCAAAGATCGGTCCCTCCTTGTAACATGTCCAAATTATGTCAGATGAAGCTTCAGAATCCTTGCCTGCAAGGAGCAGCCCGGTTTCACCCTCTCTAGGACAAACATGCTTTTTCTCATAGTATATTCAACACTCTTCTGTAGCACCACAACTCAAAGGCATCAATTCTCTTTCTATCTTCCCTAGTCATTGTCCAGCTCTCTGATGCATAGCACACAATTGTGTAGACTGGCCTGGATCAGTGCACCTAGTCTCCAGCCTGACGTCACTGCTCTATAGTACTCTGGAGAGGTTCCTAACAGCTAACTTTCCCAATGCAATTACATCTCTGAAGTTTCTATCATGAATATAGTCAGAGCTCTGGTGACTTAGTGGGTAAAGAGTTGTGCTGCCAATTGAAAGACGTGAGGTTTGAATCAATTTGGGGAGGAAGATGGGTAATATCCTTTCACACAATTTACTACCTCTGAAAACTTGCTGAAGGATTAACAATGAGTCAGTTTTAACTTCAGAACACATAAGAACAATTCTCTATCTATGATGATGAGGAATAAGCAGCAGTTAAAGTATTACAAGTAAAACTTTATTGTTGTTGTTTGGTGCCATCAAGTCAAGTACGATTCATAGCGACCCTATGAACAGCAGATCTAAACTCCATCTATCCTGTGCCATCTTCACATTTGCTGACACACTAGAGCCCAATGCAGCAGTTACCATGTCAATCCACCTGATTGAGGGTCTTCCTCTCTTTTGCTGACCTTTTGCCCTTTATTTTATTTTATTTTACTTTCCTTTACTTTACTTTTATTTTATTTTAATTTGCGTGTGTGTGTGTGTGTACCATCAAATCATATCTGACGGGTACAAGAGGAGATTGCCCCACCTTCTCCAACAAAGCATCTGGTGGATTTGAACCATGTGTCTCTTTTATTGCAGGGCAGCTTTTAATACCCGTTCTTTCTTTTTTTTATTTCTTATTTTTTTGTGTTGAAGTGATTACAAAGTTCATGTATATTGTGTTTTACACTATCCTTCATTCACATTGCTTTATATTATCATTCCCATTCATTATGGGTGTTTTTTTCCTCTCTCTCTCTTTTGCAGTTTTTTTGATGAATGTTTACAGAGACTGGATTTCCATTCATTCATTGTTGCAAACTCTCCTCCTTGCCCTCTCTTCTCCCTGCCAGGTTGCTTTTCTCTTTGAACAGTAAAAAAAAACAACCAAAAAAACAAAAACCCAAAACCCAAAACTTTTATTGTTATACAATCCCCACCCCCACGCCCATCCACTACACTATGTAACTTTTATTCTGGACTCTTGCCATGACAATTATACCTAATCATATATTCCCCTTAAACAGTTCTCTCCCTCATCTGTTTCAATGCAGTATTCATTATTTATCTCCTCTTAGTTTCCCCCCAGCCCTGATGTCAGTCCTGCTTTTACAACAGTGGCCCTATGCAGTATTTATACTTTTGTGACTGAGATATTTCACTCAGCATGATGTCCTCCTGGGTCACCCATTTTTTATATTTCATGAGTTCCCTTTTTTTCAATGCAGCATAGTATTCCTTTGTGTGAATATACCATAGTTTCCAATTCCACTTATTTTGGGCATTTGTGTTATTCCAACTCTTTGTTATTATGAACAAAGCCAAAATAAACATGAGTGTGTATATACCTACTTGGGTGGCAGTTCTGGTTTCTTTAGGGTATATTCCCAGTAGTGGAATTTCTGGTCAAAATGGTATTTCTATTTCCAACTTTTTGAGAAAGCATCATATTGCCTTCCATAGTGGTTGCACCATTTTACACTCCCACCAAGGGCTCTAGGTTTTCTACCACCTCACCAGCATATGTTGTTTGCTGTTCTGTTAAATTTTGCCAGTCTTACTGAGGTGAGATGATATCTCATAATTGTTTTGATTTGCATGTCTCTTAGAGCTGGGGATTTTGCATGTTTCCTCATATGTTTGTTTGCCATCTGAATGTCTTCTTTGGTGAAGTGTCTGTTCATAGTCTGTGCCCATTTTCAATTGGGTTGTTTATCTTGTTGTGGTGCTTGAGTATTTTATAAATTCTAGATATTAGTCCCTTATTAGATATATCATTACCAAATAGTTTTCCCAGTCTGTGGCTTTCCTTTTTACTCTGTTGAAGAAGTTTTTTGATGAGCACAGGGATTTTGCTCTTAGAAGGTCCCATTCATTTATTTTATTCTCTCCTGTTTGAAAGATCTACCATTTCAAGCATCATGTTCCTTTCCAAGGAATTGACCTTCCTAGCAAGATTTCACAGGTATATGAGGCATAGTCTTATCATTCTTGCCTCCAAAGAGTACTCTGGTGATACTATCTCCAAGATATATTTATTTATTCTTTTGGCAGTCCATGGTATATTGAGTGTTCTTCTCCAACACAGCAACTCTAAAGCATCAGTTCTTTTTCTGTCATCTCTATTCATTGTCCAGGCCTCAGATTTATAGCAAGTGATCAGAAAGATCATGGCTTGAATCAAATGCACCTTAGTCCTCAAACTGACTTCATTAGTCCTCAATAATTTGGAGAGGTCCTTAACTTCGGACCTTCCCAATATAATACGTCTCCTAATGTCCTGACTTCTGGTACCAACGGTGTATGGATTCAAATAAGATGAAGTTGTTAACAGTTTCAATCTCTTCACCATCCACAGACCATGATGTTGCCTATTGGTCCAGTGGTAAGAATCTTGGTTTTTTGACTCCCAGATGCAATTCATATTTAAAACTGCATTCCTTGATCTTCAGCAATAAGTGCTTCAAGTCCTTCTCACTTTTAGCAGTCAAGACTGTGTCATCTGCATAACCCAGGCTATGAATGAGTCTTCCACCAATCCTGGTGCCATATAGCTCTTCACAGAGTCCAACTTATTGAATAATTTGCTAAGCATACAGATTGATTCGATATGGAGAGAGAATGCAACCCTGATGCACTCCCTTCTTAATTTTAAACCATGCAGTGTTTCCCAGCTCTGTTCATATTACAATCAAGATAAATTGGTGACTGGAATACAAAAGTGGCAAAGAGTGAAGAGGCAAAAGTAGTTGGAAAATATGGGCTTGGCGATAGAAATTAGGCTCGAAGCAGAATAATGGAATTTTGAATTTTCAATGACTTATTCATTGCAAATACCTTTTATAAAATACAACAACATAAATAAAGATCTCACCTGATGAGCTGCATATGAGTCAGATTGACTACGTCTTTGAAAGAAATCATTAGAGAAGCTCAATATCGGCATCCAAAATTAAGCCAGGGATGAACTATGGGTCATAAATTAGTCATATGCAAGCTCAAACTGAAGCCAAAGAAAATTTTAAATAAGTCCACAAAGACTGAAATATGATCTTGGATCTATTTCATCTGAATTTCCAGACTGTCTTAGCAATAGGTTTGAGGCAGTGAACATCAATTTTGAAAACTGGATGAGTTGTGAGATGATATCAAGAATATCATTCATGGATAGAGCTAAAGGTCATTGCAAAGAGAGAAGAAAGATATAACTGAGATGGATGTCAGAAGAGAGTCTCAAAATTGCACTACCATGCTGAGAAGACAAAAAAAAGGGAAAACATGCAGAAGTAAAAGATTTGAATAGAAGATTTCAAAGGGCAGCTTGAGTGGACAAAGCAAAGTATTATAACGGAATGTACAAAAGTGCTGGAATTGGAATATTAAAAGGGAAGCAATCATTCTACATTTTTCAAGATGAGAGAATTAAAAAAAAAAACAAACAAATTTAACCCAACCTCATATTGCACTATTGAAAAATGATATGGAATATACATTGAATGACCCAGAAAATACCAAAAGAAGATTTAAAGAATACACAGACTCACTGTACCAAGAACTGATTGACACTGAAGAATTTCAGGAAGCACCATATGAATAAGAGTCAATAAGAATGAAGGAGGAGGTGGAAGCTGCATTGAAGGCGTGGGCAAAAAAATAAAGCCCCAGGAATCGATAGGATACCAACTGACTTCTTCTACTTAAGAGATGTAGCCTTAGATGTGCTCACCAGTCTATGCCAGGAAATTTAGAGGACAATTGTTTGGTCAACAGATTGGAAGAGGTCCATGTTTGTTCCCATTCCCAAGAGAGGTAACACAACAGAATGTGGAAATTATTAAACAATATCATGAATATCACATGCAAGCAAAATACTACTGAGGATCATTAAATAATGGCTAGAATAGTACATAGACAACTGTCAGAAGTTTAAGCAGGATTTAGAAGAGACAGTGTCACAAGGAATATTGCTGCTGGTGTTAGATGGATCTTGGCTAACAGTAGAAAATACCAGAAGAAAGTCTATTTTTGCTTTATTTACTATTGGAAGATGTTTAACTGTAGATCATAGCAATTTGTTGCTGACATTAAGATGACTGAGTCCCAGAGCACTTAATTGTGCTCATGCAAAATCAAGTTTAACAGCTTTTAAATAGGTATTTCATGGAAAAGAAAATCCAAATGATCTAATCATGAAAAAAATATGTCTCACAAAAAAAGGCAAGTAAAGAACTTTAAAAATGTATCAGTTACTATTCATCTATTTCAGAATTTATGTTTAACTATACACAATGTTGGCAAGGTAATGAAATTCTAGTGTATTTCATTGGGCTTTCTCGCTCTTGGAGAGAATCAGCTACAGTAGATGTTCATACATAGGGAAAAAGAACTGTACATCTTTAGTCAAGAGGCTTACTATTGTAGTGAGAGTGCATCTGAGAATTTAGTGAAAAAGTGGATGTGTTTTATAACACTTGCCAGAGGGGAGTAGAAGTTGTAGGACCAAGAAATCAAATGCCTGCAGTTGTAGCCAAAAAACTTTCCTAACCTAAATACTATATCCTGAGTCATTTCTCACACTCACTGTTAAATAATAAAAGCTTACTAATTTTCTCTAAATTTCACCTGATTGAAATATCAAACAATAATAAATAAGTGTTGATATCTAAAATACACACCTCATTTTCCCTCAGATTCAGTCCCTATGATGTTTTTACCTTGGTCTTATATAAGTCAAATTCTAAAGTGAGAGTGAGAGCAAGCATGAGTAAGTCAGCAAGAGAACTAAAAATGAAAGAGCAAAGGGATGCAAAAGAAAGGAGAAAAACATGAGAATGCCAGAAATGAGAGGTTTTGATTAAGGAAGGGACTACATGGCAACATTCAGGGGGAAAATGTTAGCTGCTGAGAACAATTTCACTATTGTAATACACCACAATATTTTTCAGATTTTTATAAAACACGAAGGCGAGTACCAAGAAAGTAATTTATGCAGAACCGAAAAAAAAATAAGATCAAAAAGATATCAAAGACAGTATAAAAGAAATGAAGTTAAAAATGGTAACTGGATATCCACTTTCCATTTCGCTATTATTTAGCATCAATTCAAGGGCCAATTTCAGCTTTACACAGAAACACAAATTGATTTAATTGTACCCGGGGAGGGGTGGGAGGAATGCTTGGAACAACCTAAGAGAAGAGTATCAAGAAAATATTTATGCCAAAAATGTTGTTATCATTCTATGTCTCAAAGCTAGGACTGTTTACTAGAAAACAGAAAATTCAAGAAAGAAAAGTTGTACTTGTTCTTTGAGCTGTTGTTGTAAAATTTTGCTTTTTAACAAGTCTTAACTTTCAGGTAATAAATCAGTTTTCTGATTAAAAATATCACAGAGGCATATCTTGCTTCAACTTATCCCAGGAGATAAAACAGGTAGTTACTTCACCTGATATATACAGCTGCAGCAAATTAATAATAGACTGAAAATACATATTTGACTTTATTTTTCAAAAGAAAAGCTGACAGCCTTCAATACAGAGTACATCTCCACGTCAAGAAAATAATCTTGAACACTGGGTCAATAAGCAACATCATGATAGATGACGAAAAGATTGAAGTTGTCAACTATTTCATTTTACTTAGATTCACAATCAACACTCTTGGTTACAGCAGTCAAGAAATTAAAAGACATGGAGCATTGGGAAAATTTGCTGTCAAGAAACTTGCCATGATCCTATAGAGGAAGAGTGTCAGTTTAAATCTAAGGTGCACTTGATCTAAGTCAAGGTCTTGTCAATTACTTGTTTTGCATCTGATAGTTGGAAAATGAATAAGGATGACAGAAGAATGGATGCCTTTGAAATTACTGGATACCTTGTATACTGCCGAAAGAACACATAAGTCTGTCTTAGAGGAAATTCAGGGCTGGTTGTTCATTAGAAGATGATCTAATATACGCATGGTAACAGGAGGGCAAGGCCTTGGGAAAAAGACATTATTTTTTAGGTAAAGAAAAGCATGAAAGAGAAGAGAATGGAAAAATAAAAAAAATGAGTTCTTCAAATACTGCATAGTGCCACTGTTGTAGAACGAGACTGACATCAGGGTTGGGGTGAAACTGAGAAAAATGGATAAATTTCATTTACTGCATTGAAACAGATGAGGGAGAGAACAGTTTAAAATTGAGATATGATTGGGTATTATGGCTTTGACAAGAGTCCAGAATGAAGGTGGCATATTGGAGTGTATTCCGGGGTGGGGTCATGGGGCGAATTGTATATCAATGAAAGAATTTCACTTTTCAAAGAGAGGAGCGAACTTGGAGAAAGGGGTGGGCAGGGAGAAAAATGCAACAATGAATGAATGAAAATCCAAAATCTCTGTAAATTTTCATTAAAATTAATAAAATAAAAAAGAATTGACACTTGGTACCTGGCTTGAGCTTATCAAAGATCAAGATAATGGCAGGGGATAGGGCAAGGTTCAAATTTGTTGTTCATAGGATCACTATAAATTAGAATATATTGAAGGGCACATAACAACCACAACCACATACATGTACACATGCACAAACACACGTATTTCATGTTGTTGTTGCTGTTAAGTGCCTTCAAGTTGTAGGAGACTTATAGCGACCCTATGAAGGAAAGTCCTCAACACTTGTATGTCTTTCATCCTCTCTTCAGGTTCATAGGGTTTCTGGAGGCAAGGTATTATGGAAGTGGATGCCACTCCTGCTTCTAAGCTTGTTTTAGTTGGAGAGCTCCACCCAACACTGTCTGCTGTGGGTAACAAAGCATTAACGCATTTGACACGTCAGTGTCACAGTGTTCAGCCTCACAGCAACCATAAGTTACCAATAGAGAAAAAAAAAATTAAGTAACTGAATAACCTGATAGTAAAAGCTGACCATTCTAGATGGTAGGCTGGAAACTGAGTCATAATTTCTGGATTACAATTTCAGAGCAGAATTCTAATTTCAGAAACCTTATTTTTCACTCTTAAGGATTTTAATTGAGTAGGTGAGACACATTCAAGTGATCTTATTTAACTGAAACTTGTCTATTGTTGTTGATGATTGCCTTCGAGTCAAGCACGGCTCATAGCAACTCTATGAACAAAAGGCCTGAAGCCCCTCTACAACTACCAACATTTATCAAAGTTCATAGAGTTTCTGGAGGCATGTTATTTAGGAAGTGGATGCCTCTCTTGCTTCCAACTATATCAGTAATATAGTTACCAATATTCTAGCGTCATATGAGGCATTGTCAAATGACATGCTGATAGAATAGTGATATACATAGTACTTGAAATATTTGAAAATATGAATAAAAGTGTTGAAGATGGTACAGGATAGGACAGGGTTCAGATCTGTTGTTCATAGGGTCACATCTGAGTCCTAATAAGACTTGACAGCACCTTCCAAGAATAGTGGAGGGGGGAACAAGGCTGGCTGGCAAATAGCTAAAAGTTTTAAAAAAATAGAATTAATCTAAATTCAACATGTATTGACATATTTTTAAAAGTTCACATGTGTGGTGATTATTTACTTATTCAGAATATTTCCCTTGAATATATTTGACTAAATGTTTTTGAATTTACAAATTGCCAGCATCAAATATACATTGAAAAGTAATTTAAGGCATAAGGAGAACAAACAGGTTTGTCCTGAAGAAAGTGAAGCCGGGCTGCTTCTTGGAGGCAAGGATTCTGAAGCTTCATCTGACATAACTTGAGCATGTTACAAGGCGGAACCAGTCCTTGGAGAGGGACATCATGCTTGGGAGGGTGGAGGGATAGCACAGGAGAGGAAGAGCCTTGATGAAATGGATTGATTCAGTGACTGGGGAATGATGGTAGACAATATTGTCAAATACTGACAAATATTGACAATGTTGTCTAAGACAGTAAGACTGGCACAGGATAGAATAAGGCAGGGTTTAGGGCTCTTGTACATAGTGCCATTATGAGTCATAGGTGACTTGATGGCACAAAACAACAACAACATTAGAAAGGTGAAATGATATGATAAGCCACAAAGTAGAGAATTATTGGGAAAAAAGAATTCTTACCAAATAAATCCCTCTCACTATTTTACTCCCCTTACAAAACTTACATTCTAAACCTGAAGCTATCTTTCTTTTATTGATTTTATACTATATAGCTCTAGTGGTCTAATGATAAAAAGTCATAAGGGAAGGGGTTCAAATCCACCTGCTGCTCCATGGGAGTGAGATGGGCAGTCTCCTCCAGTGTGATTTTCTGTCTCTGAAAACTCCTTAGAGGGTTAGCTATGAGTTGGTTCTGATTCAACAGCACACAACAACTCAGACTTCTAGTTAGTTTTTACTTTCATATAGAAAAATGCATCAAAGTGTGATACATGTTTATATGTAACAGCTTTGGGACAAGACAACAAAAACTTAAAAGTCTTTCTATTTAGATCTTGAAGCAATATTTCTTTACATTTTATGTCATTTTAAGTGTTCTTAATATATGCAAATGATGCTCTTAATTATTCTTGAACTATCCCCCTTCCACTTTTATCACATTTGACTTAGCATAACTGGTGTCAGAAATGCAATGAGATTCTTGGAATAGTGTGGAATGGTCAAGGACTGAGAAGGGAAGATTGGAGAAATAAGATAAAGCTCAGAGTTACCACAGCAGTCAGAAACATATATTGCACACTGTATGTAATCCATAAAGACAGTTTTTTTACATATTTTATCAAACCATTTTGTTACAGCTACATCAAAACAGCTGTAGACATTAAAGACCTGGCAGAAAACAGATGTTTCTCTTAAAGGTAATAAAAGAGTATTTAGGGGAAGGGATTTAACAGAGATGTAGGAAGGGTTAATGAAACTCAAGAGGAAGCAGGTGAGCAAAGCTTTGGCTCTCCTAGCTCAGAACCTAGATAAAACAGCTGTAGTAGTAGGGGAGATCACACTAGAATTGTTGCATTTATAGAGGAAGGTCATCACCAACCACCCCTGGGAATCATGGAACTATATCAATTGTCTCATCACTTCTCATCTCCACCAAGTGCTTCTAGTAGGCTGAAGCCCATCAGAATCTAAACAGCCAGATAATGTACTGCGAGGCATGCACAGGTGATAATTTATAGGAGTAAAGGCGAGGGAAGAGTGCACAATGGATCAAATATTAAGCTCTGTGTTCCTTTTTTTATTGCTCGGGAAACACCATTCTTTTCATGCCCTTAGTCTCTCCCTTGGGAGAAGACTAAAGACAAGATTTCAGAGATCAAATAGTAAGGAAAGTGAAAAACAGATGCACCAAGGTTTCTTCAGGCATGAGCCAGAAAGGGAGAAGAAGTGTGGTCCCCTGGAATGCAGGGAATCCAAGCCCCACCCAACCCCACAGGTCCCTGGGTGGGACTAACCTATGACCAGTCCCATAAGACTGGGAGCCAATTAAAGAAGTGCCCACGTGAGGCTTGCTCTTTCTTCCCTGCTAGCAAAGGCTCAGAAGTTTTGGCTCCACTTTGCTACTTTGTATGGATATTTCCCTTTCTTTGCTCTCCTTTTAAACTCGTTTGCCCAGCCTTCAATATATTTTATCAGTCATGTCTCTTGTAACATTACTTTAATAAACCATTTTCCATTGTTTTACTGGAAAAAAAAAAGAATAAGAAAATGCCTAGTAACTGCAGCAGCTCCTAAAGTAAAGGAAAAATTGTATTGTAAGTGTTGTTGTTGTTATAGACCGTCAAGTCGTCTGAGACCCATAGAGACCTTCTGTACAGCAGCTCTGAACCGTGCCCTGTCTGTCCTGCACCTGTCTCACTAATTCCAGTAACTTGCACTGTCCAGTTATTGTACACAGAGATTGAATAACCTTCAGTGAGTTTTCTGGAGAAATACCGAAGTAGATTGTGTGTGTGTGTGTGTGTGTGTGTGTATATGTGTGTGTGTGTGGTTGTGTGTGTGTGTGTGGTTGTGTGTGTGTGTGGCCTAGTGACAAAAAGCTCCTCTGCAGTCCTGAAGGCATGCAATTCAAGGCCACCATCTGCTCCATGGGAGAAAGATGGACAATCTCCTCCTGTGCAGTTTACTGCCTCTGTAAACCTGTCAAGGGATCAAATAAGGGTCGGTTCCGATTCTTTGGTATACAACAAACCTCCACCTTTATCCCAAAATTCCCTTTGTTTTTCACTCTTGTTTTCCCAACTCTTTTCCACAAAGGCAGATAATTGTCTTCAAAAGGTTGACAAACTGAGGTCAGCAATGCAGTTTCTGAAACAGAATAATTCTGCTCACTCAGGCAAGGTAATTATTTCTTCACTTTTAAAGAAAGAAGATAGGTCAAGTGATGGTGAAACTCGATTTTCCAAGTAAGTGACTTCATGTTAATATTTCATTTTATTTGTGAAGTTCTCTACCACAAAATCTTGATAAAGTACTCTGAGAAACTCTTTATGGGGCAGCTCATTTTTTTTTCCCAGAGGTACAATTCACATCAGATTTTCTATTTTAATTAGAACAATATGATTGACAGGCTTGGTAAGATAGGATATCTATTTTATACACTACTGCTTAGATAAAAAGGTTTGAGTGCAATAAAGAGAAGTATGGTGTATGCTGTGGAAA
Organism: Elephantulus edwardii; assembly: GCF_000299155.1. Classification (NCBI taxonomy): domain Eukaryota; kingdom Metazoa; phylum Chordata; class Mammalia; order Macroscelidea; family Macroscelididae; genus Elephantulus; species Elephantulus edwardii. The sequence continues at coordinate 12,994,154 of NW_006399786.1, read as the reverse complement.
TTTCCTTCATCAATTTGAATATTTATCTTATTGTAGGCCTCCTAGGAGATTTCAAGTTCAACTCAACATATGGTCAGTACATGTAAAATTAAATTTATTTGTATAAATTTGACACGGTAAGAGTTAAGCTCAAATAAAGGCTTTAAGCATATGGTGGATTTACCAATAATTGAGAAGCTTACACATTGAGGGGTAAATGGAAGAGGTACAGTTTTATCAGACTATGTGAAATGGGGCAAGTTGCTTGCATTGCTGCATTATTGGTATTTTACAGCACACGTTAGAACATTGTTGTTTAGTTTTGCTTTGTTCTTAAACGAGGTATAGTAAGGAAATGCACATTCTACTAAAAATGGCTATTTAGATTGTTGTATATGTACATATTTTAATTTATAATAATAATGTGTTTATGAAGAGCTCTGCTCCTATGGTGTAGTGGTTAATGTAAGGTTTTTAACCAATGGTAGACAGGACCCACCTGTTGTCTGGTAGTAGAAACATCTGACAGTCTGAACCTCTGAAAACTACAGTCTTGGAAACACTATGGGATTTCCAAACTCCAGTCTGTCCCACAGGGTTGTTATGAACCAGAATACACTTGGCAGAAGAGGCTTTGTTTGTGTTTTTCATGTGTATATTTGTGTGTGCGTGCACGTGCACATGTACATACACATATGAAACAAATTGGTCCACACTTCTGTGATAAAAAAAAATAATAATAATCCAAACCTATAAAAAGTGTATCTGCTAGAAATCTCTTAGGGAGAGCTCTGGTGGCTTAGTGGGTAAAGCATAGTGCTACCAACCCAAAGGTAAGGGGTTTGAATCCATTAGCTGCTCTGTGGGAGAAATATGAGCAATCTCTTCCCCTATATATTCCCTAAATTTTACAAACTTGGATAACATGCCAGAAGGGCAACTATGCGTGGTTTTCAGCTCACTGTCAGTGAGTGATTGGTGGAAATTTAAAGAATCGCTTAATCTCAGAGAAGGTATGCCCCTTTATTTTTCTACAGCATTTGTGGAAAGCTGTTTTCTTCTGCAAAGGATTGTTCTAATATTTGCCATACTGAACAATTAAAATCAATTAAATGTCAAGGAAAATTGCTGAGGCATCTCTTTACCATTAAAAATGCAAAATCCAGTTAGGAGAAAGCTTTGTATTGTTTCCTTTTTTGGTTTTTGAAAAGAGACATGGTGATTGATTGCTTATCATCATCCTGCAAAGATGCATATAAACAAATGAGCCCAATGTCCACCCTGATACAATACTGCATTTTATCCCCTCTGCTGACCAAAATGTACTTTGTATATGAAGGAACATAGGTGATTTTTAAATGCTCCTTTTTAAAGAAGTCCTTTCTATACATTGTTACAATGAAAGAAATTTCATTTTTTTCAAATTTAACTTTTCCCTTTGACTTTATCCCTTCTTTTCCTCTCTAGACCACCAAATCTTGATTATACTGTCTATATCATATGTAATAAAGGAAGCCCTTTTACACCATTAGTTTATGACTGTAATTAAATCTGGCGAGGTAAAATAGAAAAATCACAATTAAGCATAATCTTTGTACATTTTCCTCATCAGTGGTATATTTCTCGAGTGTTGTCGATATACTCTGCCACTCCTTACCTACCTTCTATTAGTTTCCTACTGCTGCTGCTATAGTAAATTACAACTTAATATTTACCTGATATAAAATTAAGGGATTTCTTTGACCTTTTTCAGTCTCTGGAGTCTGCCTCCCATTCTTCTCTGATTGCACCTTTTTGGCAGCAAGGAACCATATTTCCAATCCTATTTATACTGCTACTTCTTTTCCTCTGATTCGAATGTTCTTGCCTTCTTATAAGGACCTTTTTGATTGTGTAATACTACTAACTTAATCTAATCCTCTCAAAATTTTCAATTTAATCATACCTGCTGCGTCCTTTTTATCATATAAAGTAACATATTCATAAATTTCTGCATCCAGTTTTGAAAATCTTTAAGTAGTTTTTAATCAGTTGTTAAGACAAATCTCCCAGTCACTCCTTTATTCTACCTAATGTTGTTACTACTTCACGATGCTTCTAAATTGCCCTGACTAAATTAATCACAGGTCTTAATATCTTGAGAAATATTTTCAATCTTTTTTTTAAAATATACTCTTTATAACATTTGAATTGGTTGACAAATTGTCTTCTTGGTACAATTTCCTTAATATCCTAGAAATTAAACAATTATGGACTTTTTGTTATATGCTGTCAACTCCAACTCACAGCAACCCTAGGTACAACAACTCTGAACCCTGCTTTATCTTGAGCCGATTACATTGTTTCTAACACACCTACCTCCAGTACCCCAGTTTTTGAGTCAATTCATCTCATCCAGAGTCATCTTCTATTGCACTGTCCCTCCACCTTTCCAAGCTTGATGTCCTGCCTTGCAACATGTCCAAAGTATGTTAGATGGAGTCTCAAAGTCCTTGATTCCAAGGAGCAACCTGGTTTCACTGTCTCTAGAAAACCTGTTTGTTTCTACACTCATTAGTTTGTCTTCCTTTTCTTACTCACTTCATTTTTTCTTCTACTCAAATTTAAGCATGCTTTCAGATCAAATTGTTACTTATATAGATGGTAAATATTTTTTCTCCTAACTTTTCCTTTTCTAGTTTCTAAACTTAGAAATGTACACATAGATGTTAAATTGTTGTAAACTACTAAGCCTTGAATAGAATAGCTTAAAACCATGAACTTTCCAAAAACAAGGAGCAAACAAACACAAACTTTGATTTTTTTCTATCTCAATGAAGAGACTGAATCAGAGGATATAAGTTATACTGTGTCTCTTCATCTTTGGCAATTTCCAGGTTTATTTGTAATTTTTAACTACAACAAAAAACAATTGTATCAAGGAATAGTTCTCAACAAACTTCCAACTGTTTATACAGAACAGCCAATGTATAAAGCCCACTTCCCCAATATAGCTATTTCTGAGACTTGTTATTTCAAGAGATAGTTTTCTTTAGTATCTAAAACTACATTGTCTGGCATTTCCATCTCCATCAGGCATCTGATAAATGATATTTGAGTTCTGCAGGAATCTCGTTGATGATTTCTCATGAAACTTGAGGTATGACATTGATCTTTGAGAAGTCCTCTGTGTTAATCTGCCTTGACTTTTTCATGACCTGTGCAGAATATCACCCACTGAAAATTTCAACCTTTCTGATTTCTTGGGAAGCACCTATCCTCCCAGTAGTAGTATTTGTTACCATTCAAAAATAATCTGTATACATGCATTAATCTGAAAAAATAAAAATAATCCAAAAAGAATTTGTTCTTGGAAGTACATGAACCTCATTCTTTACATAAAATTTTATAATACTTTAAAAATATTTTATTTTTATTTCAGCACATCATCCACTAACTAGAACAAGTGGTTTATATAAAAACAATCCAATATAGTAAATAACTTGGTTATAAAAGGGTTAATAATTTCTGTCGTAAAGATTTGGAGCTAGAAGAAGGGATTTTTTTTTTTTTTTTACTATATTGATAGTTAAAAACAGATTTCTTTTGCTTCAATAATTGATTTTTAACTCATTTTCATTTAAATGCAGATCTTAGAACAAGATAGGGTATTTTTATTTAATCTGCTGTTATTTTGAAAACATCTCCGCATAGTAGAAATACTTTTTTGGATTTTGGACATATGCCTTATGTCACTTGTGTTTACTTTTCAAATAAAGCACATACAAAAGGAAATTAAGAGAGCCTGGACAACTAGAAGCTGGTTATCTTATCCAAGAATTCTCAGTGTAACTCAGAAGTTCTTTTTCACACATATTATAACTTAGGGTGACATTTCTCCCCTCAGGTTTTGGGGAGAAATTGTTTTGGGATCCACTGAAGAGGGAACTTTCAGGTCTCACAAATAAACAAATGTAAAATAGTCATGTGGAAAGCGATGCAGGTATATTTTGAAGACATGAAAGAAAATACTCAAATATAAATTTGAAAAGTGATTTGGCTACATATGTTATAGTAAAAGAACTATAATAAATAGGAAGAAAGTACACGTAAAATACTTAATATATGTATATATTGTAAGGAAATATTATTATTTTTTAAGAGTTATTAGATTTCAGGAAAGTGAAACATTCATTTTTTATGGGAATGGTGATTTCCTTTATTACTGTCAAACCTTAAAGGTATTGAAATACATGATCTGATAAAAATGGAGCTCTGAAGGCCTAATGGTAGGAAGCTGCACTTCAATCCCGAAGGCACACAGTTTGAATCTATCAGCAGCTCTGAAGAAGGATGGGCAATCTCCTTTTGTGCAAGTCACTGCCTCTGAAGCCCCTCTACAGGGTCAGATATGGGTCCATTCTGATTATCAACTTTATGACACAGAACAATAACAACAGTCCTAAATAAGCGAACTCTGATGACATCATGGGTAGGAATTTGCACTGCTAACTGGAAAACAAACAAACAAGCAAACAAACAAAAAGGTGGCTCAAATCTACCAGCTGTGAGAAGAACATAGGCTATATCCTCCAGTGTGATTTATAGTGTCTGGAGGGTCAGCTATGAGTCAGTTGCAATGTGCTGTCAGTGAGTGAATGACCCTGAGTGGTGAGTCCTAAATTGCATTGTAACTTTGAAGTACATGACACAGAAGTAAAGTGAGAAATAGCACATCTTAGAAAGGGGAATGAGTAAGTCACATTGTGTGTGTAGGCAACTTTTCCCTACCTGGTATGAGTTAATTAGCCCAATAGTAAACAGGCAATTTTCTCTGATAGAAACAAAGATCTCAAGCCTTTGATCATAAATACTGGGGCTCTCTCAATGTTCATGGTATATATTAGGGTATATGTATGTTAATGTGGTCTTCACTTACTAAGGCCAGACAATAGCAAAGATGAGGTGGCGTGATACAATGCTGAAGTTGAACAAGAATTTGAAAAAAAAGTCATTTTCTAGACAATTGTAAAATTAAATTTGGTCAGTTTAAGTAACACCTAATAAGGGTTCCACTTCAAGGATATTGCCATGTTAGACTTTGTTCTTGCTTTATGCCTCTGAATCTGAACCAATCCATAACTGCCCTCTTGGCAGATTTTCAGAGACAGTAAATAACCTGGAGGTGAGAGTGCCATGTTTCTCCTGTGGAACAGCTAGTGGGACTTCAGTAGAATGCAAATTATTTTTTCCACAAAGTCCAGATTGATGGATCAAGTTGTACATTACAATCTCAGACAAGAGTCTCATAACAAAAGTTTATAAAATATTTTGAGCCTCCATAAGAAAAGTCTGATGATCCAATTACAAAATGGGAAAAAGACATAGAAAGAATTTTCACAGAGGAAGGTGTTCAAATGACCGACCTACATATGAAGAAATCCTCCAAATCACTGGTAATAAGAGAGATGCAAATCAAAATCACAGTGAGATACTATCTCACTCCAGTAGCAATGGCAAAGTTTAACAGGACAGCAAGTAATAAATGCTGGAGAGGATGTGGTAGGATAGGAACTCTTACATTGTTGGTGGGACTCTACAATGGTACAACCACTCTGGAAGGTAGTTTGGTGTTTCCTAAAAAAGCTGAACATAGAAATTCCGTATGACACAGCTATTCCATTGCTTGAAATATACCCCAAGAAAATGAGAACTGAGGCTCAAATGAAAACTTGCACACCATTGTTCACAGCAGCATTATTCTCCATTGCAAGAACATGGAAACTGCCCAGGTGTGTAATCACAGATTGAGAAATTGTGGTACATTCATACAATGGAATACTATGCAGCACGCAGGAGAAATCATTTTGTAAATTACTACCTAACTTGGGAGGGACTGGAAAGCATTATGCTTAGTGAACTAACTCAGTCCCACAAGGACAAATACTGTATAAAACAATTATTGTAGAATAAGTATGAGGATCCAAGGTGGAGGAGGTGCAGGGAAGGGTGGAAATAGAGAGGTGAGGATGGGGGGTGGGGGTTAGGGTGTTAATCATAGGATTGCACAGTTTGGTGGAGGGGTGTGGTGAAGGAAATAAAAGACTCTTGTGAAAAACAATGTATTCAAACTCTGTAAATAAATCAGAGTAATAGAAAATAGTAAAAAATATACAGTAACAGTGTACTGCATTCTAATGTTAGCCAATAGGTATAGTTAGGAGGAAAATTCAGAGTATGATGCTGTTTAAAGCAAAGTAAGTTGGACTACTTGTTTAATATTTCTTTGCCAACTCTTCTGTCATCATCATTGCTTTTTTTAATATAAGCATTTAATTAAGATTAAATTTCATATGAGCATTTGATTAAGATTAAATTTATAAAGCAAACTGATTTTCCACTAAAAATTCATACATGTTATTTTTAATAATAATTGCAATCTACACATTATAACTACACTCTTCTGACTCATTTTAACTCACCTTCTTTCTCTTTCCCTTACCTTTATCCATTGGCCAAAGCTCTCTTTTTTGGTCTTGTATGATTAATTGTTCTAAGGAGTAGACTAGTATCACTGTTAAAATTGTTCCTCTCATGCACATGTCTTGTTTTGATGACGTTGAGTGATAGGAGTGGTTTCAATTTCCATCAGCATTGCTTTTTGTAATCTCTATGAGATATCACTTAGATCAATTTTTTTAAATGTATAAGTACACCTTTAACATGATTATTAAAATGCAAATGCAGCACATATGGAATATATCATCTAGTTAGTTATTGGCCTGGGAGTAATTTGAAAAAGCAGCAACCTCAGAGCATACTCAGATTTATGATAATAAAAAGGTGCTATTATGAAGATAGATGAAAATATTGAATACTCAGTTGGCAATTTTTATCTGAACCACATTTAACTTGGGAACTTAGTATAACTGTGACAGCCCTTCAGGAGAATTCTCACACAAGGGTGAAGAGTGAGTTTATGATAGTATCAGCGAGGTGTAAGCCTTGGCTAAAAACTTTGTTTGCTGTGTGGAACTTGACATGATGTTAAAATTGTCTCAGTTATAATTCTCACATTTGTAAAATATAGGTAGCTATAGACTATTTAGTAGCTGTGCTGGAATGCCAAAGGCAAGAGGTTTGAATACAGCAGATTCTCCTCAAGAAAATGCTGGGCACTTTTCTCCTGTTTGGAGTCTATTTTTCATCTCTGAAAACCTGCTAGAGGGTCAGCTATGGGTCAGTACCAATTCAAAGTTAGTACTGACTTTCACTATATAGGGAGCTCTGGTGATCTACTGGTAAGAAGTTGCACTGCACTCCAAAGGCACTTGGTTGAAATCCACATTTTGGCAGGAGGATGGGTAATCTCTATAATTAAATCTATAATTAAACTACTTCTGAAAATCTACTGGAGGGTCATTTATGAGTTGGTTCCAACTGGATGGCCCACAATAACATAGAATATATAGAACAAGGTTATGATGAGTATTAAATAGAATAAAAGTGTAAAGCCCTTGGAATACCTTCTAGGTAATTTTAAAGAATAAGAAATGTTTTGAGTATTAAAAATAGCTGTAGTTGTTATATGTCATCTAATTGCCTACAGCCAATAGCAACCCTATAAAGAGCAGCTCAGAAGCCTGCCCTGTCCTGAGCCAGTCTCACTGATTCTGACATACCTAACCCTCATTGTCCCAGTTGCTGTATTAATCCATCCCATCTAAAGTCATCCTCTCCTGTGTTGTTTTTGAGCCACTCTGAGCATTATGTCCTTCTCCAAGGATTGGTCCATGCTAGTGATGTGTACAAAGTATGTGAGACAGAGTTTCAAAATACGAGGCTCCAAGGAAAAACTTGGTTTTATTCGCTCCAAAACAGACTTATTTGTTTTCTTGGCAGTCCTTGGTATGCTCAAGACTCTTCTCTAGCACAATGACTCAAAGGCATCGAGTCTTTTTCTGTCCTCCCTAGTCATTGTCCAACTCTCTGATGCATAGCAAGTAATAACAAAGACTGTGGCCTGGATTAAGCACACCTTAGTCTCTAGACTGACATCATTGCTTGTAAGTACTCTGCAGAGGTCCCTGGCGGCAGACTTTCCCAACACAATTTGTCTTTTGATTTTCTAACTGCTGATGCTAAAAGGGTTAATTGTTGGGAAGAGCAAGCCGTAATTGTTAACAACCTCACTCTCTTCTCCATCTATCATGGTGCTGTTAATTGGCCCAGTAGTGAGAATCTTTGTCTTCTTGATGTTGAGCTTCAATCCATATTGAAGATTACAGTCCCTGACCTTCTGCGGTGAGGAATTCAGGTCCTCCTCACTTTCAGCAAGCAAGATTGTGTCAGCTGCATAATGTAGGTTATTGATGAGTCTTCCTTCAATCCTGATGCCACATTCCTCCTCATAAATTCCAGCTTCCTGAATGATCTGGTCTGCATGTACATTGAAAATGAGACAAGATTCATCCTTGACACATTCCCTTCCTGATTTTGAACCATGAAATGCTTCCTTGCTCTGTTCTGAGAACTGCTTTCTGCTCTAAGTATGGGTTTCACATAAGTACAATCAAATGTTCTCGGAATCCCATTTTCATCAAGGTTAGCCACAATTTGTTGTGATCCACACAGCCAAAAGCCTTTTCAGAGTAGTGTTTAGAAATATACATATAATTCTTAATTTGCATACATTATAAACTAGATTCTGCCCTGAGAAGAGGACTTTTAAATGAATATATGAATATATAGAAAGACTTTTACTCCAAGTTATACTTCCTTGAAATATTTTCCTAATATCTGTGATTAATTATGCCTTATCACCATTGACAATGGGGCAAATAAAAAAATGACTTGTTTTAGGAAAATCTGTTGTCAGGGACCTCTCCAAACTATTAAAGAGCAATAATATCAGCCTAGAGACTAAGGTAGCCTGATCTAGGATGTTGTTGTTCAATTGCTTACTATGTATCTGAGAGTTGGATAATGATTCAGGATGACAGAAGAAGAATTGATGCCTTCTGAGTTGTACTGGAGAAGGGTAGTGAGCATATTATGGACTGCAAAGAGAACAAATAGGTTTATCCTGTAGGGGGCAAAACTAGTTTGCTCCTTGGAAGCAAGAATTTTGAAACTCTCTCTCACACTTGGTTTATATTACTACCCTATCCCTTAGAGTACATCATGATTGGAAGGGTAGAGGGTCAGCACAGGAGAGAAAAATCCTGGATGAGTTGAATTGACACAGTGACTGTGGCAATGAGGCTAGGTGTATCAAAAATAATGATACTGGCTCAGGATAGGGGAGGGTTCAGAACTATTGTTCCTAGGATCATTGTAAGTTGTAGTTGGCTTGATGACACATAACAATAGTAACAGTTAGATCTATGCTTATTTATGAATTTGAAACTTTGATACAGATGATGCCGGAGATGTTGCTCTTATGTCCCATCAGGTTGCCTGTGACCTATAGCAATCCTATGTACAAAGCTCTAAGCCCTGCTCTATCCTGTGCCAATCTTATTGTCTCTGACATACCTATACCCAAAGCCCAATCACTGAGTCAATCCGTTTTATCTAGGATCTTCCTTTCTTCTGCTGTCCTGCAATTCATTCAAGCACAATATCCCTCTCCATGGACTTGTCCTTCTTTTCAACATGTCCAAATTATGTCAGACAGAGCTTCAGAATCCTTGCCTCCAAGGAGTAGCCTCTGGAGAGGTCCCTGAGAGCTGACTTTTCCAATGAAATCCATCTTTTGGTTTCCTGGCTGCTGGTACAAAAAGTATTGATTGTGGAGCCAAGCAAACTGAAGCAGTTAACAATCTCAATTTGTTCTTAGTCTATCATGATGCTGATGATTGGCCCAGTGGTGAGATTCTTTTTTTTCCTTGATGTTGATCTTCAATCCACATGGAAGGCTGCAGTCCTTGACTTTCACAGCAAGCGCTTTAGATACTCCTCAGTTTCAGTAGGCAAGGTTGTGCACCTGCATAAATGCAGGTTGTTGATAAGTCTTCCTCCAACCCTAATGCCACATCCCTTCTTGTAGAGCCTAGCCTCTTGGATAATCTGCTTTGCATACAGATTGAAAAGGTATGGAGATAGGACACATCCCTGGCATACACCCTTCCCAATTTTGAACCATGCAGTGTTTCCTTGTCTGTTCTGACCACTGGCTTCCTGTACAAATCTAGGTTTTGCATAAGTACACTTGTTCTGGGATTCACATTCTTCTCGTAATTAGACACAATTTAGATAGATAGATAGATAGATAGATAGATAGATAGATAGATGATAGAGCAACAGAGAGAGAGAGATTTACCTATCTATGAACATCTAGTTGATTCTGACAAATTTCAATCTTTCACTAGATTTTATAGTCTGCAAATATTTAGGGGAAGAAACTATATTTCTAGTAGTGTCTGATATATTTGAACTTCAAACCCTTTTGTTAGCAGGACAATATATAATTCTATGCCACCATGCTCCAAATTTCACTCAGACATATAAAAATTCTTAACAGTGGTAAATACCTTGTATTTAAGATGTGTTTCATGATGAAGGAGAGTTCTGATGGCATAGACTTTAAAGAGTTCCACATACTAATCCAAAAGCCACATGTATCTGACAGCTCGATACCATAAGCCACTAATTAAGAGAAAAGTGATGAATACTCTGTGTGATTTACAGCCTCCGAGACCCAAGATAATGTTAGCTCTGAGTTGATTCTGACAGAGTTAAGTGAGTGTCCCTGATGAAGATTTCCAACTAAAACAAAGCAATAACAACAAAATCAGTATGAATCAATTCATATTCCTGACAAAGATAACTACTCAAATAATACTTTCTTATATTCTACATCTCATATGAGTCTGAAATATCAATTTATGGAACCGATTGATGGCAAAATCCAGGAATTGGTCTTGCTGTTATTAAGTTCCACTGAGTCTCACCCATAGCAACCCTGTGAACAACTGATTTGAACACTGTACTGTCCTATGCCATCCTCACAATCTCTGACACATTCAAGTCCGTTTCCACAGTCACCATGTCAAACCACCTGGTTAAGTGTCTTCCTCTTTGTCACCACACCTCCACTTTCCCAAGCCAGATGTCCCTTTCCAAGGAATAACCTCTCTTAACAACATGCCAAAAGTATGCAAAATAAATCTTCCTCATCTTTGCCTCCAGGGATGCTATACTTTCTCCAATACATATCTGTTTGGTTTGTTGGGGTTTTTTTGGTTTTTTTTTGCAGTCCATGGGATCTTCAAAACTCCTCTCCATCACCACAGTTCAATGACCTTAATTTTTTTTCTGTTATTCTTAGTCATTGTCCAGCCCTCAGATGGATAGCAAGTGACAGAATAAACCATGGCTTAAATCATATCTTAGACCTCAAAGTGACATCATTACTCCTCAATAATTTGGAGAGGTCCCCAGAGACTTTCCCATTGCAATATGTCTTCTGTGGATCCAAGTAAGATAAAGTCATTGACAGTCTCACTCCAAGAGTAGGAAGCTGTTACATTACATCTTATATGTTGCTGTTGTTAGTTGCCTTTGAGTCAACTGCAAATGACACCTACCTTATGAACAACAAATAGGAACCTTGCCCTATCCGGTCACATCCCCACAATCTCTGACATGTTCAAGTTCTATATTACAGTCATTGTATCATTACATTTTATAGAGGGGTTTTCTTTTTCACTGGCCTAACCTCGTCAACATAATGTCTTTTTCCAAGGACTTTTCCTCCTGACAATATTTCCAAAGTATGTGAAATGAAGTTTCACCATCCTTGAAGCTTCTGAGTATTGAAAATATCACAGCTTGGATCAAGTGCAACTTAGTGTTTAAACTTGCATCCTCACTCTTGAGCACTTTGGATAGATCCTTGACAGCAAGGTTTTCCAATACAATATCTATTTTGATTTCTTGACTGCTCTTAACATGAATATTGATTAGAGGTAGAACCTCTTGGTGCAGGAAATCTTTTCCACCATCATTTATGACGTATGCTTGATTGAGATTTGGGCAAAAATTCTCAGCAAAGAGATTCTTCTAAAAGTAGCAAGCATAAGACAAATGTTTTGAGACAAAGTAAACAGAACTTTTTATATTTTCTCTATTTAAGAGCCTCATTTAAGAGTCTAGTAGTTGCTTTGTAGTGTGTGTGTGTGTGTGTGTGTAATATTTTGTTTTAAGTGGATAGCCATATTCATGCTATATTTCAAACCTAAAGACCATGTATCATACATTTAAAGATAGATTTCAAGCCATAATTTGTCAAAACATCATATGAAACTCACCTTTGTCAATAAAGCTTACCGTATTTGATGTCCCTAAAACAGCTTATCGAATTATAATGTATCTTACTATGGTGAAACTATTGTTTATTGTAGTAATATATTTTTTTGGTAAAATTTCTAAGGTTTCCATTATATGTGATTAGCTATATTATAAATTCTTCTAGACTTTCAATATTCATTATCTAGCTTCTGATATATATAATACATCCTCAATATATATTGGTTCTTGTAAGAATATGTCAATAAAAATGCATTTATGCTAGTTTACAGATCCCCCTATAGTACACTGATATCTTGGTATTTTTCTTGGCACTTAATTTAAACTTAGGAGCAGTCTTCTGAAATTGACATTTGTAAGATTGGTGGGTGGCAGTGCAATTTTTATTGACCTTTATCTTATTTCAAGGCTTGCAGGCTTATCATATGTCATACTGTCAAAGAAGAGTATTAAGAATTTTCATACTCTGTTGTCAATTAATGCATCTTTTGAGAAAACATTGCTGCTCATTCACGAATAGTTTTCAGCATGGCTGTAGGTCTCAACTGTGTAATTTTTATAAATTCCAGAAGCTATTTGTCTTTATATTCTTAATCTTTTAGACTTATAGACTAGGAAGCCCAAGGTGTAGTTTCAAAGGTAGGTACACATATCTTTAATTCTTTGTCATGCATGCCTTTTGTGTTTTTCTCTTTTTCAAAGCAGCTCTTATTTTCATATTTTTGGAGGGAGTGTTTTGAAAGAAAAGTAAAATTTTTTTTCTTGATGAATTGAGGAAAAGAAACTCCCAGCCTGATACTAAGCCACAGAAATAATAAATTAACAATAAATTAACATAATATGCCGCATGTCTGTTAAATGAGGATTTTATACATATTTGGAGTTCATGAAAAATCATATAAGGTTGGCCTTTGGTTTTCTAGATCCTTTAAAATTTGCTGAGGAATATCACACAATTTCTCTCTGTATTAAATGTGTCTATATAGTTTTAACTTTTAAATCTTTATTTTCATGCTGAAATAAAGATTTTTAAATCACCTCTTCTTATTAATTTCTTGCCACTCAAGACTTGCATACCATCTAAAATAAGCAAATTATGTTAAAACATTAAACCCACAAGACATAAGTAGATAACTTGCAATTTTAAGAACAATAAGAAGAATATGTCCATTTTTCTGAAATGTTGTCTTACAAGTAAGAAGATATACAGATAGTGTATTAGTTTAAACCCATTGATCTCAACAGAAAAAAAAAGATATAAATTTCATATATGTAAATCACAATAACATTTAATTTTCACTTAGCAAAATGTGAGAACTTTTACAAATTAAATAATTACCAGTGATGTCTAAATTCTGAATCCATATTTTTTTAACTTTCTTTTCATTGTCATAAGATATATGCACAGTTTTTAAACATCATAGCAACATATAATAGATTCTGTCCCTAGGGAGAAGGAGGAAAATACCCAACTGTTATTTAGAAGCATATTTTATGAGAGAAGAAAATATATCTAAAGAAGTCCAAGTCTAAATTTATATTGTCCAAAATTGGATCACAGGCATAACACAGATACATTTAAGAAAAAAAATAGAAATATAACTAATTTTGAAAAAATCATGATTCATACCCCAATCAACACACTGGTCTAATATTTTTAAAGAAATAAAATTAATAGTGCAAAAACTGGAATGAAAGGAAAATAGCTATTGGCTAGGTACTCAGTAATGAGGATAGCTTACTAAAGATGTCACACTTTGAAAACTATCTGTTTAAAGGCTTTTGTTGTTTTTTTGTTGGGTTGCTTTGTTGTTTTTGTCGTTGTTTGAGTGAGATTTTTATCATTCATATTCATTTTTAAAACTTGGTTAAAATTGATTAATGATTCAATCTCAATGTCTTATATCAGTGGAATAGCAAATCAAACATGTGGGAATTTGTTGTCTCCTGCCTTTTAGTGACTGTGGTTATTGTCGTGTGCTATCAGAGGTAGCCCACAGCTGATCCTCTGGTTGGCTTTCAGAGGAAGTTTAATTACACAGTAGGAGACTGCCCTTCCTTCTCCTGTGAAGTAGATGGTGAATTTGAACCCTGTGCCTTCAGGATTGCTGCTCACCTTCTCACTGTAGTGTGCTACTAATCATAGCAGAAGACATTGTAATACACCCTTATAGTTTAAAAATTCCTAAACTTACAACTCTGTCCGTAGTCTGCAGTGATCGATGTGACATTTTAACAGAATATCTAAATTGTGTCCACAACACTAAATGTCCATAAGTAAGATCTCCTAACTTCATTTGAGCCTCTAATGCTGGACTCAGTTTCTCTCCACCTAATAAAACAATCTTCCTGGAGTAAGAGAATTATTCTTCATTCTTATATCTAGTTTCTAATCCATTGACAAATCCTGGTGACTCTTTTCCTCTCTTTTGTCAATGAAAGTGCTTTAAATCTACCTAATACTAATTATTTTGGTATTTTCTACTCACTTAAGTACTAGCTTGAAAAATACTAGCTCACTTAAGTACTTTTTCCACTTTGTTAACTTCAACTTGTGGTGACCCCAAGTTGAGCAGAGGAAATAATGTCTGGTCCTGTCCCATTTTCATCACCACTGATATGCTTAAATCAATCTTTTGATCATAGTATATGTTGAATGCCTTCCAAATTAAGAGGTTCATTGTTATAGCTCTAAATGGAATCCAGTATTTTTATGTGATTTAGAGGCAAGGGTTGTGAAGGTTCACCTCACATACCTTGGGCATGCTGTTAGGAGGGGCTATTTCTTGAAAAGAGACATTGTACTTGGAAACATGTAAGATTATTACCAAAAGAGAGGAAGACTTTCAGCAAGATGGATTGACACAGTCACTGTAACAATAGGCTCAAGTACATAAGAGATGATGTCAATGGCAAAGGATAGTATGAGGTTCAGCTCTGTTGTTCACAGGGTTGCTATGAATTGTGATTGACTCAGTGGAACCTAACAACCTGAACAATGTTTAAAAGTAGACCTTTCTTCCTAGATTATTTTAGTTTGGAAAACCTACAGAAATGTGTCCACCATAGCTGATCCTACTGGTATTTGAAATACTAGGATCATGAATTCCTTTATCATAACAATCAATACAGAAACCAACACAGACAGTATAAGACACTGACAGATAGGGGAGCTCATTTAGTTACTATTACTATTCCTGGTTTTGCATAAACTGAAGTGTAACAGTGACTACACAATAAAACAAGAAATAGTCTTATGTTATGAAATGACGGACTGGAATTCAAACCTTCACAGATGAACTGTAGAAGCCAGTCACCTACTACTTCATCACCTCTTCAAAGCATGACCTTATCTCAATACTCATTGTCTCCAGTAGTAGTTGGATTTTAGATCATTATCTTTGGTTCTATGAATTTTTAAAATCTTCTTTTAATTTGACTTACTGATTGTCACTATTTCTCTCCATCCTTTTCCCAGAGTTATTTTCTTAAAGTGGAAGTCAGATACGCCTGGTGGTGCAGTCCTTAGGGAGTTGCACTGTAAATTCTGGTGTGCTTCCTGACAGTTGGAATCCATCAACGCCTCGATAGGCAAGTCTCCTCCCATGGGATTTTGAGTCTACTAAATACCACTGGAGGGTCAGCTAAGAGTCAATTCTCTGCACAGTAGCCTGCTTTTCAGTTTGAGATCTCATAACCTACCACTTCCCTTTATAAGTGTTTCTAGAGTCCATCTGCGTAGTTATGGTTTTCCTAAAATGTGTTCACCAGTTGGCCTGCTCCTATGGGATCTTAACAAAGTTTTTCCCTTCCTTGGATACACTTTCATGGTAGCTTCATGAATCATGCCTTCTCTACCTCCAATTCTTTATTCTGTTTTTATTAGGCTTTTCTTGAAAGCAACACCAAATATCTCACTCTTCTCCTTTTATAGTCCTTTTTATTATTTATTCATGTTGTTGTTGTTGTTGTTAGGTGCCATCAAGTCGTAGAGTTCATAGCGACCCTATGAACGAAAGGCCTGAGCACTGTTCAGACATAGAGTTTCTGGAGGCAAGCCATTTCAGAAGTGGATGCTGCTCCTGCTTCCAGGCTCATAGTATTTATAAATATCCAGTATTTTTGTTTTACTTATCTTACTAATTCCCTCATATCCCCAACAGCTAGACACAAACTTTGTGAAACAGGGATTTTTGTCTCTTTCATTCACTATCTTATCCCCAGGGCAAGAAGAAAGCCTTTTATAGTTTTACACATAAAATAAATATTTGTTGAATAAAGATGCATACATCTTTTATGATTCCTTCAAAGTAAAACTTCAAGGCTATATTCAACTCAATTTCTTGCAAAATATGCCTATTAAATCTCATAACATGATGTTCAGTTTAACATGAGATAGATGCCTCCTTATAAATCTTATACTGGTCAGTATGTGCTTCTGATTAAACATAAAATGCTTGTCATATTTATATTTTTATTTCTCCACTTTTATTAATGGCTTGTAGAACTGAGATCATTAAATTTTTAAGATAATATTTACTTTTGTTATCCTCCAAGTCTCCTCTTCTGCACTGTTTACAATTAAAATAAAAATTAATCATTTATAAATAAAACACAAAATCAAGCTATAATTTTACATTTCTAGCTTCATCTCCTAAGTAAATTACCTGGTGGTGGTGGTGGTGGTGTTATGTGTCTTAGAGTCAGAACCCATAGCGGACTCTCCAGGAGGTTTTCATAGGCGATAATGGGAGGAGATTGGCCATCATCCTGCAGAACAGCTAGTGGATTGGAACCACGTGGCTTTTGGGATTGCAGCACAACGTTTTTTTTCACCACTAAGCCACCAGGGTAGTACTACTTATTTCATTTTTTTTATTCTCCTCTCTAAAAACAGGATTGATTCAGTTATCTCTATTCCAGAATGATTTCCTTCTCATTCTCCCAAATTCCTTTCCTCCCAATACGTTAATGAGCTATTGTTTGAAATTTAGTCTGATATATATTCCCCATTACATATGTAGTTCTTTGTCTTTATGCTCATTACTAGCTGTTGCATTATAATTTTTGTTTATGCCTCCTTGATGAGATTATAAATTCTCTTGCTGAGAGCAAGAACTGAATCTTAGTTACTGTTGTATGACTAGTGCTTTGTCCTTAACTGAGTAGACACATAATTCTTTATAATTGACTGAGATTTCATAGAATATATAAATGCAATAGTCATTTTATTGTCAAGGGAACCTCTAATTAGTCTTTAATCCTGTCGCATTTTTCTAGTTTCAAATCTAAAATAAATCCACTACAAAAATGAATTGAATATATTTATTTTTTAACACACTGCTTATGTTTTAAAAGTAAATGAAGTAAAAGATTAAGTTATTATTTCCTTAGAATCTACAAAAATTGAGTATTATTCAAATATACCATTCTTACTAATTTAATGAAACCCTACTAGAAATTGAAAAGTTATGTTGACCTGTTAATAATATTCTAGTTACTGAAGTGTAACATTTTAATGAAAATTTTCCTGTGGAAGTTTATATTAAAAATAAGTGTACTCTGTGGGAGTATGTGTGAAATACATTTAATGTATTAAAAAGATAAACGTAGTCTGTTGTAATTAATACATTTTCTTAAAAATCTTAATTTCAAAACACATTATATGCAATTTTAAAATTCTAGTATTTTCATTTTATGAATACTAAGTTGTTTATTATTCTTTTAAAACAAAATCATTTTATAAATTTATTAAGTCAAGATTTCTTCTGATTTCTGTTCTCCCTTCTTTAAATTTTAAGATGTTTATCCATCAGTAAATTCCATCCTTATTAGAAAGTTTATAATAAAACTTGTTAGAAAGCTCAGCCATCTCCTTTAGTCATGGTGTTAAAAGTTTATGATAATATCCTTCCTTTCACCCTTCCTTCCTACATTCCCTCTCCCTCACTCCAGCCAAACTTCCGTCTCTCTCTCATTTTGCCTTCTGGTCCCATGTGTTCCCTTCTTTCAATTTTTGAATTTTATTTATCCACTTGTGGGAGTTCCCACGTGGCAGAAATTATTTTATTGTTAGGTGCTGTCCAGTCAGTTAAGATTCATAAAGACCCTATGAACAACAGCATGCAACTAAAACGTATTTCTGCCCAGCCTCTGCCTTGCTCAAAGTCATCACAGCAGCTACTGTTTCAATTCACCTTACAGAGGATCTCCCTCTGTTTCATTGAGCTTCCATCTTCTTATTTTTAGTTTATTTAAATGTTTAAAATATTTGTTATGTAAGCAAAATATCTGCAACTTGAGTCTACCTGAAAGGAAATCCTGTCAATGCACTGTAAAGAAAAAGAAAAGAAAATCGGCCCTTGAAAACATTTTGGAGCATAGTGATATTCTGTTTGCATAATGTTAGTATGAACTTGACATCAATTTGGAGGATTTTTGCCTAGTAGGAACTGAAGAACAAATTCAAACCTCGAGTTGCTATAATCAAGGATGCTTTCGGCAGAATGTTAAATGATCCAGGAAGTATTAAAAG
>NW_006399786.1:12967710-12974029 GCF_000299155.1 Elephantulus edwardii | reverse complement strand
GTAGGTTGTTCAAATCCACCAGCTGCTTGGGAATTACAAAGACAGGCAAATTCATCCTGTGATTTAAACCTTTGATAACCCATTGAGGGTGAACTGTCAGTCCATTCCAACTGGAGGGCAAAAATAATACTATGGACAGAGCTTCAGTCTGGAATTAAGGATACTTACCTGGCAGGGAAGATACCATGATCACAAAGATGGTTTTCCCCGGGTGAGCCTTATCCATTCCTCTCTGGATGTACTGACCCCTGTGATTTCCCCAAATGTGGGAAACTCAACTGCATAATTTGTGGTAATGGGCGACTGTGTCTGTGCTTTCTCCTGTATACACACATCCTCCCAAGTGTGTGTCTCTCTGTGAGTGTATATGTATGTGTGTGTTTGTGTGTGTGTGTGTGTATGTAGTATAAGGGACAAAATAACTAATCTACTTGGTAACTTTCCCTCACAAATTTCTAGTAGGAAATATATACACTGATGTAGTAATAATCACACATTTTTCTTTAAATTTAATACTCTGATGAAAATGAGACTATTATTAGATAAAAATATTTTACTATTTTTTAAAATAATTATATATATGTCTGAAGTGTTTGCTACAGAAGGTCAAGTACTGCAATCTTAAATACGGGTTGAAGCTGAATATTAAGAAAACAAAGATTCTTACCACTGGGCCAATTGACAAGATCAAGATAGGTGGAGAGGAAATTGAGAGTGTCGATTTCAGCTTGTTTGATTCCACAATTAACAGTTTTGGCATTAGCAGTCAGGAAATCACAACACTAATTGCATTGGGGAAATCTGCTATCAGGGAGTTCTCCAGGGATAGATGGTTCATAAAAAATGTCTATGTTCAGTTTTCTGAGGAAATGTCAAATTGCCTTCCAGAGTGGTTCTACCATTTTATATTCCCACCAACACTTGGTACAGTGTTAAACTTTGCCACTACTACTAGGGTGAGATGATATCTCATTCTGGTTTTGATTTGCATATCTCTTAATGTTAGTGGTTTTGAGCATTTCTTCCTATATCTGTTGGCCCTTTGCAGATCTTCCTCTGTGCAAATTCTTTCCATATTTTTAGCCCATTTTGTATTTATCTTATCAGCCCTTTTCTTGTGGAGGCCCTGTAGGATTTGGTAAATTTTCTTTTATAACCTAATCATGTAGAGAGTTATTTATTTTCCACATGGGTGGTTTTGTAAGCTTAGTTGTTTGTTTGTTTGTTTTTTTAATAAATTTCTAGTATCTGGGAAGATACTTTGGATTATTTCAATGTGTGTTGTTTTGTTTTGTTTTGTTTTTTAATTTGTTGAGTCTTGCATTGTCTCTGACACTACCACTAGTCCCTGAGATGATCCATCTCATCCTGTGTCTTCTTCCCCTGTGCTGTCCCTCAACCCTTCCAATCATGATGTCCCTCTTCAAGGATTAGTGTCTTCTTGCAACATGCCCAAAGTATGTCCAGTGGAGCTTTAAAATGCTTTCCTTTAAGGAACAGTTTGTTTCCACCCTCTCCAAAAGAACCTGTTTGTTCTCCTAGCAGTACTGAAGAACAACGTTGTCAGTCTAGCTACTTAGGTGCACCTTACCATAGTCTTCATAATTCTTTGCTATGCATATGCTCTTAGGTGAGGGAAAACATAAAGAATCACCTTGGGAAGTAAGAAGCCTTTGAAGATGGGGTGTAATTAGCCAGTACAATACAGAAGAAAGTGTAAATATCTGAACTGAGAAAAAGGTTAGACAATTTTGAAATTTTAATTGAAGATAGTATGGTGGTCATTTTGTTGTTGTTATTGTGTGTTTTTTTTTGTTTGTTTTGTTTTTTAATTACTCTAGATTGTGGGCCTAGGCTATAATGCACAGTACTCAATAACTTTTGATAATTTATGGTTCAAGAATTATTATTAGATTATAGCTTGACTGCAACACAGCTCCAGGAATATGGCCTTTAAATATTATTTTATCATGAATTTGAAATATCATTGCAGTTTATTTATTTATTATATCCTGCTTGAAACATCTTTCTAAAACACTTATATTGATTTTTTTGGTATTCATTATACATTTCATTTTATTTAATTCCATGCTTTGTTATTTGTGACAAAGAACTTCATGGCTGTAATGTTATATGAGGGCTACAAATTAACCTTTTTCTAGCATATGCAATTTTTAGGCTTATGGTCTTAGATATCAAAATATCAGAAGTAGTTTTGCCTTTCTCGATTTATTTCTAAGATAATTTTTAATCATACCATACAATTGCAATTATTTACCTTAAAAACAAACAAAAAAACTTGGTACCCCAGCTTTACTTGCTTACTTAAATATTAGTATGTCCTTTTGAGCCTAAGGGTCACTTTACTCTGTACCCCCTTTTATATTCCCATTAGCTCTCGATTTTCATGTTCTACTCTGCAAGAGATATGCAGTGGTAGAGTAATAAGTGGTCAGCTTTTAGCTCAGGTCACTATAACTAGAGATAGAAATTATAGTGATTTTGTTAGCATCCATTGAATTGATCCCAACTTATGTGAATGATGACCAGTCTGATTACTTTAGTGCCTGGTTCCTCTCCTGATATCCATCATTGTTAGAGGCTTCTTACAATTATTACAGTCCAATTAATATTCAATGCATATATTTGCCTATGATTTTTGAAAGAGACATTATTGATATGTTATTGTCTGATTCTCTTTTCATCATTCCATCCACGAAAACTTATTTTTCAGAGTCATTATTTTGATTTAATGAAATAGCAAAGTGTATATCACTGATACTAAATTATGAATAAGAAAATCAGAAAAGAATGAAGAAGGGACATATCAGTGTAATCAGTCTTTCAAATAGCACCATTCATCCTTCACCATTGTTCTCTCTCTGTTGTCTTTGTGCAAAGAATGTTTTATTATGCAGAAAATTTTTAACAAGTGATTTACTAGCCAGTCACATGGATTCATTATTCATCTTTAATTTAATAAACCATCACTTTAAATTCAGAGAATCCTACTACTGTAAATGCAGTTTTGATCTTTTCCCTCTGCATTCATCATAGCAATTACATCAATACAAACAACAATTAGATGGTTCAACATGCAGTAGACAAATTACTGACTTTCATTAAAGTCAGTGGATGACTCTCTTGAGCAAGACATCTTCGCGGCAGAACCAATTTGAGGCTTAGCGTTGCTCTGCTTCAGTTGCGTTGCATATCCCCTTAGGTAATTCTATCTGTGCTACTCACATAAATCAAGAAAATTCTGTGATATGGGTTTATATTACACTTTCTTTTGTGCTTATAACTTGGAAAGTAAAACATAGAAAACTTTTTTTTAACTGCAGTGTAAACTGACAGCTTGCCCTGAGGGTTTTCGTCTTTGAGGAGAAATGACTAGAGGCTGTGTTTTATTTTTGTGACTTTAGAACATTATTTGTAAATTGATTAAGCTGAACTGCATATATCTTATCACTGGAAAAGAAAACATCGATTCCTAATGGACTAGGCTGGTACAGTTTTAGTGCTTAGTTATACTACTACAGTGGAATACATAAATAATAATGGGTTTATCATCTTGAATATCTTAAAGACAAAATGAAATTAATTATTATCTGATCTCAAAAAAATGGAGACATCCCTCAGGGAGATTAACCAATGTGTATTTTTCAAGATTTCTCATTTTTTTAGTTCAAACTGACTCTCTATTTGAACTTTTATTCTATAATGCTGTGAATATTTGTCAAACACATATTTATTTAAGGTCGTTATTATGATCTTCATATGGCTTCGAATATAATTAAAAAGCAGAAACAATTGAGAGAGAATATGCAAAGGGAATAAGCAGGCAGAAGTAAATAGAAAATACTTGAATTACTAATAATACATAGAATTTTTTCAATTTAATCTGGCAAAAAACAAATGAGAATGAACAATCTCAAGCACTTGAGATCAAAATTTGAGTCAGCTTTACTGCGAATATTCGTGAAGGATGTAAAGAGCATAAGAAATAAAGGAATGCAAAGAAAATCAAATATCGAATGTGAGAACAAAAGCAATAATGCAAAATAGAAACAATCAGTTCAAAGGACCAATGAACCATTTGAAACTTCACCTTCACAACCCTGAGACCACACTGTTTAGTGCTCAAAAGGGATCACAATGAAAGATCCTGAAAAGAGTGGCCAAATATATAGAAGAAACCTAAAAGCTGTGTAAATCTCCAACCTAAGGATCTAATAGAAACTGATGGAACTCCTAAGATAATGACCACTAGTCACATCTTATGCTTGGAAGTAAACTTACCACTGTGACTCAAATTTTAATCAATAGACAGGCTTATAAAATGACCCTATGAGACAGTAGGGAGCTCTGGTGGCCTACAGATAAGTATCTGCACTGACAGCCTGAAGGGACAGAGTTCAACTCTATAAACAGTTCTTTGGGAGAAGGATGGACAATCTCCTCCTTGAGATTTATTGCCTCTGAAAATTCAGTGGAGGGTCAGTTATGGGTTAGTTCCAACTAGATGGTACATAACAACATAAGGTGAGAATTTATAAAAATGTACTCACTCCTTAAAACAATCAACTAATGCAAGACTAAAAGGGCATAATTTGTCCAGGTATAAAACTCAGAATGCAAGAAGGTATAGACACATGAATAAACTCAAGAATCATTGGGAAGAGTGGGGGAGGGGGAAAGAGTAATAGTGCAATGTGTGGACTATAATTCATTTCACAAAACAAAATGTATCTTGAAGCTGAACAGAAAAGCAAAGCCTGCTGTAAACTTTTGTTTAACTCTTAAAGTTTTGTTTCATCTTGTCTAATTGAAAAAATTAGGTACCAGTGGTAGGAATCACAGAAAACTAATTCATGAAGAGTTGATATGATTTATCAAAGCAAACATTGAGCAGGCTACACTACTTAGGAGTTAATTAGTGATATGAGAAAGCTGATCAAAAAGGCATACTATTCTCAAGCTGTTTTTGAAACAGACACTGCTAAAACCAATAGGTAAATTGAATGAGACACATTCAAATATGTGTTTCAGGATCATTTCATCAACCTTTAGCTAGAATCAGGGTCTGAATGTACAGATAATTTTGGGCAAATTAATTTTTGTTCAAAGCATTTCTTAGTTTTGTTCTATGTGAATTATTCTAGTTTAAGAACTGTACATTTTCTCTCTTGCTACTGGCAACTTGAAATTTTATTAGCCAATGGCAATATGGTCTTTGTTGTTATATGTCATTGAATCAGAACCAACATGTAGCTGACTTTCTCGCAGTTTTTCAGGGTCAGGAAATCATGAGAGGACACTGCCTCGCTTCCCCAGCAAAGCAGCTGGTGAATTTGAACTTTATGTGTCTTTGGTTTGGCAGCACAACTGCACCAAAATTTTCTGAAGGACATATAGAAATAATACAGTATTTGGCATTTGTACCAGATAGAATTTTCTTTAAAATAAGCATTTTCTTTCAAAAGTTTTTAACATTTATATGGAAAAATCAGAATTGACCAGTTTTTCTTGGTTGCTTTTTTTTGCAATACAGATATCTCTCAGTAAGACTAAAAACTTAGCAGACACATAGAACTCAATGTAAACATTTTATGGTTTTACAAAATGTTAACCTTTATATTGTCAAATGCAGCCATGTGAAATGATTCTGAGAAAAACCTTTTTGAAATCGCCAAAGCCACCTTTTTTTATCAAGCGAAATGGTGCTAATAAACATTAAACAATATTTTGGGCTTTGATGTCAAGTGCTGAGAAATGATACTGTGCCCTCAAATGTGTTCTTAATATTAGTTGACTGATAAAGTCACTGCAGGTGGCATTTATTGCCCTGAACTATACTACTTCACTTTATCACTCAGACTAGATCACAATGTTCCAACAGCTACAATCTGTTAACTCTCATCCAAATAGCTAAAATGCCCTTAAAGGAAGCATTACTTGCCTCTGAAGGTTTCCTAGCAATTTTGAAGAGTCTATAAATCTTAGTAAAGTTTGATATCAACTATTGGATTAATACTGAATTAATTGTGAAATTAAGTAACAAAAAAAATTTCATTTCTACAAGCAAACAGGCCTTGTAGCTGACAGTATATATTTCTTTTTAAAAATATTTCCTATAGACTTGCCCTTTTAAAGCATAAAATGCTTATTGCAAGGTATGATTTAAAGAGGTGCACAGTAATATACAACACAACTGCTCCCTTCTCCCAAGTCCTCTCTTCCACTCCAGAAAGAGAAAATATTAACTATATAGTATCAGTCTTTCCAAATACTTCTATTAAGTCTGTATAAACATAAA
>NW_006399786.1:12964574-12966679 GCF_000299155.1 Elephantulus edwardii | reverse complement strand
AAGATTCTTTCATTGTTTTACAAACCCTCCCCCAGGTCCCCTCCACCGTGTAGCCCTCGCTCTAGACTCCTGTGATGACAGAAATAACTAGTCACATATCTCTTTTACACAGTTGCCTTACTCTTGTTATGTGCCAGCAAGTTGACTTGGACTCAAGACACTACATACAGTGGTTCTGAACCTTGGCCTATCTTACGTCAACCTCACCATGTCTGACATATCTGTCCCCATTGCCACAAACTCTGTGTCAATCTGTCTAATATGGGGACTTCCTCTCCTGCACTGACTCTCTACCATTCCATGTTTCATGTTCTTCTTTAAGAACTGGTCTCTTTTAACAACATTTTCAAAGAATGTGAGGTGGGGTTTCAAAAATCCTTGCCTCCAAGGAACAATCTGGTCCCACCCCCACCCCCCACCAAGACAGACCTGTTTGCTCTCTTGAAAGTCCATACTATATTCAATATACTTCACCAGAATCACAGCTCAAAGATTTCTGTTCTTCTTCTGTCATCCTTAGTCACTGTCCATCTCACAGATACATAGCAAGCAATTGTGAAGTCCATGGCCTGGATCCATTGCATGTTAGTCTCTAGACTGACACTGTTGTGCTTTAGCACTCTGCAGAGATCCTTGACAGCAGTTATTTTGGAAGGTTGTGTCATCTGGGTAATGTATGTTGTTGATGAGTCTTCTTCCAATCCTGATGCCACATTCTTCTTCATAAAGTCCAGACTCCCAATGATATGTTCCACATAGCCTAAATAAGCTCATGGGAGTTATTTTGGAATGCTCTCTATACTGGGACACAACATTTAACTGCCCCACAGCTGAAAATCTACAGGATCCTGGTCTGTCACTTTCCAGTCTCTGTGGCTCTGATCTGCAGCACCCATAGTCACATGAGTCATTTCCCTGATGGGTTTGAGTTTCTGTGAGACCTTCCTGTGATTTTTTAATCCCAAGGCACATAAAGGAGTGAAGGAACCAAATGAAGAAGGAACTATTGATGCCAGAAATCGTGGAGTGGGACAGCACATCAAACACTTGGGATATTGTTAACATTCCTCTTGTTGTTACTAGTATGCTACTATTCTTAGCATTATAAATGAACCGTTTCATTAATACATATGTTTAAAGTTTATTTGTTTTGTCTGATTAATAGAAGATTGAGGTTCTTTTCTTGTACATATTGGAAATTTAAATAGATCATTTCTTCTACTCTGATTATTCTAATATTTATTTTAATTATTCTAGTTATTACCAGCTATTTTATTTGATAACTGTGGAGTTAGCCTAAACTTGGCTTTTTTCCATTTTTAGCCATTCCCTTCACCCTATCTGGTTTCCAGCTACCTTAACTGCAGACACATGGTGTTACAAATTATTACAGTTGTGGAAATAGGTTAAGAGAGAGAGTTTCCTACATGGAGTAGCAACAATTGTGGTAGCAAGATTTGAGAGGCAAGAATTTAGGGTCAACACATGAGGGAGACTGGAGCAATGCCTCAGTGAGAATGAGACTCTGTTGGTGAGATGATGGTGATGGTGGTGGAGAAACTGTGGCATTGTTGTTGGGAAACTGTGGTAAGATGTAACCAGAGGAGCCCTGAGATACAGTTTAAAGTTTTGTTGTGCTTGCCAGATAATTAAGGAGAAGTTTACTTATAACTGCTGAGGTAAACTTTGCTGGATGACTGGTTTCTTGAATATGTGTTGTTGAACTGAAACCACAGCCTGGACTAATTGAGGAATTATTCCTTGGGGCTGCTAGGCTAAATCCTAGGTTTCTGTTGGGTAATATTTTTTGTACATACACACTCTCGGCACCAGTAGCCAGGAAATTAAAAGACATATGGCCATGGGAAAGTCTGCTGAAAGGGACCTCTCCAAAGTACTCAAGAGCAATGGTGTGTCTCTGGAGACTAAGGTGCGTCTGATACAGGCCATGGTCTTCGCTATCACTTGTTATGCATCAGAAAGTTGGACAGTGACTAAGGAGGATAGAAGAAGGATTGATGCCTTTCAACTGTGGTGCTGGAGAAGAGTATTGAGGGTACCATGGACTGCTAGGAAAACAAAACAGATTCATCTTGGAAAGGGTC
>NW_006399786.1:12956574-12963894 GCF_000299155.1 Elephantulus edwardii | reverse complement strand
TGTGGCTAGATATCCCAGTCACTTTGTATTTCTGTTACATGTTTGGAAAATAGGTGGTGGGTTTTTGTTCTTAATGTATATTCTATTTTCCAAATTCTCTTTATAGCAATATTTTCATTTTTTAACTTTAGCCTCCTGGAATTGACTTACACATATGGTATGAACTCAATAGCACATTACTGTTAAGACAGAATGATTCATAGCTATTCTTTTAGTGGGTTTTTAGGACTATAAATCATTTGTGGAGGAGATAGCCCATCTTTCTCCCACAGGACCTTTGTGGATTCAAACCATCAAAAAACAGCCACATTTGGGTAATTGATGTAGGACAACACAGCTCCCTTTGTGGTTGAACAATGAAAGTAATTGAGAGTTTTTGAGAAAGAAAACTAGTAACATTCACTTTATGGTAATTATAGAGTCGAATTAATAATGTATGTTAAAAATGTATTATATTTCCCTCTTTCAAAGAGAAAGACTTAAAACTGATAACACATTGATATTTTATGTCACGTATTTCTAAAATATGTTGTTGAGTGCCATCAAGTTGAGCACAACTCATCGCGACCCTATGAACAAAAGACCTGAACCCTGTTCTATAACTGTTGTCATTTCCCTAAGTTCACAGAAGTTACAGAGGCATGTTGTTTAGGAAGTGGATGCCACTCCTGCTTCCAAGCTTATCTTAATCTGGGATCTCCACCAAACACTGTCCACTGTGGGTACCATTATGGTATTTGACATACCAATGGTGCAGGGTTCAGCATCACAGCAACCCCAAGTTACCTCAGTACAACAAATTGACAGTCCAATGCTTTACCTCTTAGAAGAATGTTTGTGCAAAATACTTTTAAATACAAAGGTCCTTCACCAGGTCTTGTTGACTCTTAACAAGAGGTTTAAATAAAAAATGATGGAGAGAACAGTTTAAAAGTAATATATTTTAGGGCATTATGATTATCATAAGAGTTCGGAATGAGGGTTGCAGAGTATACTCGGGGTGGGGATGGGGGGGTTTTTTTCCCATTGAGGGGTTTTTTTTTTTGTTTTTCAGGGGGAGGGGGGACTTTGGGTTGGGGTGGGGTGGCCGGGGAGAAAAGTGCAACAATCAATGAATGGAAATCCAGAATCTCTGTAAATGTTCATTGAAGTAAAACAAACAAACAAACAAAAATAACCAAACAGTCCAAGCCTGACCCTCAGCCAAAACAAGAGAGCCTGCCTTTCAGAGTCCAAGCGCTTTACCCCTCAGCTACTTCTGAACTGTACACTTAAGTATACTTTATGCTTAAGTGTCATACCAAGAAAACAACAAAGGTTTTAAAAATATTATTCTTTGAGATATGCCATTTATTTAATTTGTTTTATTCTGGATTCCAGATTCCTAAAGAGTAACAACTGGTTATTAGGGAAAAACAAAACAAAACTCACACACACAAAAAAACCAAACCAAAAACAAAAACCAAACAAACCAAAAACCAAACACCAAAACAACAAAAAAATTCCTGTGTGTGAAGCCTTATCCCTCAGTCTTTTGTGTGTTTTTGATGTTTTGTTTTGGTTATGGCAGTGTGTAAGGGTTTGGGTGTGTGCACATGTGTGTGTGTGTCTGTGTGTCTGTGTATATGACTAGAACTCTCCTATTTCTTCTTTCCTTTTGAACTGACATGGATCCTGACAGTGTGAAGGAATTATTCCCCACTTAGACTTTCATCAGAGAGTTCTCTTCGCTATTTTCTTTCTAACACTGTAAATATCTTCTGGCTAGAGTAACACAGGAGATTTTTGATGATACAGTTCAAGCATTCTCTGTGAAAGTCAAAAAGTTCAATGTTAAAATTTGAGATTGAAAAGTATGTTTCCCAGGAATTGTACCATATCTAAGCCATCTTAATTTTTTCTGTTTGTTTTGTTTTCAAATAATATTATAGATAGAAATATGTTCATAAATAGTTGCCTGGTTCTTAAAATTAATTTTGTCAGTTCATGGGTAATGAAAACCATAAGTATGACAACACCCATTTTCTCTGCTACAAAAACTAGTGACTAGAGAAGAGGAAACCAGAATAGATGCAAATGTATTAAAATACAAATTTGTCTAGAAGAAAGAACATAAATCTGCTCCCAGGTGATTTATAGTGTCTGAAAAGCCACTGAAGGGGTAGGTGTGTCAGTTCTGACTTGATATCACATAACAACAACATGTCACATCCTAACTTTATTATTACTCTTCCCCCCCCCCCTTTTTAAATGTAACTGCTGTTGTTCTTAAAGGCCATTAAACCAGTTCTAACTTAGTTGTGGCAAGAGATACTATCATGTCCTAAGCCTTTCTCACAATAATTACTACCATGTTTAACTCTTAGCTACTATGTCAATTTCTCCTATTAAAATTCTTCCCCTATTAATTGATGTTTTGTTTTATCAGGCATGATGACCTTCTCTTAAAATGGGTCTCTCTGGTCAATATGTTCCATATATATGAGACAGAGTTTCATATCCTCCTGTCTACAGACTTCTGCCTGTGCTTCTTTCAAGAAAAATTTGGTTTAAAAATAGTAGGAAGAAGAATATGATGATTTACTTTTGAAATATATACACACACACAAACACACACATACATACATACATATACCTCTACCTATACCTATACATATTATTGTTAGGCAGCATCCAGTTGAACACTACTTATAGTGATCCTATGACCAAAATATCTTAACCCTGTTCCATCCTGCATCATCCTCACCCTTCCCGACACACAACAACCCATTGCAGCAGTCACTGTGTTAATCCTCCTGGTTGAGAGTTTTCTTCTCTTTCACCGGCCCTCCACCCTTCCCAACAGCAAGTCCCAACAGCAAGGAATAGCACCTCCTAGCAACATGTCCAAAGTTTTCATTCTTGCCTCCAAAGAGCACTCTGGCTGCACCATCTCCAGGACATTTCTGTTCATTCTCCTGACCGTCCATGGGATATTTAGTGTTCTTCTCCAACATCAAAACTCAAAGTCATCAATTCTTTTTCTGTCATCCTTATTCTTTGTCCAGGTCTTGGACCCATAGCTATTAATTGGAAAGACTATAGCCTGAATCAGATGCACTTTAATCCTCAAACTGATATCACTACTCCTCAATAATTTGGAAAGTTCCCTAACTACAAACATCATTTAACAGTTGGAACATAAAATATATGTAGCTTGAATGTTGGAAAACTGGAAATTGTTAAATGAAATGGAACACATGAATATTGATATACTAGGCATTAATGAGATGTGATGGAACAGCTATGCCCACTTTGAATCAGATAATCTGTGATACACTAATCAGGGAATGAAAAGCAAAGGAAGCATGGTGTTTCATTCATAGTCAAAAGTCAATTTCAAGTTCTGTCCTGAAATACAATGTTGTGAGTGATGGGATAATATCCATACAAATACAAGGAAGACCCATTAACACAACTATTATTCAAATATATGCTCCTACATTCAGAGCCAAAGAGAAAGAAACAGAATTTTTCCCAAATTTTGCAGTCTGAAATTGACCAAAGATGCAATCAGGCTGTACTAATGATAATTACTGACTGGACTGCAGAAGTAGAAAACAGTGAAGAAGGAACAGTAGTTGGAAAATATGGGCTTGGTGTTAGATTTGAAACTGGAAATAGAATGATTGAATTTTGTATTTGCAGTGATATATTCATTGCAAATACTTTTTCTAAAAGACAGAAAAGATGACTTTACATCTGAATTTCACCTGGTAGGCTGCACAGGAATCTGATTGACTACATTTGTGGAAGAAATCACTGGAGAAGCTCAATATTGGCAGTCAAAACTAGGCCAGGGACAGTCTGTGGGTCATATCACCAACTACTCATGCAAGTTCAAATTGAAGCCAACGAAAATTAAAATAAGTCCACAGTAACCAAGATATAATCTTGAATCAATTCCATCTGAATTTCATGATCATCTTAAAAATACGTTTGAGGCATTTAACACCAATGATAGAAGGCCAGATAAGGTATGAGATGTGCAATGATATTACAGATATGTAGAAAGCAAAACGCCATTACAAAAAAAGAGGATAGAGAAAATATTGATATAGATGTCAGAAGAGACTCTAAAGATTGCACAGGAGCATCAAGAAGCAAATCTAAAGGAAAACATGTTCAAGTTAAAGAGCTGAATAGATGATTTCAAAGGACAGAATGGGAGGGCAAAGCAAGCTATTACATGTGTGTGCGTGTGTATGTGTGTGTGTGATTGGGTATGTGTGTATATATGTTTGGAAGCAGGAGTGGCATCCACTTTCTAAACAACATGTCCCTGAAACCGCTATACACTTTGAGGGATAACGATAGTTACAGAAAGGCTTCAGGTCTTTTGTTCATAGGGTTGCCATGAGTCACGCTTGACTCGATGGCAATCAACAACATATATTTTTTCATTCATTCATTCATTTATATAGTGAAAGAGAGAGAGAACAATGTGAACTTTACCACATAGGAATTTAAGAAAATTGAAAATAGCAAAAAAAATGCAATGGAACAAATGATGACTGTTATTTTATGGAACAGCAGTTCCTTTTGGAACATGTCCAAATTATGTAAAACATTTCACAGTCCTTGCCCTTAAGAAACACTATGGTTGCACTTGTTCCAAGAGAAATTTGTCCTTTTGGCAGGCCATAAAATACTCAGTACATATCTCTCTGACATCACAATCAAAGGCATCCGCTTTTCTGTCGTCCTTGTTCATTGTCTAACTTTCAAAAGTATCAGAAGTAAGTGAAAAGAAAATTACTTAGATCAGGTGTACCTTAGTCTATATACAGACATTCTTGGTCTTTAAAAATTTGGAGAGGTCCTCCTGAGAGCAAATCTTTCAATGTAACACTTCTTTTAATTCTTTGAGTACTGTTACCATAGGAGTCGATTATATATTCAAGCAAAATTAAATCTTTGATAACTTCAATAATTCTCTATCTAACATGATGTTGCCTACTGATATAGAGGTGAGGATTTTTGCTTTCTCAATTTCTGTATATAATCTATATTGAAACTGTAGTGTTTTATCTTCTGTACTAAGTGTTTTAAACCTCTACACTTTTTGTAGGGAGCTTTGGTGGTCTAGTTAAGGACCTATGCTGCAATCCTGAGGAGATTTGGTTCAAATCTATCAGCTGCTCCTTGGAAGAAAGATGGTCAGTCTCCCATGTGATATACTGTCTCTGAAAGCCCACCTGAGGGTCAGCTATGGGTCCCTTCCAACTCAATGGTACACAACAGTAACAATAACTGCAACAGTATTTTCTGTAAGCAAGATTGTGTCATCTGTATAAGGCAGGTTCTTAAGGAGTCTTCCTGTAATCTAGATGTCACATTCTTCTTTATCTTAGTCTACTGTCCCAAACAATTTGCTCAGCATACAGATTGAATAACTGTTGAGAAAGGTCACAAAATCTTGACTAAAATCTTTTCTGGTATTAACTATGAGGTATTACTTTCTGTTTGGAAAACAGGTTCTTTGTCTTTTAGTTAGGTGTAGTCGAGTACAACCCAAATGAACAACCCCTATGAACATCAGATATGAAGTTTGTCCTATTTTGTGCCAACATCGCACATCCTGACTAGATGTCACACATCCACACTAGAGGACATTGTGGTTGTCACTTTATCAGTCTACCTAGTTGACAGCCAAAAAGGAGGAAATTGAAATTTTTTACCAAATTGTATACTCTAAAGTTGACCAAACATGTAAGCAAGATGTGTTAATGATAATTGGTGATGGAATGCAAAAGTTGGAAACAATGAAGAAAGAGTGGTAGTAAGAAAGTTTGGACTTGGTGACAGAAATGAAGCTGGATATAGAATGATGGACTTTTGCATGTTCTTTTATTTATTGATTGATTGCAAATACTTAAAAAGAAACAACAAAACCACCCAAACATAAAAGACATGGGCTTTACCTGATGGACTGCTATCAGGGACTTTGTTAAAGGACTAACATACAAAGTTATAAGTCTGGAGACTAAGGTGCCCCTGATCCAGGCCATGATCTTCACAGTTACTTGCTATGCATCAAAGAGCTGGACAATGAGAGTGATAGAAGAATAATTTATGGCTTTGAGTTGTGGTGCTGGAGAAGAGTATTGAAAATATCATGGATTGCTGAGAGAAAAAAGCAGGTTCACCCTGGAGATGGTGAAACCAAGCTGTTCCTTGGAGGCAAGGATTTTGAACCTCTGTTTGATATACTTTGGGCATGTTGCAAGAAAGGACCAGTACTTGGAAAGGGGAATCATGCTTAGGAGGGTGGAGGTACAGAATAAGAAAGGAAGACCTTGGATGAAATGGATTTACTCAATGACTGTGGCAATGGTGGTGGTGTGTCAGAGACAGTGAAGTTGGCTTAAGACAGAGCTGTGTCCAGGGCTGTTGTACATAGGGTCACTATGAGACACAGGTAACTCCATAGTGCATAACAACAACAACATAAGGGAGACCAAATGATGACTATTATTATTTAAATACACAGTCTAAATGTCAATTACAAAGCTGAATAAATTGAAAATTTTTTACCAACTTTTGTAGTCTTATATTAATCTAACATGCAATCAATATTGGTAACTAGTGGTGATTAGAATGCTAAAGTGAGAAACAAACAAAAAAAATACCTATAATTGGAAAATATGGCTTTGGTGATAGAATTTAACAACTTCAAGGATTTTCATGGCAATTGCAAACACCGTTTGTTCATTTGAAATATCTATAGCATAGCTTTCAGTATCATAATAATATAAAAGTTACTATCACAGTTTGAAGAACTTTACAGATGAGTGATAATAAATGTCAATAATTTTATTTTTTTTAAAAAATAACTTGAAACATTTCTAAGGAGATGAGCAATTAATGTAGATATTAGTTTTAATAAATATAACTTTGAAGGAAGCAAACAAATATTTGCTGATTATCTCTACAGTGTAAAATTCAGTGTTACTTACTCAGAGAGTTTTAAAATAAATATTAATAGAACCATTGCATTTCTGTTGACAATTCTGGAATTAAAAATAATGCAAGAAAAATTGTGTAGCAACCATATGAACTATGTACAAGTTTTAGGTTTAGAATACTATGCAGAGATTTATGCAAGATCCCTTGTATTAAGAATAATTGGTCAATGCTTACAAAGAGTAAACTTCATTAAGGAACCTAATTATAAAACTTTATGTATATAATGTACATGCATTGTGTATTAGTAATATATTTAAATATTCTAATTTGCTTGGTATTCATCTGGAGAAAAGAAATTATATTATCCCCCTT
>NW_006399786.1:12926431-12956307 GCF_000299155.1 Elephantulus edwardii | reverse complement strand
CATAATTATTTTAAAATTTTATTCACAATTGTTTACTATGGCACTTATTTATATTGTTATTTAACAAAAAATCCATTTTGGTACAATGTAACATGTTTAATATAGAACAACATTGAATTCTGTACATTGAATTAACAGTTTTAAGGAGAAAACATGACTATAGCAATAAATTCAGAAAAACTGACACAATTAAAACAAATATGTGATCACAAGTACGACTTCTAAGCAATGCATGATAAAAAGAAGCTTCATTTAAATCATTAAGGGAAAGATTTAACTAAATGGAAGCAAACAAACATCAAACTAGAATCTCATTTCCCAGACCTACACTAGAAATAGAAAATTAAGGGCAGAATGAGTTTATTATCATCATTTCTACTTATCTATGTAGACTGTGTGCTCAGTGATTGGAGAATAGAAAATGCAGGCCAATTTCAGTGAATTTAGAAATGAATCATAGGATCTAATGTTACTAAAGATGAAGTAAAATTTAGCTCTTTAGAAATGTGATATCTAGGCAGTAAAGCAGAGGCAGAGAGTCTCCACAAGCTCCTCTCCACTTTCCCATAGAGAAACTCTGACTGGCTGCTAAGGGTGAAGCACACATATGCCTTCTCAACCGGCCAGCCTATGAGGTCACTATAATATGACAAATGCTTTGCCATAGTTCATCTTCCTCCCTGTGTGCTTTCCATTTGCCTTCCTGAATGACACAACCTTTCTTGCTGAAACTGAGGACCTGAATTGCTTGCTACAGATGATCAAGGATTGTAATCTTCAATATGAATTGAAGCTCAACATCAGCAAGACAAAAATTCTGGCCTTACACCAGGCTCTCCAGTCCTGATGCCCCATGCCCAGAACTATAGTCCCGACACCAACGCCCTGTGCTCAGAACTATGGTACCGAGGCCAACAACCCATGTCTGAAATTCTTTTCCTGATGCAGACACCACATGCCAGGAGTGACACTGTAACCTAAGTGAAGTACTTTGTTGGAGGTTACTGCTATTTGCCTGGATCACATGGGACCCGTTAAGCTCAATCAGAAGGCAGCAAGACAGCAGAAGCTCGTTCTTGAAGGGATTACCAAGGCTTCCTGGTTCTCCAATCAGATTCTGTGCTCTTGGCCTGCATCTCCTCATATCAAGTCCTTTAGCTGCCTTTAGCCCAGAGCACTTGGGGCTATGCTAGTTGTGACAGTATTCTGACAGAGGAGACTGTTTTCATAGGCCTTTTCTCTACCAAACAGAAGCACATATTCCCTTGGGTCAGAAGATAGAGAGAAACCCAGGCAGAGTAGCTAACCCACTCTCTTCTAAAGTGTTAACTTCAGATCATTACCCTGTGATTGCTTCAGACATGAAAAACTTTACAATAGCAATATCACGTAGGAAGTAAGCTACCTTACCTCCTACACAAGCCCAAAGCAAAATGTCACCTCCAAAAAGTTACAGAGTATCAATGGATTTTCTGAAGCCACAATGTCTGATGAAACTTTCTGACACAGGATTTAAAAGAACAATGATGGAATATTTTCAATAAGTGAAAGACAAACAAAGAATGACAGGAAATTGAAATAAAAAACCAGGAAGAGCTTAAAAAAATCCAAAACAATGCAAATAAAACAAGAGAAACAATAGAGACTCTGGAAAAACAAGAAACCACAATCCAAAATATGAGGACCTTTTTTTTGGATGCTGTGAACATGATGAAGGGACACAAAAACAGGATTGAAGAGATGGAACACAGAACCAGTTAAGTAGAACATAGAATTGTCATCATTGATCTGCTAGAACAAAAAGCAGAATCAAAAAGGAAGGAAAAAGAAGAAAACTGAAAAATAATGTGGGACATCATAAAGAGAAATAACATGCTGATAATCAGAATCCTAGAACAGGAAGAAGCAGGTAAGGGCACTGAAAAAGTTGTGGTAGAATTACTGGAGAAAAACTTTCCAGGCATAATGAAGAATGACAAAATACATATTTAAGAAGCTGAGAGAACACTATATAGAATAAACCCCAAAACACAAATACCAAGGCATATTATAGTCAAATTTGCCAGAACCAAATATAACCAAATTCAGAAAGAATTCTGAAGACATCAAGGGAGAAACAAAGAGTCACCTATAAGGGAGAGCAAATACGATTAAGTGCTGATTTCTCAGCAGAAATTATGCAAGCAAGAAGACAATGGTATGACATTTATCAAACATTCAAAGAACATAACTGTCAAACAAGAATATTGTACTCAGAAAAATTGTCTACCAAATATGAAGGAGTGATCAAAATATTCCCAGAAAAACAGAACCTAAGGGAGTTTGTAAAGACAAAACCAGCATTACAGGAAACTCTGAGAGACATCCATCTCACAGAGGTGTCAGGAAAGCAGAATGGACCAAAGTAACTAGCAACAACAACATAAAGAGCTCAACAAAATGACAGCAATTAAATCTTGCCTCTCAGTAATCACACTGAATGTAAATGGTTTAAATGCACCACTGAAGAGAAAAAGAGTGGCACATTGGATAAAAACATCAAAATCCATCAATATACTGTCTACAAGAGACACAAGATAAAGAAAGACTAAAAATAAAAGATGGGTGGGGGGAATATACCAAGCAATTGCAACCAGAAAAAAAGCAGGAGTCATGATACTAATCTCTGATAAAATACATATAAGGGCAAATATCATCATAAAGGACAAGGAAGGTCACTATGTATTGATTAAAGGATCAATAAAAGAAGAAGACATACAATAATATCTATGCACAAGATGAAAGAACAGCAAAATATATAAAACAAACATTAACAAAATTGGAATAGGAAATAGATTACACTGCTATAGTAGTTGGAGGCTTCAATATACCACTCTCAAGAAAAGATAGAACTTCCGGAATGAAACTCAACAAAGACTTTAAAGAATTGAATCACACAATAAACTAACTTGATCTCATGTATATTTATAGGCTAATGCACCCCATAGCACAATATACCTTCTTCTCCAATGTGCATGGAATGTTCTCCATAATAGATCATAAGTTAACACACAGAACAAGCATCAATAAATTTAAAAAACACCACAGAAATAATACAAAGCATCTTCTCAGACAACAATGCTACAAAATTAGAAATTAATAAAAAGAGGTTAAATAAGGGGGAAAACCACACATTTGGAAGCAAAACACCATCTTGCTTGAATATGAATGAATACTAAGAAAAACAAAAAATGAAATTAAAAAGTTTCTTGAAAAAATTACAATGAAAACACAACTTACCAAAACCTCTGGGAAACAATAAAAGCCATCATCAGAGGTCAATTTATAACAATAAACAAACATATTAAAAGACAGTAGAAAATGATCATTGACTTTCTAACCCAACATCTCTAACAAATTGAAAAAGAACAGCAAGAAAACCCAACAGCCTCCAAAGAAAATTGAAATTAAAAAAATTAGGCCATAAATAAATGAAATTAAAAACATAAAAACAATTGAGCCCATCAACAAAACCAAGAGTTGGTTCTTTGAAAAGGTCAATAAAATTGACAAATCACTAGTAAAACTAACAAAAGAAAAGAAGGAAAAGACACAAATAATCCAAATAAGTAATGAAAACAGGCAATGTCACAATAGAATAAACTAAAATAAAAATGTTAACAATGGAATATTATGAAAATCTATACTCAAACAAATATGAAAACTTAGAGGAAATGGACAATTACTTAGAAATTCACAAACTACCTAAACTGCCTCAAACCAAAATTGAATAGCTAAACAGATCCATTACAAAAGAAGAAATAGAAAAGGTAATAAAGCAACTTCCAGCCAAAAATCCCTGGACCAGATGGTTTTACAATTGAATTTTATCAAACATTCAGAGAAGAACTGTTACCAATTCTACTTAAACTAGTTCAGAAAATAAAAAAGGTGGAATTCTCCCAAATTTCTTCTATGAAGCACACCTATCCTTGAAACCAAAGCCAAGTAAAGAAACCACAAAAATAGAATTACAGGCCAATATCTCTAATGAACATAGGTGTGAAGATCTTGAAAAATTCTGGCCAATAGAATCCAACATTACATCAAAAACAATAATTTACTATGACCAAATGAGATTCATAACTGACATGCAAAGATTGTTCAACACAAGAAAAGCAATCAGTAAAATTCATCACATTAGCAATTGAAAGAACAACATGATCCTATCAAATGATGCAGAAAAGGCCTTTGCCAAAATCCAACACCCTTTTCCTGATTAAAGCATTCAACAGAATAAGAATATAAGGGAATTTCTTCAACATAGTAAAAAGTGTATATAAAACTCTCTCAATGGAGAGAGGTTAAAGACATTCCCTTTAAGAACAGGCAAGGATGCCCACTATCACCTCTCCTATTCAATATTGTATTAGAAGTCTTAGTGGTGGCAATAAGACAAGAGAAGGAAATAAGAAGTATCCAGATTGGCAAAGAGAGGTAAAATTATCTCTAATGCAGATGATATGATAGTATACTTAGAAAACTCTAAAGACTAAGCAAGAAAACTTCTGAATATAGTTGACCAACTCAGCAAAGATACAAGATCAGCATACAAAAATCAACTGGATTACTCTAAGTGACAAAGAGAATACAGAACTGGAGCTAAGAAAAACAATACCCGTTACAATAGCTAATCACAGTGTTAAATACTTGGAAGTAGTTCTAACTAGAAACACAAAGGATCTATTCAAAGAAAATTACAAAACATTACTACAAGACACAAGAAGATACCTGAAAAAAAATGGAAGAATGTCCCTTGCTCATGGATAGGAAAACTCAATATTATAAAAATGACAGTCCTATCAAATGCAATTTACACATTCAATGCAATCCCAATGCAAATATCAATCCCATTTTTCTCATTTGGAATGGAAAGAGACTGTAAATAAGCAAAACACTACTTTAAAAAATGAACAAGGTAGGAGGCCTCTCAATCCCTGATTTCAAATCCTACTATATTGCTGTGGTGGTAAACCAGCATGGTAGTAGTACAATAACAGACACATAAATTGATGGAATAGAATTGAGAACCCAGAAGTCAGCCCATATAACTATAGTCAACTGATTTTTTACAAGAAGGTGAAATCATGTAAGTGGGGAAATGACAATCTTTTTAATAAATGGTGTTAGCGAAATTGGAAAACTTTTTGCAGAAAACTCAAACAAGACCCATACCTAACACCATACACAAAACCAAGTCAAAGTGGATCAAAGACCTAGGACTAAAACCAAGGACTAACTATAAACTTCATTAGAGAAAAGCTTAGAAGAACCCTAGAAAACCTAGTCCACAACATGAACAGTCTTCCAGGAATCCTGAAAAACCTACAACCAGGAGAGGATAAAATAGATGAATGGGGCCTTCTAAGAATCAAATCCCTATGTACATCCAAAAACTTCTCAAATAGGGTAAAAAGTGAAGCCAGAGACTGGGAAAACATATTATGTAATGACATTTCTGATAAGGGATTTATATCTAGAAGTTATAGACTACTTGAGTACCACAACAAGATAAATGTAACAACACAATTGCAAAATGGGCACAGGATATGAACAGACACTTCACCAAGGAAGACATTAAGATGCCAAACAAACACATAAAGAAATATTCACAGTCCCTAGCTCTTAGAGAAATGAAAATCAAAATACAGTAAGAAATCATATCACCCCAGTAAGAATAGCAAAATTCAATAGAGCAACAGTAAACAAGTCTTGGCAAGGTTGTGGAGAAACTGCAACCCTTACTCACTGTTGGTGGGAGCGTACATGGTGCAACCACTCTGGGAGGCAGTAAGGCACTTTCTCCAAAAAAGCTGGAAATAGAAATACCATTTGACTCAGTTATTCCACTGCTGGGAATATACCCTAAAGAGACCAGAACTGCCACTCAAGCAGATATATGCACACTCATATTTATTGCTGCTTTGTTCACATTAGCAAAGAATTGGAAACAAATCAAGTACCCATCAAGAAGTGAATGCTTAGAGAAGCTGTGGTATATTCACACAATGGAATATTATGCAGCATTGAAAAACCAAGAACTCATGAAATATTATACAAAATGGGTGACCATGGAGGACCTTATGCTGAGTGAAATATCTCCTTTACAAAATGACAAATACTGCATAATTCCATGGTTATAAAACAGAACTGTCATGAGTTTGGGTGGAGAAACTAGAAAAGAGAGGATAAATAATGTACACAACATTGAAAAAGATGAGGGAGATAAACAGTATAAAATGAATATATGATTAGTTATTATTGGCATGACAAGAGTCTAGATTAAGAGCTATATAGTAAAGTGGTCTAGGGTTGGCTAGGGGGACTGTATTATAATTAAAAAAAAAACTTTTTTCCAAAGAAGAAGTGTAATGGGGGCAGGGAGCAGGGAGGAAAATATGCATCAGTGAATGAATTGAAATCCAAAGTCTTTATAAACTTTCATTAAAATCTCAATAAATGAAAAAAAAGAAGACAAAGATTCTCATCACTGTGCCACTTGGCAGCACTAGCACAGATGGATAAGAAATTGAGGTTGTTAATAATTTCAGCTTGCTCAGCTCCACAATCAACACTCCTAGCACCAGCAGTCAGGATATCAAAGGATGCATTGCACTGGGAAAATATGCTTTCAGGGACCTCTCCACAGTAGTGAAAAGCAATGATGTCAATCTAGAGACCAAAGTGTGTCTGATCCAGTCCATGGTCTTCGCAATTACATGCTATGCATCAGAGAATTGGACAGTTACTAAGGATGACAGAAGAATTTGATGTCTTTGAATTGTGGTCCTGGAGAAGAGTATTGAACATACCATGGCCTGCCAAGAAAACAAATAGTTCTGTCTTGGCAAGAATGAAACCAGCTCCTTTGAGGCTAGGATCTTGAAGCTCCATCTCATATACTTTGGGCATGTGGCCAGGAGAGATGAGTCCTTGGAGAAGGACATCATGCTTGGAGGGGTGGAGGAACAGTGCAGGAGAGGAATTGATATATTCACTGGGCCAATGGGGATTGGTGTGTTGGAATTAGTGAGACTGGCTCAGGACAGGGCAGGCTTCATATCTGCTGTACACAGGGGCGCTATGGGTCATAGGTGACTGCAATACATAATGGCAACAACTTGGGAGAGACTGGAGAATATAATGCTAAGAAAAGTAAATTAGTTCAATAAGGATAAATAGTGTATAACACCATTTTTTGTAGAAATAGTAAGATAACTAGTAAAATGTGTATGAGAATCTAAATGGGATGAGGGTAGGAGCAGAAGAATGAGGATGTCAGAGGGAGGGTAATCATAGGGTCACATAATTTCATGGACACAGGGGAAGGTAAAGGAAATGGGAAAGATCTGGTGTGAAAAACAAGGTATTCTAATTCTGTAAGCAAACCAATATAAAATAAAAATTTTATTTAAGAAAAATATGAGAAGTATACAGAAAAATATTAAAGAATCTAAAACCGTTCAAACTAAATACCTGACAAGCAAACTTGTTGGACATAAAATGAACATTCAAAAGACAGAATTTGCAATCATAATTAAATAAGAAAAAATTAAATATGGCAAGAAACTATTAAAATTATAAAGCATACAGAAATCAAACTATTAAATGAAGTATACAGTTTTCATAAAAAATTACGGTCTTCTAGTTCTCAGAAGGAAAATGACCAATCACCCAATATGCAATTTAGAACTTCTGAAACACAATGGTAGGTCAATTATGATTTGGTTCTGACTGGACAGCAGTGAGTGTGTGAATGAGTGAATCTTACCTAGTTGATTCTTTACTCATGATGACGTTCAACTAAGATTCTAAGGTCATGAGTCCCACACTTTCATTGTGGTTTTAGAATTCAGGAACAACACATCCCCTGTATCTGAATTCTTATAAAAAGCAAGGATAAGTCAATAATATTATAACTTGTAAGCAACTGTCTGATAATCCATGTTTGGTTTATTGGGAAGAAAATATATATTGTACTTTATCCAGTGAATCAATGACATATGAAACTCGAAGGGGATTGGTCTTTGTGGTACTTCCCATATACTGAACAATTAAGGCATTCAAAGAAAGTTCTCCATCTCTCCCTGGAAAGCCCCTTGCGACAGGGCTACCAATTATCTTAGCAAGAACTGATAATGTAGAGGTAAAATATTTGCCTTCTATTTGAAAAGTCTGAGCTTACTCACTAGTCTCTCAGTGGAATAAATATATGATAGTCTCCTGTGCAAAGATTATGGTCTTGGAAACCTTATAGTATTGTTCTGTTTTGCACTGTTGTGTCATTATGAGTTGGAATTGAGTTGACAGCACATCACATTCTCCATAATAGAAATCTTCCTATTGTATGCTGCTGTGAGTAATTTAAAAATCTTTTACTTGATAACATGTTACAAAGGCCCCATGTGTGCAGCTAAATCAGAATAAATGGACTTAGCATCTAAAGAGGTGTTTATATGACAGGTTGGATTTCTGATCCTAGTAGCCTGTGGCTGCTTTTGATCTTAAGATCAAAGTAACTCACATGTGTCATGCAGAACAAAACACATTCTTCTAGGGTAATATTTCCCTGGGGTGGTGGTTGTAAGGTGTCATCCAACAGACTGAGACTCAGGAACACAATGTATATCTCTGGACCTGGCCCTATTCTGAGCCACTCTCACTGTCTCCAACACACCTACCACTATTATTTAAGTTACTGTGTCAATATATCTCATCCTGGGTCTTCCCCACTTGTGCTGTCCCCCCACCCTTCTAAGTATGGTGTCCTTCTCTAAGGACAAGTTTCTTCTGGTAACATGCCCAAAGTATGTGAGTCAGAACTTCAAAATCCTTGCCTCCAAGCAGCAACTTGGCTTCATCTTCTCCAGCACAGAACTGTTGGATCTTTTGGCAGTTCATGGTGTGTTCAATACTCCTCTCCAGCACCACAACTTTAAGGCATTGATTCTTCTTTTGTCACCCTAAGTCATTGTCTAGCTTTCTGAAGTGTAGCAAATAATTGCAAAGACCCTGGCCTAGATCAGACGTGTCTTGGTCTCTAAACTGACATCACTGTTCTTTAGCACTCTAGAGAAGTAACTGACAGATTTCCCCAATGCAATTCATCTTTTGATTTCCTGACTGCTGGTGCCAAGTGTGTTTATTTTGGTTTTGAGTAAGGTGAAATTTTAAGCAATCTCAATCTTTTCTCTATCATGGTGCTGCGAGTTGGCCCAATAGAGAGAATCTTGGTTTTTCAGTTATTGAGCTTCAGTCCATATTAAAGACTGAAGTCCTTGACCTTGTTCAGTAAATGCTTCAGGTTCTCCTCAATTTTAGCAAGCATGATTGTGTCATTTTCCCTGGCGTTGAGACTGAAACACTGAACCTATTGCTATGGAATTTGTTTCCATTCATGGTTATCTATCGTGTGCAAAGTAGAACATTACATAGAATTGTAAAACTTTTGAAAGTTTTCAGGCCTTTAAACTAAATCTCAAACCTTTTATTAGCAATCACCAGGCCTTTCTCCTTCTGGTTGAGTTTAAATCTTCAAATTTCTGTTTATAGTTAAGTACCTAAAAAATGTACATTACTCAATGACTTACAAGTAATAAGTGGGAATTAAATGGTACAATCTGAAAGCCTGAATCTAATATCTGACCATTATCCCTCATGTGTGACCATCATCATTAAGTTTATGGATGCTTAAAAGAACAAACCAAATATGCTGTCAAGTTTATTACAACATATAGATACCTTACAGGAAACAATAAAACTATTGTATTTATGGATTGCATATCAACATTAAATATAAGTTGAAAACAACAAAAATTCTCAGTATTGGAGTGCTAAGCAACATCATGACAGATGGAGAAAACATTTCATTTTATTTGATCCTTAACCAATATTCTTGGCACTAGCATTCAGGAGATCAGGAGGTATATTGCATTGGACAATTTTGCTGTCAAGGACGTCTCCAAATTACTGGGGGTCTATAAGAGACTCAGTAGCACCTAACAACAACAAAACTAATTTCTAAGGTTGTAAATAATTTTGGACGAAAACTGTTATCCCTTCTTCCCTTGCTTGGTGAATGTGAACTTTCAATAAGCAGCTGAGTACTTAATC
The DNA here is from genome assembly GCF_000299155.1 of Elephantulus edwardii. Classification (NCBI taxonomy): domain Eukaryota; kingdom Metazoa; phylum Chordata; class Mammalia; order Macroscelidea; family Macroscelididae; genus Elephantulus; species Elephantulus edwardii. The sequence continues at coordinate 12,946,155 of NW_006399786.1, read as the reverse complement.
ACTGCACTGTTTGGGCTTCTTGGAGATTTAAAGAAAAGATTGAAGTTACCCATGATTTTATCTTGCTTGTTGTTAGGTGCCATTAAGTATACCTCATAGCAACCTTATGAAAAATACGTGTGAATCTTGTCCTATCCTGTGCCATCCTCACAATCTCTGACATACTCAAGCCCATTGCTATAGTCATTGCTTTAATCCACCCAGCTGAGGGTCTTTCCATTTTTCACCATTCTTGGCATTGCTGTTCCTGTTGTTATGTACTGTCGAGTTAACTCTGACTCATAGCAAGAAACCCTATGCACAACAGCTCTGAACCCAGCTCTATCCTGAGCCAATGTCATTGTCTCTAACACAACTATCCCCCATTACCCCAGTCACTGAGTCAATCAATCTTATACAGAGACTTTCTCTCTTGCACTATCCCTTCAACCTCCCAAGCATGATGTCTCTTTCCAAGGACTGGTTCCTTCCTCCTTGCCACATGGCTAGAGCTTCAAAATCCTTGCCTCCAAGGAGCAGCCTGATTTCACTCTTTCCAAGATCAACTTGTTTTTTTTTCTTTTAGCAGTTCATAGTACATTCAATAATCCTCTATATCACTACAATTCAAAGGTATCAATTATTTTTCTATCATCCTTAGACATTGTCCAGATCTCTGTGCATAGCCAGTAATTGTAAACACCATGGACTGCATCAGGTACATCTTAGTCTATAGATGGACATGGTTTAAATTAGGATTGTATTCTCTCTATATCCCTATTCAATCTGTATTCAGACCAAATTATTGAAGAAGCTGGCCTCAGTGAAGAAGAATATAGCATCAGGATTAAAGGAAGAATCATCAATAACCTGTGTTATGCAGATGACACAGTCTTTCTTGCTGAAAGAGAAGAGAATTTAAAGCACTTGTTACAGAAGATTAAATAATGCTGTCTTAATATGGATTGCATCACAACATCAACAAAACAAGAATTCTTACCACTAAACCCATAGGGAACATCAAGATAGATGTATAAACTATTGAAACTGTGAACAACTTCATCTTACTTGGACTTACAGTCAATATCCTTGGTATCAGCAGTTAGGAAATCAGTAGACATACTGCATTGGGAATATCTGCAGTTAGGGACCTCTCTAAATTATTGAGGAGCAATGAATTAAGTTTGAGGACATCATTCAGTCCTTGGTCCCTCAAATCAGTTGCTATGTGTCTGAGATCTGGACAATGAATAAGAACGACAGCAGAAGGGTTTATGCCTTTGAACAGTAGTTTTGGAGAAGAATACTAAACATCCCTTGGACTGACAAAAGAACAAATAAAAGTGTTTTGGGTAATGCAGCCAGAATGCTGCTCATTGGAGGCAAAGATGATAAAGCTTCATCTAACGTACTTTGGGCATGTTGCTAGAAGGAGCTAGTACCTGGAGAGTGATATTATGCTTAGAAAGGTCAGTGACGGAGAGGAAGATCCTCAATCAAGTGGATTGAGACTGTGACTGTTGAAATAGACTTTAGTGTATCAGGACGTGTAAGGATGGCACAGGATAGGGTAGCTTTCAGATCAGTTTTCCATAGGGGTCACTATGGGCTATACTCAACTTGATGTGTAACAGCAACAAGCCTTTATATATTTAATAAGTCCCAAATATCAACCTATCCAAACTGTTATACCACTTCATTATCTTGAACTTGACTATTCCTTTCCAACTTTTGGTTTTATAATTCAATGTATTGTCTCACATAGTATACAATTTGTCAGGGAAATGGTTGTGAAAGTTAGTTAATCTCAAATCCATGAGTCATGCTTTAGGCTGGAGGCTTCTCCTGACCACATGATTGCAGGGATTTGAAAACGTCAATCTTCAAGTCAGATAATAGACTGCTTGCTCACAAAGTGTGGAAGAAAGATGGGCAATCTCCACCCAGGCAAACAACTGCCTCTGAAAACCCACTAGAGGGTCAGCCATGGTTGGGTTCCAATTCGACAGCACACAACAGCAACAGCAAGGTGACAACTCAAGACACATCTCATACTAATAACTCATCTCATCAGATAACTAACAACTGACTCTAACATACGCACAAACTCCCTGTCATTGAGTTGGAACCAACTCATAAGGGATCCTCCATCATTCTTCCCTAGGCTATAAATAACATAAATGAGATTGCCCATCTTTCTCCCTTCAAGCTACTGGAGGATTCAAAGGGAAGTGCTTCCTTTAGGTTAGCAGCTCGACTCACTACAGACTATGACACCAAAGCACCCGTATAGTCATCAAAGCACATCACAAGACAGAAGGTAGTTACATTAAATCACAAAATAGAGGACCAATACATGATTATATACTACAAAATCACAGCATTACATAAAAACCAAACCACTGGAAATCATGGCCCACACAAGTTGACACATAAACACTGCAAGTTCTGTGCATCTCAGTTGGACTGACAGGATGCTGTCTTATCCCCTTGATGAACTACAAGCACTTTATTTGTATAATCTCATCCAATTATTGTAATGGAGTCAAAGAAGCTATGGCTGGAAGGGCTATTTTAAGTTGTTGAGTGTATCACAGTTTCTTAGTGCTGTTCCAATAGAAGTATCACAAGTAAGTGACATTAATGAACAGAACTTTATCTTTCACATATTAGAAAGCTCATATTCACTATAATAAGTCAGAACTGACTCAGAACCTACTCTCCAGTGGGTTTTCAGAAGCTTGCAAGGGAGAAAATTGTCCAGTTTTATCCTATGAAGCAGCTGGTGGATTCAAACTGCTTGCCTTTGGTTTGACAGCACAACTCCATACCACTAGACCATCAGAGCCCCCTAGACATTGATTCAACTGGCTAGTTGTCCTTTCTGATGGGAAATCTTTGCATAAACTTTTGTTCTTGACAGTCCTTGGAAATTTCCATCTGGCTTCTACCTTTCCCTATTTATTTATGCTTGCTTGCTTCTGTGCATAATGTAATTTGCACTTTGTACATCTCAAAATTTATGTACCATATTTTCAGGCAATATTGTTTTCTGTACTATTTTTGTAAACTCTGCAACCCTCATATGTTAATTGACTAGAGGTTCTGTACTTGTTATATGTGAAAAATATGGTAAGATACTGAAATGGCCTTATTAACACAACAAAGAAACTTCATTCCCATATGGATTACAGTCACAAATGTATCAATTGTGACTTACAACACACATTTCTTACAGATCAGTTGTGCTAATTACAATTACAACATGATACCCTGTATAGAACTCTGGAATAGAATAAAATATACTGAGGTATTAATAAATAAAATCTGCTTAAACTTTGAAATTCAGTTAATTATACTATGTGTGAGTTTCCTTGTTTGACAGACTATACTTCAGAAATAGAAAATCTTAACCTTAAGAGTAAATGATAAAGAACTCTATGAGAAATTTCTGTGTTATCTTTCTCATATTTTTAAAACTTTTAAAAATAATATGAAATGAAAAGTTTGCTGAAAACTTTTATGAACAAAAGGTACACATGTAAGCACAGGTTCAAAATGTATTGGAAAAATATGAATACATTTTCCCTACATTTTTATTAATTTTTAATATATCAATAATTGCATATATTCAATTGCATATATTCATTACACAGCAACTAAGAAACATAAAAATATATTTGAATATCACATATGACATGTATAATGTCTTTTAAAAATATTAGTAGGAAACTTGTTCTCATATACTAGGGGATGAAATAGTCCTAAATTTCCAGCTTTTTCGAACTGTTGTTGGTGCCATCATCTCTATCATGAACTATGCCTCCTCTCTTCAGGACTCTCATTCCTGTCTATGTCTTTGTGCTGTCCAGTCAGAACCAACTCATCGCTGACCGTCCAACAAGTTTACAGAGGCAACAAATTGCGCAGGAGAATAACCATATTTCTTCTACAGAGTGGTGAATTTAATCCATATGCCTTTGGATTGGTAGGGCTACTTCTCCATTGTTTGCTGGAATGTCTCACAGAAACAACACACACACACACACACACACACACACACACACCCCGCATCCCCAAACAGCCATACTTGGTAAATAACTTTTATGACTTTGGAGTGGTTGCAAGTCCAAAATCTGCAGACTAGGCCAGTTGAGGCCAAGGCATGAATTGCAAAAGCTGATGAAGAAACTGTAGACTATATATAACGCTCAGCAATCACAGGGGCTGAGTCGGGTTAGATGCAGTGTCAAGACAGAAAAGGACTGAATCATCCAAAACCGCACCTCCAGGAAAACTAAAGTTGGCAATTTACATCATACTTTTTAGTAAGGTGAAGAATCAAGATGCATCTCATCTCATTCAAGATGACCCACACGATGATTGCAAGTTGATTGCTGCAACCTGGTGGCCTGCTCTGGACCTGACTTTGGTGGGGATGCAGATGCTCAAAGTTTCCAAAATGAACAGAAGATTCTATAGCAAAAGAAATATGCTTATTCCCTCAAAGAACAAGGTTTGATGTTAAGTATCACTGAATCAGAACTAACACATAGCTGACCCTGCAGCGAGTTTTCAGATGCTGCAAATCACATGGGAAGAGATTGCCCACTATTCTCCCACTGAACAGCTGGTGAATTTGAACCATGAGCCTTTGAGATTACAGCACAGCTTCTCATCACTAGGCCAACAGAGCTAGTTTGAATGATATGATTAAATCAGAAATTGGATTACAAAAATGAGGATATTAAGACATGAAGTTTGAAGTAACTGGCTTAGATGCTTTCATGAATATAGTTATTAGTCAGATGGAAATATAAATGCATGAGGCATGCATGAAGTTCCTGGCTTACATGTCTTCACGAATGTATCATTTTAAGATGATTGTAAGGATGGAAAAATCCTGCAATATACATGAGCAAAATACAATTCAAATGAAAGGTTATGTAAGACATAATTTACCTGCATGAACACAATGTGTATTAATGACTGTATGCAAACCAATATAATATGTCATAATTTTTTAAAAGAAAATATATCCGATTCTAGCTCTACCTTACTAACATAACAAGTGACTTGCTCTAGAATGAAGTCATAAGCCCAATGAGGGTAGATTTATAATAAATTTACAATACATTGGAAAATGGAACTATCATTTTACTAAATTCCTTGTACCATATGTAGACACATATACTGAAAAACCTATAGAGCTCATTGACATTCTCTTGTCTGTGAAATGAGACTTGCTAATATGGTGAAACAATAATGTTGATAGAACTTCAAGAAATTAGGAAGTATCATGATATTTTTATACTTTTCAAGTTGTAGTTAGGTGCTGTTGTGCCGAGTATGATGCATAGAGACCCTACGAACAACCTATCTGATTGCTGTTCTATCCTGTGCCATCCTCTCAGTCTCTGACACACTTGAGCCCATTGCTGCAGTCACTGTGTCAATCAACTTGGTTGAGGATCTTCCTCTCTTTTGCCATCCCTCCACCTTCTCCAACATGATGTCCCTCTCCAGAACAGCCTTTCCTAGTAACAAACCTAAAGTATTTGGGACAGACCTTTGTCATCTTTACCTCCAAGGAGCAGTCTGGCTGCACTTTCTCTGAGACATATCTCTTTATATTTTTGGCAGTTCATGAGATATTCAGTAGAGTCCTACATTAAATGAGAAACAGAAATTTCAAATCAAAACCATATCTGTAAGAATGAACTTTTTTTCATATTATCTTGATTATTCAAAAAGTTATTGATTTGCACAACAGCCTTTCCTCTTTTTCTTAATTCTCGAGGAATTACTGTTCTTTTAAAAATCCTCCCAACATATGCACAACTCAAAAACATGTTGTTGTTGTTGTTGTTATGTGCCACCAAGTCACCTACAACCCGAAGCAAACCTACATAGAACAGCCCTAAACCGTGCTCTATCCCATGCCAACCTATTTTCTCTGACACACCTACCCTAACAACCCCAGTGACTAAATAAATCCATCTCATCAAAGGTCTTCCTCTCTTGCACTGTCCCTCCACCCTCCCAAGCTTAATGTCCCTCGCAAGGACTGGTCCCTTCTTGCAACATGTCCAAAGTATGTCAGACAAAGCTTCGGAATCCTTGCCACCAAGGATCAGCCTGGCTTCACCCTCTTTTGGAATTAGATTGATAAGGTATGGAGATAGGACACAAAATTCCAAGTCAATATTAACGTCATCCTTGTCCCTATAAAAATTCTACACATAGATAATAATACATTGTCTCTCTGATTATATGCTTTATCCTAGAGTGACAAATAGTGGCTATGCTGTAATTGATAGATGCTGTCAAATTGAATGTGACTCATAGTGACCCGTATCAATAATATATCTGACCTCTGTCCTGTCCTGTATCATTCTCACAATATCTGACACACTTAAGTCCATTGCTTTAGTCACTGTGTCAACACATCTGGTTAAGAGTCTTCCTCTCCTTCAACATCCCTCCAATTTCCCAGGTGTAATGTCCTTCTCCAAGATTAAGTCTCTCATAACAGTGTGCCCAAAGTATACAAGGTGAAGTTTTATCATATTTACTTTAAGAAACACTCTTGCTTCAGCTTCTACAACACTTACCTTTTTGTTCTTTTGGCAGTCCATTGGTTATTTAGTGCACTCCTCCAACACCACAACTTAAAGGCATCAATTTTTCTTCTGTTATCTTATTGTCTAGCCCTCAGGTGCATAGCAAGTGATTGAAAAGACCATGGTCTGTGACTGCCGGTATGAAGTATAGTGACTGTGACCGTCTAATCAGTTCTCAAAGGAAATCACATGATTTCCCAGAAGGAAATTGCCCCTTCTTTTCCTGAAGGGCAACAGATGGATTCAAATGGTGCGTTTTTTGTTTTTTTGGTTTTTTTTGAGATTTCAGTGCAACTTCTTACCACTAGACCACTAGACCACTAGATAAACACACATACACGTAGATAAACAGTACATAGTTCTAATCCAGAAGTTGCTTTGTAAGGGAAAGAGGAGCAGTTTTCTTCTGTGCCATTTATCCTCTAAAATCCTCTGGAGGGTCACCTACAGTTCTGATTTGATGATACAAAAGAACAAAAAATATATCAGAGAGAAAGAAATATTTGTGCTCAAAGAATGTAAGATGGAGCTTTAAAATCCTAGCCTCCAAAGAGAAATTTGGTTTTATCTTTTCCAAGACAGACTTATTTGTTCTCTTTGTGGTCCATGGTGCGTTCAAGACTCTTCTCCATCACCACAACTCAAAGGCATTGATTCATACACATTTTTATTCATATATGGGTATGTGTGTGCTATATACTTTAGCAATCAAAAATCTATTATCTTACTCTTCCAATTTAGGATAGAAGTACAAACTAGGGTGTAAGCTTTGAGGAGCAGAAAACCTCCTCTCTATATATGCATTGTGGATGAAAGTCTTTGTTTCTGTCCGTGTCTATAGGTCGGCATTCCTTGTGTCTTGGTCTCCACGTGTCTTCGTCTTCTGCAATATCAAAGAGCTTCCTCTTTAAGGTGGCCAGGTCCAAAAGGACACATTTTACTTTTGGTGATATTTTTCTGGTGGTGATAGACCAATATTTGTAACTCCAAAATAACATTTAATTAAAACTCCAAAATATTTTTAACTGACAAGAAGTATTTTTCCTCTTATATTTATGTTTTAAAATCTTTATCCTATCACAACTGCTAATGATCCCTTTCCTCTTCTGAATACCAGCAAAACAATTTACTCTGTTGATTCATTTTACTAATGTGTATTTTGAAATATATGTCTTTCCTTTTATGAGTATGGACATTATCCTGTCTCAACATTATATTTCAAGATGGACCTTAAGATGGTCTTTTTAACTATGATTGTGACCTTGATTTTCCTCATCTTTTCTTTTCCAGCACAGTCGAAAATATGATTGTCCAACTCAGAATGTCAAATGCCAATTAATTTAATTTTGACAATGCCTCGTGTGCTAATATTTATGCATTTTATTTCTTCCTTAACAACGTCCAATTTTTCTACATTTGTACTTCTTACATTCTACTTTCCAATCACCTCAGATTCTACCTTCCAATCACTAGTGTTTGTTTACAATTGTTTCTCCTCCTTTGTAAGCCCAATATGAGGGATCAGCCTCTGGTGCTATAGCTGCTAGTCTAATCTAAGAGTGCTCTGTTGTACATAAGGGATCTATAATTATTTCCATTCCAAATGGATATTATCAAACAACATCACTAACGTGTTTGAGCTGTGGTGCTGGAGAAGAATGTTGAATATATTATGGACTGCTAGGAGAACAAACAGGTTTGCCCTGGAGAGGGTGAAACTAGGCTGCTCCTTAGAGGCAAGGGTTCTGATGCTTTGTCTGACATACTTCGGACATGCTGAAAAGAGGGACCGGTCCTTGGGGAGGGACATCATGCTTTGAAGGGTGGAAGGACAGAGAATGAGAGTAAGATAATTGATGAGATGGATTCATTCAGTACAGTAACTAGAGTAATGAAAGTAGGTATGTCAGACAGTAAAGTTGACGCAGGATAGGGTCACTCAACAACAACAATCACTAACATTGCACATGAGAAAAATGCTATTGAATATTATCTAAAAACATCTGGAATGGTACATCAGCAGAGAACTGTCAAAAGTTCAAGCAGGGCTTAGAAGAAGTAGTGGAACTAGCGACATCATGCCTAGTGTCAAATGGATCTTGGTTGAAAGCGGAGAGTGCCTGAGACATTTCTACCTGTGTTTCATAGACTGCAAAGACAATTGACTGTGTGGATCACAACAAATTTTGGCTAACCTTGAGGAAAATGGGAATCCCAGAACACTTATTTGTGCTCAGGTTAAACCTTTATTTGGACTAGGAAACAGTCATTAGAACAGGGCAGGGAAGCACTACATGGTTTAAAATCAGGGAAGAAGTATGTCAAGGATTTATCCTGTCTTTAAAACTTTTAAATCTACATGCAGAACAGATCTTTTGGGAGGCTGGGGTTTTTGAGGAGGGAAGTGGTATCAAGATTGAAAGAAGACTCATCACAATCTGTACTAGGCAGACACAACCTTGTTTTCTGAAACTGAAAAGCACCTGAAGTGTTTTCTGAAGGGGGTCAAGGACTGTAGTCTCCAACATGACTTGAAGGTCAATATTAAGAAAATCAAGATTCTCAACACTAGGTCAATTGGCTGCAACATGATCAATGGAGAAGAGATTGAGATTGTTAACAATTTCTGTTTGCTCAGTTCCACAGTTAACACTCTTGGAACCAGTAGCCAGGATACCAAAAGATGAATTGGATTAGATAAATCTGTTGTTAAGGACCGCCCCAGAATACTAAAGAGCAATGATGTCAGTATAGAGACTAAGGTGCACATAATCGAGGCCCTGGTCTCAAAATTACTTGCTTATGAATCAGACTGCAAAGAGAACAAATAGATCTGTCTCAGGGAAGGTGAAACCAAGCTTCTCATTGGAGGCAAGAATTTTGAACATCTCATATATTGGGGCATGTTGCCAGGAGGAACCAGTCCTTGGAGAAAGACATCCTATTTGGAAGGGTAGAGGCATAATGCAGGAGAGGAATACTCTAGATGAGATGGATTGACACAATAACTAGGTTTATAGGGACAGGTTGAAGACAGTGAGACTGGCTCAGGCTAGGACAGGGTTAAGAGCTATTGTGCATTGAGTCGCTATACATAGCAGTGGATTTAACAGCACATAACAACCACGTATTAAAATAGGAACAAACATCATTTAAAATAAAATTGTTGCCTAATAGCAGAACAAGACAAGAAAAATCACAGAATACATCCTCCTAAAGAATCAACTTCAAGACCAAAATGCTTGTCTTTAATAAAGGTGAAAATTCAGCTAATTGAAATCTTTGAGCTCCTGGTGACTCTTAAGTGAAAATTCAATAGAACATTTTTGCCTTCAGTTTTTTCTATCCATTAAACATACTAAGCAAAATGTACAGTGCATAAAGGAAAAAACATAAAAATCATTGACTGAGTCACCCTGTGGATTTGATAACTTATACATCAGGATTCAATGCCAGGAGTCTCCTCCCTCTGTTCCTCCCCAGCATCAAGCCACAAAAAAATCAAAAAGATCACAAGAGACTTGAATTTTCCTTCAATTTTTTGTTGTCCTTAATCTCTTATCCTGGTTCAATCCCAAGGTCCCTTGATTTTTTTGTTTTCATACTTGATAAGTAATTTTCAGTTTTATATTAAAATATATTCTGAATAATACTATTTTAGCTATATGCACTTCTATATAATACAAACGAAAACTCAACAAAGCTTAATACTAATCTACAGATGCTTTCTAAGAAATTCTGGCCTATCATGGCAAAATACTTAGCGATTTGATCCCATCAGCCCCTTTAGATGAAAGTTATGGCAATCTGTATAAAATCTGTAACCTTGGAAACTCTATGGGCAGTTTTCTTCTGTCCTCTAGGATATTCTGTCCTCATAGATACATCAGTCACAGAATCTGTATGATTGCAAGGGATATAAAGACTTTTAATTATCTAAAAGCTACCTAAATATTTCTTCCCATTACTAATGTGTTTATTTTTCAGTTATTTTCTTTATTGGTGATCATTCAAGTCATATAACGAATGTGTCACAAATATAGTCATAATTAAAACTGAGAAGACATTAAGATTATCTCAGTCTGGAAACAGAAAGTGATATTAGCAATGTGAAGTGGAGTCCATCACCATCATATTCCTACAAGTATCTGACCAAATATCTTTTATTTGCTGAGTTGTCTTGAAAATAACTCTGAATTAGGAAAAACAGTTAACTGTATATTTCATTTCCAAATCATCCATGTAAAGAAATAGCTTGAAGGAAGGAAAATTAAAAAAAAAAGAATAACAAGTAAATTGTTATTTAAATCACTGTGTCCTTCAAAGAAATGAAAACACATAATTTGATGGGTATTAGCACTAAGGTGATATTGGTGATCGACTCATGATGCTTTCAGTCAGTGTCCCATCAACTGGAATGTCGTAATAACTGACTTTTCTAGCCATTTTATTAGCCCTTCTCAGGGCCATGATATCCAGCTACCTGAAAGACACAGAGTCTTGCAAATCATCAACTGCTATGGGGCAAATACGAGAGAGTGTGTTCCACACAGTAAAAAAAGACAATGACAGTAGTGGGAAAAGTTAAAGGGATTGTAGAAAGATGTAACCACTGGAAATGTGGAAATGTTAAAGGTTTTGCTTGCTGAACTGAAACTAGGAAAAGCTGCTCTAAGATAAAATTTGTTGGATGACTGAGAAAACTAGAGGTTGAAAAGTCAGCTATGATTCAGTTCTGATTCAACAGCAAACCACAACATAGATGATTAGTATCAAAAGCTTTTTACTATGATTCATGCCATTTATACTTAAGTGAAATAACCCTACTCTCATTCTTTCTGTTGTTGTTATTGGTTTGGTTATGAAAATTGTATACATTGTATTTTACACTATCCTTTATTTAAATGGTGTTTCATACAGTAATTCTTATGCAGTATGCTTTATAAAATTAATCATGATAGGATCTTGCCCATCATTACCTGCCTTTTCAGCAGGATCCTTCTCATTTCTTTCCCCCACCCTACACCCACTAGACTGTGCAACGCTGTGTGGTTTCACCACTACCTAACTTCACCCCTCTGCTCCCACTCCTCCCCTTCCTTGAGTTCCTCTACATGTTTTACTAGTTGTTGTTGTTATGTGCTATTGAGTCACCTGCAACTCATAGCTACCCTATGTACAACAGCCCTAAACTCTGTCCTATCTCCTGTGCCAACCTCACCATCTCTGACACACCTGCCCACATTACCTCAGCCACTGAATCAATCCATTTCATCAAGGGTCATCCCCTCCTTCGCTTCCCCTCCACCCTCCCAAGCATGACGTCCCTCCCCAAGGACTGGTCCCTCCTTGCAACATGTCCAAAGTATGTCAGATGACGTTTCAGAATCCTTGTCTCCAAGGAGCAGCCGGGCTTCACCCTCTCCAGGACAAACGTTTTTGTTTTCTGAGAAGTCCATGGTATATTGAATACTCTTCTCCAACACCACAGCTCAAAGACTTCAATTCTTTTTCTATCCTCCCTAGTCATTGCCCAGCTCTCTGATGCATAACAAGTGGTTGCAAAGACCATGGCATGTATCAGGTGCACATTAGTCTCCGGACATATTTTACTAGTAGAAGAGCTATTTTTACAATAATGGTCATATGCAGTATTTGTCCTTATGAGACTGCATTCTTTCCTAAAGCATACTGGAGAGATTAATTTATTGAATTCCCCAAACAAGAAGAACTCTTCTTGTTTTATTTCTGAGGAGGAATTTTTTTTAAAAAACCCAAAAACAAAAACTGGAAAAAAAAAAAAAACCACACAAAAGAACTAATTTTCTGAAAAGTCCCACAATACAATGATACAATGACACAATTGGAAAAATACTTAGATAAAATTTTGCTATTACACATCTCAATACTTTTTTCCAGGCTATTTCTTTGTATAAAATTGAATCCTCCTTTTTCCTGCATCATAACCCATGCTTAGCAGATTAACTAAAATTAGTTTCTAGTAGCATATTTATTTTCACTAAGCCAAAATGTCAACACTAAATATAAGATTATGCTGTCTTTTCTCAATTACTTGACTGAAAATTTCACAAAAATTATTTCTGAAAGTTAGTTCTTTTTAAAATTTTCTTGTAGCATTAGATTTTGTAGTTCTGTATATCTGGTATACTCCTTAATTACTCAAATCTGTATTAAATTCTAAAGTCCCTATACTGATAAAATATTTAATAAAATCTATGAGTATAGTAAAATGTTGCAAGAAGAACTGACAATGCACATTTAAAACAAGAAGCTAGTTATGTCACTGTAATTACTTCAGTAATTCTCAATGTTGGTATACTTCTCTACATTCACAAAAGGATCATGCATGTAATTTAAAAGTTTTCCGTTTCACAATTTTAAATTTCATCCCCCCCCCCACCAATATTCTCAATTCATCCTGGCAAGTCTAAAGGGAACAAAGTTGTAGTTACAGTATATAAATGGCAAAATATTTTCTTTGATGAAAATTTTTCTTGTTTTGTAATGTGGAGTCAGAATTGATCTATAGCTGACCCTTCGTAGGTTTTTAAAGGCAGTTAATCACATGGAAGCAGACCCTTCATTCTCCCATGGAGTAAGGAGATTTGGTGGCCTAATGGTAAGAAACTGTGCTCTGATCCCAGAGGCAAGTGGTTTAAGTCTGCAAGCTGCTCTGTGGAAGAAGGATGGGCAGTCTCCTCTCTTGTGATTAACTGCCTCTGAAAACCTGCTCGAGGGTCAGCTATTAATTCGTTCTGGCTCAATGTTACACAACAAAAACTACTGGAAATTGCTCACTATTGTTCACATTTGAGAACCTTTCCATTTATAAAGCCATATTCATGTCTTTTTTATAACTGAGATATAAAACATGGAGTTTTTTTTATATATGCAGAGAATGTCCTAGCGTCTGCTTATGTGTATACACTTTAAATGATCCTATCTTTCCTATTCAACTACAAACTCTGGAAAGCAGACAAGCACAATATCCTCATAGCTCTACGGAACTGAGAGTTGTTGTTATTGTTGTTGTTAAGTGCCGTGGAGTCACAGGCGACGCATAGCGACCCTATAAAGGAGAGTCCTCAACGCTTGGGTGTCTTTCATCCTCTCTCCAAGTTCATAGAGTTTACTGAGGCAAGCCGTTATGGAAGTGGATGCCACTCCCGCTACCAAGCTTGTTTTAATCAGGGAGCTCCACCCCATTCTCTGTCCTCATTGGGTAATCAGCCATTAATGCATTTGACACGTCGGTGTCATAGTGTTCAGCCTCAGCAACCACAGGTGTCATTAAATCAACTTTGAATCATAGCCACTATATAAACCACGAATCTGTTGTGTCTTATTCTGTCCTATGTCATTCCTATCATGGTTAGGCCAATTATTATAGTTCCTTTGACATTCTATTTAGTTGAGTATCTTCCTCTCTTTCAATCTTTTCCAGCAAGTTGTTTTGTTTTCTGTTTCGTGTCTTCTGCGCCCCCAAATTCGGGCCCTTCCTAACAATATGCCTTAAGTATATGAGATAAAAGCTCACCATCTTTTCCTGGTTGCACATCCTCCAAGATAGACCTGTTTGTTCTTTTTTGCTTGTTGGTTAGTTTGGCTTTCATTCTTCATTAATTTTTCTCTCTTATCTTTCTCCAATTAATTTTGTAATGCTTGTCCTCTTCTATATTGTTAGTTGTGATATGTATAATGTAAAATATCTTATTGGATTTGCTGGAGGACCAACAAGGGGTTGATTTTGATTCAATGGTACATAACAGCATCTTTTTGTATTTCTGAGGCTAAGTAAATATTCAAACTCCTTGTTGATGAGTCAGTTAAACTCACAGCCACCTTCATTTGGATTTCTGAGAGTATAAATTATAACAGTGGAGACTACTCATATTTCTTCCAGAGAACCACTTGTGGATTCAAACCTCCAGAGAGGCATAACTTTAGTATTAACAGGAAAGCCACCCAAAGGATTAGGTTTTTATCTATGTAGCTTGTGTTTTAAACCGTATTGCAGTACAAAAGGAGCAGTGTAGACAGAGGAGCATAAAAAAGACAACTGAGGAAGATTGATGGTAAGCAACCAAGAAATAGAGCACACAAAAAGAGGAACACCTTTTCTAATTGTCCGGAGTTAGCAGAGGGAGAAAGCCTTCCCCTAAAGCCAATGCCCTGAATTTAGTCTTCAAGCATCCTAACTGTAGAGAATAAATTTCTGTTCGTGAAAGCTATCCACTTGTGTTATTTCTGTTACAGTAACACTGTTGTTGTTGCTGTTAAGTGCCATCGAGTCGCAGGCGACTCATTGCCACCCTATGAAGGAGTGTCCTTGACGCTTGGGTGCCTTTCATACTCTCTCCAAGTTCATAGGGTTTCCGGAGGCAAGCTATTATGGAAGTGGAAGCCACTCCTCCTTCCACACAGTAACACTAAGTAGCCCATAACTAATAGATTCAAAATGATAAATTAATTTCCTCTCAGATGTTGAACTTGTTGTTGTTATATACCATCATTCACCTGTGACTCTTTGCAACTCTATGTACAATAGCTCTGAATTCTATCCTGAGCTAGTCTTGCTATCTCCAACACATCTATTAACATTACCCCATTTACTGTGTCAATCTATTTCACACGGGGTCTTCTTTTCCTGTTTTATCCCTTCACCCTTCCAAGCATAATCCCCTTCTCCAGGGACTGGTCCCTCCTGGCCTCATGCCCCAATTATGTGAAATAGAGATGAAAAATTCTTGCATCTAAGGAGCAGCCTGGTTTCACCCTCTCCAGAACAAACTCATTTGTTCTCTTGACAGTCCATGGTATATTCAATACTCTTCTCCTGCATCACAACTCAAAGGCATCATTTTTTTTTCTATTGTCTTTGGTCATTGTTTATTGACATAGCAAGCATTTGTGAAGACGATGGCCCAAATTAGGTGTACCTTAGTCTCCAGACTGACATCATTGCTCTTCAGCACTTTAGAGAAATCTCTGACAGCAGATTTCTCCAGAGTCAAAGGTCTTGAATCCAGGTATTTCCAGGCCCATGCTCTCTCTACAAAGGTTCTTGAGAAATAACCCTTCTTTTCTTTCCTACTTTCTATTACTTTATTTACAGCTGCTTCATAATTTCCCCATGACATGGATTCCCCTAAGTTTGTCTCTGTGTCTCTTATTCTCTTTTATAGTCACCACTTGTATTTGATTTTAACCCATTTTTGGCCCATCATGGCAGATAACAAAAAACATCTTTTAGGTATCCTGTTTCTACACCATATTATATTCACAAGCCCTAGGGTTAACACTTGAGCATAAACGTCAGGGGAGGCATAATTCAACTCACAACAAGACTGTTAGCATTTTGAAGGGGTTCCATAGCCAGAAAACTAATCTTAGATGTTTGTAACATATTGAAATAACATGTAGCAGACAGTTTTGATGGTGAATACTAAAACCATGTATAGTTATCAATTCCAAAGCTAAAAGTCTATCTTTTATGCTTCGATATTGGTTCTCAAATGTCAAATTTTATGTTTGTCTTTGGTTCTCTCTTTAGCAATGAGTTCTGCACTGCAAATATAATTTAAGTAGATGACCTTCGATTAAGTCCTCTTCGATGCTTTCACTGCAGTGTCAATATACTGGCAGCAATATAAAGGTTTTAGTAGCAATGTTTCCCTTGCATGTGATAAAGCAGATAATAAACATTGGCTTTCCCTAGATACTGACTGGCCAATACTAGCTTTAAAAGATACAAAATGTTCTCTTCACGAAAGTTAGTCTACTAAATAAAATACTAAGGAAGATAAACACAGGACTCCTTTGTAACTGCAACAACCAAGTTTCAATGTAAAATTGCATGGATATCTTAGAAAAATAAATAGTTTAGGCAAAACTAAAATTTCCAATGCCATTGAGTATATTTCTACACATTGTGACCCCTGGGACAGAGTGGAATTACCTCATAAGGTTACAGAAACAGATTTTCGTATTTTTTTCTTCCACTGAGCAGCTGGTTAGTTTGAAACATGATCCTTTTGGTTAGCAGTCAAGCACTTTTGGATTGTTCTATGGGGGAAAATAAGCACCCTAAATTCATTTCAGAGCTGCCACTGTAATTAAATCATACTTTATTGCATCCTTTGTTAAATATCTACTAAAATGCCACTTACTATGTTTCTCACTATTCATCAGTCACTTTGCTATTCTACAGAGGCTTGCATGTTGATAATACTGGAAGCCATGACACCAGCATTTCAAATGTAAGCAGGGCCAACCATGGTTGATAGGTATCAGCTGAGTTTTCTAAGGCAAGGCAGACTTTTAAAATGAGTCGGTCAATGTACTTTCAAAAATTAGCCCATAAATTGTCCAACTGGTCTCAAATATTGCAGATTGTGAAGACAGTGCAGCATCATACTTGAATAAGAACCAGTTGACAGTAGCTAATAACATTTTTACACGTATTTATATCTTTCAAATATCTTTGTGCTATATTTGAGTGTTATGCATAGTCCAATAATATTTTCTGTAATGTTTATTTCCTTCATCCAGTACTGTCAAGGTCAGTAACACATTCGAAGTTTTTCCAGCAAGCTCTAATAAAACTGCCCAAAGTGCTGATAACAACAAACATTATTTCAGAACCACTGGGAAGTAATTCTGTAGTAGTTTCCTTACCATTAAATTAATAAGAAGTTTATGCCAGGTATCTTCCTTTAATCCCTTGACATCTACACTCATCTCTCTACTCATTCCTCTCCTCCTAACCTCCTAGTGATGTCACTGACTGCCTTTCATCATCTTGCAATTATATTCAAATGCAAAACATTAAGTCTTGTAATGTAAAGGTGTTCCTTTTTACTGAAAAATCTGTTAACAGGAGTTTTTCTCTTTTAGAGAGCTGTGGTGTGGAGCTAGGGCTTTGTGCTACTGACCTAAAGCCCCGGCCTCCTATTGGTTTGGATTCACATGTGGCTCATGAGGAGAAAGATAGGTATTCTCCTCTTGTGATTGTACAACCTCAAAAACCCATACGAGGGTCAGCTATGAGGAAATTTCCAACTTGGCAGCAATGAGGTGAGCTTTAATGTAATCTAGTAATCCACAGACAAAACAATAAGAACCATCTGCATTAAAACTGCTGTTTTTCAGAAAGGTTCAGTTCACCATAGTAAGTCTCCCTCCTCCTTTACTTTATGGTTGTTCATAGGTTGCTACGAGTTGTGGTGGACTAAATAGCACCTAATAACAACAAAAACCTTGCCCTATCCTGCACTCTGAGATGGTTTTTAAAGTCAGGGAGGATAAGCTCAGAGTCAAATTTTGGTTCTTGTGTTTTTGTCCTACTTTTCCTTAGCTTCAGTTTGAATCTGTATATGAGTAGTTGATGATCTGTTCCACAATCAGCACCTGGTCTAGTTTTCACAGCTGATACTGAGATTCTCCAACAATTCTTTCCACAGAGTTAATCTGTCTGATTCCTGTGCATACCATCAGGTGAAATCCATGTATGCACTCACTATTTGTGTTACTTATAAAAGGTATTTGCAATGAATAAATCATTAATTGTACAAAATTCTATCATTCTATCTCCAGCCTAATTTCTGTCACCAGTGCCTTGTTTTGTGACTACTAATTCTTCTTATTTGTTCCTAAGTTTTGCATTTCAGACATCCTTTGATATTAATGAATCTTGGTTTCATGTTCAATTGATTTCTGACTGCAAAAGTTCGTTAAAATCTGTTGTTTTCTCCTCTTTGGCTCTGATTCTTGGTGTATCTATTTGAATGTGTTGTCTTTCAAGATAGATCTAGAAATGATCTTTTAATTTTATGATTATGATCCTGTTTTCCTCACCTTTTCATTTCCGGTATAGTAGATCATATTCTACTGTGTGATTCAAAATGCCCATGTCAATCCATCTCATTTCTTCAATTCCTAGTAGTATGTCAATATTTATGTGTTCATTTCTTCCTAAAAATGTCCTGTTTTCCTACATTCATACTTCTCATGTTCCATGTTCCAATCACTAATGCCTGCTTACAACTATTGTTCCTTTCTGTTTCCCATTAAGAGGGCTCAGCCTCCAGTGCCATATCTCCTACTCTAAAGTAAGTAAGATGGCTTTGGAAGCAGGAGTGGCATCCACTTCTTAAACCACATGCCTCTGAAAACACATGCCTCTGGAAATTCTATGAACATGGAGAAATTACAATAGTCATAGAAAGGTTTCAGGCCTTATGTTCGTAGGGTCTCTATGAGTCCTCCTCAGATTCCAAGGCAGTGAACAACATCAACAACAACTATTGTACATAGATTTCCCCCCCCCCAATGGCATGCTGTTTTGCAAGTGGAGGTAGAATGCCACAGTTGCCCCCAGAACTGATCACTCCTTGATGAAACCTAATAATGTCTAAGGAGAACAGGCCAGAGGTCAGATCAGACAATGGATCCAGGTAAGGCTCTGGGCCTGATAGCAAAAACACATAGCCAAGTTGATTAACAGCTCCAAATTTCAAGCAAAATACCCTCTTCCTTTGTTCTCCCTATAAGCCCTATAAAAAGGAACTGTCCTTACATGCCCTCAAGCCATTTTCCCTTTTCCACGTGTGTTCACTTGGCCTCCCCCTCAGACCACTCAATAAAGACCTGTTCATTTCTTGGGACTAGTTTCTTTCTCTCTTTCACTCTCAGCTCTTTTTTATTCTAACAGCAAGAGGATGGCCAATTCTTCTTCTTAGTCTATCTTAATCTGGAGGTTCAGTTTAAGAAAGATATTTAACATACAAACATTATACCCAAAAGAGAATATTAAATACCCTTCCAGATTTAACAACTAGATTCAGTGTTGGTTCCACTTCTCCACTTGGTGCATGTGTTATGATATCCCACATAACTTAAAGACTATTTCAGGAGCACTTTTAAAGGCTTGAACACAAATGAATAAAGACCAGAACTATGGGAGGATATCAAGGATATCATCTGTGAAGAACATAAAAGGCCATTATTAAGACAGAAGAAGAAAAGACTAAAATGGATATCAGAAGAGACTATAAATATTGCACTAGAGACAAAGAGAATACAGAGCTGGAGCTAAGAAAA
>NW_006399786.1:12875414-12925321 GCF_000299155.1 Elephantulus edwardii | reverse complement strand
TGGTGCAACCACTGTGGAAGGCAGTATGGCGCTTTCTCAAAAAGTTGCAAATAGAGATACCATTTGACCCAGCAATTCCACTACTGGGAATATATCCCAAAGAGACCATAACTGACATCCAAGCAGATATATGCATGCCCATGTTTATCGCAGCTCTGTTCACAATAACAAGGAGTTGATAACAACCCAGATGCTCATCAACAAACGAATGGGTAGAGAAGCTGTGGTATATTCACACAATGGAATACTATGCTGCATTGAAAAACAAAGAACTCATTCAATATTATTCAAAATGGGTGAGCGTGGAGGACATTATGCTGAGTGAAATATCTCCGTCGCAAAAGGACAAATATTGCATGGTGCCACTGCTGTAAAATGGGACTGATATCAGGGTGGGAATAAGACTGAGAAAAACTGGATAAATTGTGTATACTGCACTGAAACAGATGAGGGACTGAATAAATTAAAAGCGAAGTATGATAGGGTATTATGGTTATCACAAGAGTCCACAATTAAGGTTACATAGTGGAATGTACTTGGGGCGGTGGGAGGGGTGTGGGGGATTGTGTACCAGGGAGGGAGTCTTTCTTTTACTTTTGAAAGAGAGGAGTAAACTGGGGGGCAGGGGGAGAGGGCTGGGCAGGGAGAGAAGTGCAGCAATGAATGAATGGAAATCCAAATTCTCTGTAAATGTTCATTAAAATTGTTAAATAAAATTAAAAAAAATAGATAACTAGTAAAACACGTATGAGGATCTGGAGGGGGAAAGGATGAGTATGGGTGGGAGTAATCATGGGATTACACGATTTGATGGATGGAGGTGGGTGGGTTGAGGAGGTGGGGGCAATCTGGTTTGAGGGGCAATGTATATGAACTTTGTCAGTAAACCAGAGTAAATATTTTTTAAAAGAATTGCAAGAAATTGAAAAAAAAAATTGCACAAGAATGCTGAGAAACCAAAGCACAGGGAATAAATCAAGAAGTAGCTGAACAGAAGATTTCCGAAGTCAATTCAGGAAACAAAGAAAGGTATTATAATGAAATGTACAAAGAGCTGGAGTTAGAAAATCAAAAGGCACAAACTCACTCAGCATTTCCTAAGATGAAGAAATTCAAGCCTCAAATAGCAACACTTATGGATGCTATGGAAAGAATAGTTTCACTGGATTTTTAAGCTATGTCTCACATAGTTTGAGCATGTGGTCAGGAGACACATCAAGAAAACCCAGATTTCACCACTGGGTAGAGAAGATATTGATATTGCTAACAATTTCAGCACACCAGGTTTTACTATCAACATTCTTGGCACCAGCATTCAGCAAGTTGAAAGACATTGCATTGGGAAAATCTGTTGTCAGGGTCCTCTCCAGAATGCCAAAGAGCAATGAGTTTGGTTTGGAAACTAAGATCCACCTGATCCAGGCCATGGTCCTCATATTTACTTACAATCCATCAGAGAGTTGGGCAATGTAAGGATGACAAAAGAAGAATTGATGCCTTCGAGTTGTGGTACTGGAGAACATTCCATGGACTTCCAAAAGAACAAACAAGTTTGTCCTGGAAAGAGTGAAACTGTGTTGTTCTTTGGAAGCAAGAGTTTTGAATCTCCATTTCATATACTTTGAGCATGTGGCCAGGAGGCACCAACTAGTCCTGAGAGAAGGACATTGTGCTTGGAAACACGGGTGGATAATGTAAAAGAGCAAGACCCATACGAAATGGATTGATACAATTACTGAGGGAATAGGAATAGTTGTATTGGAGACAGTCAGCTTGGCTCAGGATGGGGCAGTGTTCAGAGCTAAGGCACATAGAGTTACTATGAGTCACAGACCACTCAACAGCACATAACAACAACAACCTACATTTTCATTAACACTGCTTTTTTTTATCATTGTCTTTATAAATGTTATGCTTAGTTTTTCTTTGGGGTTTATAAGTATTATGTTTAAACTTATAGATTTATTGTAATATGTATATGTGCATATATATATATAAATATACAAATAACAAAAATTTACTCTCGGCAATGATGAAAAATTGTATTGCATTAGTGTTTTACTAAATATTGTAATAACTCCACTTGAGAATAGTTTTTATAATCCCAATTATCCTTAGTATTCTGACAGCACTTCTTGTCAGAAAATTTGTGAAAATTTTCTGTGTAGTTATTTTGTTCTTTCTTCATGTGTTGCAATAACCTCTCAGTGATCTCTCAATCTATCAATTTTAGCTACACAATTAGTGTTTGCTCTAAGCTACTGAAGCCTCTGAGTTATTTAGGATAAACCTCACTTATTCCTCTCACTATATATTTTTCCCCTTCTCATATTTTTATTGGTTTGCATACAATCTTTCATCCTCATTGTGTTTCATTGGTGTAAATTGTTTTTTATTATTACCCTGTCTTTTCAAGTCCTCATTGAATCTTTTCCATATTTTCATCCCCTAACAAACTACTAGTGCTCAAGACTTTAGTTCATAGGGTTGCTGTGTGTCATCTACAACTCCATAGCACCTTACAACAACAATAACAACCGACTACTGGCCTCTGCTATTCTAGTGATCTCCCTCCATCCCCTTTCACCATCCCTTCTTCTTTTGCCCTTCCACTTTTGAACATTTATATACTTCTTGATCAGGTATCTTTGTATTTTTATAATAAAAGTCTTATGCAGCTTTTGGCCTTAGATTACTGAGTCATTTCACTCAGCACAAGCTCTCTAGACTCTCCCAAGTTATATTGTATTTTAAGAAATTGTTTTCCAGAGTGCTACATAATATTTCATTGTTGAATGTACCCCAATTTCTCAGTCCATTTGTTTGTTAAAGGCATTTGGGCTGTGTCCATTTCCTAGCTATTGTGCAAAAGGCTGCTACAAACATAGTTGTTCATATCTCTGTTTATACTTAAGTTCTAATATCCTTGGGATACATTCTGTAAATTTTTTGACAGCTTCTCTTTTTATCCTCAATATTCAGTCTTCTTTAGCATCTTGTTCATTTTCAGAAATCAATTAAGGACTGATGTACTTTTCCTATTATGATCAAGAAGCTACTAAACATCAGTGATACTAGGTTATAAATTCAGTGTTCTTGCCCAGTGGTTGATCTTCTCACTGATCTCTTTTATCATATCATCCCCATCAAATGCATGGAATATCTTCACATAACTCAGCAATATTTTTTTCCAAATTCCCTGCCTGCATTTTCCCATCATTTCATCCTCCTGGGAAGATGAAGTGTTCCAGATACACTGAGGAATACTATAAGTCTTCCAGAAATCACGTAATGTCACCATATCTCCATCTGTTGCAGCTATTGCCAGAGCAAATGCGGTCCGTAGGAAGTGAAGGACAGGTTGTATGTGCCAGAATGAAGTTGCTAGGAAAGGACTGTGTCCTTATAATCTCTAGAGGAAAAGTTTCATCAAGAAAGTTTTAGTCAGCAGCAACAAATGCTTCAAACTTAGACACTAGTGGAGAGTTCACAGACACTCAATGCAGCATTTTATTTTAAATATCTGAAATGGGATACTTTCTAACATTGTCTTTTGGTAATTTAGTCTCTTGTTTAGCTTGATTCTTTGTTTCTTTAAAAATAGAAAACCACACAACTACATGTTATTGCAGGAATATGGTGATCTTTCCAGGCTTAATAATTGTGATGGATTCTATTAGAGATTTTGTAGGTTCAAGTTTGACAGATCAGAGATATTTGTGCTTGGAGGACACAAAGGACATGGAAGCACTGAGAAAACATTGTATATTTTGGTGGAGTTTTGTTTGTGTTTATTGAGACATCTCTATCTCTCTCCCTTCTTTCACTGATCCTTGCCTCCTTTCCATTCATTCTCCTATTCTTCCACCAGGTAGTTACAGCAAATTTATTTAGTGATCACATTACAAAACAAATAGAATTATTGTTCTTATAAAACATCAAAAGTAATTTGTATTTGGTATTTTAATCCACTGAAGTGAAGTAGATTATTTTTTTAATTTTTGTTCTAGGTGGTTTACAACTTTTGCTAAAATCTCCTAAGTTATTCTTACTGTATTCATATCTCAGTGGCTTGTGATTTAAGAACGAGTATAGAGCAAATAATGATTTTTTTTTTCAGAATTCTTTGTACTTTTTCTGAAAAAAGACTTTTCTAATTCTTCCTATAACATTTTACAAATAACATAGACTTATTAAAGTCTTCAAAGACTTGAATGTAGAGAAATATATATGTTTCTGTTACTAAAGCAAGATATTATAAGGAAATGTGCAAAGAGCTGGGGTTAGAAAATTAAAAGGGCCAAATTCACTCAGCATTTCCTAAGATGAAGGTATTGAAAAATTCAAGCCATGAGTGATACTATTTAAGGATGCCTTGGGCAGAATGTTAAAAGATCCAAGAAGCATTAAAAGAAGACGGAAGGAGTATACAGTCACTGTACCAGAAGCAATTGGCTGACACAGAAGAATTTCATGAAACAACGTATGAGTAAGAGCCTGTAGTGATGAAGGAAGAAGTTCAAGTTTCTCTGAAAAAATTGGCAAAAAACAAGTCTTCAGGAGTTGATGGCATACCAATTGACATATTTCAACAAACAGATGCTGCCCTGGATGTGCTCACTAAGTTGTGCCAAGAAATCTGGAGAACCAACTGACTGCAAGAGATTGATATTTGTTCCCATTTCAAAAAAAGGTGACCTGATGGAGTGTGAAAATTATTGAACAGCATCATTATTATCACATGAAAGCAAGACTCTGCTAAAGATTATGCAAAAATGACTGGAACAACCTGTCAACAGAGAACTGGTAGATGTCCAGGCTGGTTTTAGAAGAGGCTGTGGTACTAGGGATATTATAGCTAATGTTAGATGGATATTGGAAGAAAGCAGAAAATACCAGAGGAATGTCTAACTGTGCTTCATTGACTATGCAAAGGCTTTTGACTGAGCAGATCACAACAAACTGTGGCTGACTCAGAAGAAGGAGAATTCCAGAACATCTGATTGTGCTTTTGCGAAACTTATACTTGATCCAAGTGGCAGTCATCAGAACAGAGCAGGGAGACACTGCATGGTTCAAAATCAAGAAGGGTGTCTTCCAGGGATATATTGTCCCTGTACCTTTTCATTCTGTATGCAGAACAGGTCATCCAGGACGCTAGGCTGTATGAAGAGGAATGTGGCCTCAGGATTGGAGGAAGATTCATCATCAACCTACATTATGCAGATAAAACAACCCTGCTTTCTGAAACTAAGTAGGAACTGAAGTCCTTGCTGCAGAAGGTCAAGGACTGCAGCCTTCAATATAGTTTGAAGCTCAATATCAAGAAAACAAAAATTCTCACCACTGGGTCACATGGCATCATCATTATGGATGATGAAGAGTTTGAGCTTGTTAACAGTTTTAGTTTGCTTGGCTCCACAATCAACACTCTTGGTGCCAGCAGCCAGGAAATCAAGAGACAAATTAAATTGAAAAGTCAGCTGTCAGAGAGCAACGATGTCATGCTGGAGACTAAGTTGTGCCTGATCCAGTCTTTGTAACTGCATGCTATGCATCAGAGAACTGGACAGTGACTAGGGATATTAGAAAGATAATTGGTGTCTTTGAGCTGTGGTGCTGGAGAAGAGTGTTGAATATGCCATGGACTGCTAGGAGAACAAGTAGGTTTGACCTGGAGAGGGTGAAACTGGTCTGCTCCTTGGAGGCAAGGATTCTGAAGCTTTGTGTGACATACTTTGGGCATGTTGCAAGGAGAGACCAGTCCTTGGAGAGGGACATCATGTTTGGGAGGGTGGAGGGACAGCACAAGAGAGGAAGACCCTTAATGAGATGGATCAATTCAGTAATTGGGGTAATGGAAGTAGGTGTGTCAGAGACAGTGAGGTTGGCACAGGATAGAGCAGGGTTTGGGACTCTTGTACACAGGATCACTATGAGTCATAGTGACTCAATGTCGCATAACAACAAAACAACAAAAATGTCAATTTAAATTTTTTTATTATTTCTGTCAAATTTTGGAGATGCATGGAGTTCATATATTTAATCAGACTATCTTATTTTTTAAAAAAACTAATGTTTTAATCATTTATATATATATATTGTGTTTCATGCATGTATATGATGTTTTATACAATCTTTCCTTTCCATTATATCGTGAGTTTTTGTATATTGTTTTACCTTTCACAATTATGTTACTAATACCTACATTCATGAAGGTTTGTATACCAGCTACTTCATGTCTCATTCCAAAATATCCCCATTTTAGATAGCTATTTCCTGATTTGTCCATCCCTATTATACTAGTACTCTGAAGGAGCAAAAATAATCCCTATTGCTGAATAATCCTCTGTTCAACTGGAAACTCTGAGCGTCTGAATCCACGGGCAAAGTCTTGTCCAGAGCAAACCACTGGTTGCAGCGTTCAACCCTAGTTTTCAGTGTGGATCTTTTATTCATCTGTTGAGTTCTGGTCAGCTCATCCCCAGCCATCTGAGACTAGATTCAAATGAGTGCTGGCTGCAATCTCAGGAATCCACACTTCTCCCCGTGCTCCTCAGGATTCCTTGATCCTCAAGCCAACAACATTCCCCTGGCTATCCACACATCTCATGTTAGGCAGGCAGAACTGAAGTTGCACATCCAAGCTCAGACTGTTTCTCCTTCTTCTATTCTTCTATTCTTCCTGCAGATCAAGGTGATTGCTTGGAGTGGGCATACTCCAACCTCAAGTCTTGTAAGTGGGCTGTGAAGAGCAATACATTTACAGAGCCTCAGAAACAAAACAGCTTGTTCCAGTTTTAAAAAGACAGTCTCTTACCTTTTTCTTTTTCCTTTCTACTTGCTCTGCTTTTGAATGTGAATCTCTTCAGTCAAAAACCCAAAGAAGGTCCACTAATGCATTCAAATGCAAACCTCATCAGAGTAGTGGGTAAGACTCAGTCTTTCCCCTTGTGCAAATTCCAACACCCACTACAAGATTTTACATTTAACAAACTTATATCCAGGGCAGATCTTCCCTTTTAGTGCTTCCAGTCTCTATATCTGTGCATCATGCTCAGTAAGATAAAATGGTCAGTGAAAGACAGGAAGACAATGTGATGTGCTCAAAAGTGCCAGAGATGATGAGGATGGCGCCAGATAGGGCAGGGTTCAGATGTGTTGTTCATTGGGCTGCTATGAGTCATTCTCAACTTGACGACACCAAACAACAACAATCTCTCCATATCTCTCTCTCATATCTATTACTATATATCTACCTCTATTTCTAGATATACTCACCTCTATATCTACCTGTTGTTTTTCTTTTCCATTGAGACTATATTGTGTAGAGGAAGAGACCTCCCATCTTTTCTCCTTCCAGTAACTTATGAATTTAAACTGCCAGAGAGGTGCCACCTATCCAGGACAACTCTCTATGGATTGCACAACTAGAGATAATATTATTGAAAGAAAGCAATCCTGGGGAAAGACAGCATGCTTAATAAAATAGAAGGTCAGGGAAAATAAATGAAGACCTTCAATGTTATTGATTCACTCCGTGGTATTTTAAGCTCAGCACTGACTGGAGGATGGCCCAGGAAGGTAGGGCAAAGTTTTGTTAAATTTTGCATAAAGTTACTATGAGTTGTATTTCACTCTCTGGCCCCTTACAATAACAGCATATATAATTATTGATATACTTTAAGTGAGGCTGGATACAGTTTGGAAGTCATCTGCAGTGGCTGGATTCTACAGAAGCTTGTTTGCTGGTTCTGGTGGATTAGGATTAGGGTAGAATGTTGATTCACTAATGGGTGTGAGATGATGTGATTCAGCCTTCTATTTAAAAAACACATTTGGTTTAAATTGGTTTTGGTCAAACATTCTTCTAAGTGTTATAGCACTGGTGTGTCCATTTGCTGTACAGAGGTAACTCATGCTTGCAATGATGCTAAACACTGTGACACTGATGTGTCAAATGTTATAATGGTTACTCACAGTAGACAGTGTTTGGTGGAGCTCCCCAATTAAAACAAGCTTGGAAGCAGGAGTTGCATCCACTTCTGACATGGCTTGCCTCTGGAAACTCTATGAATGTGGAGAAATGATGAAAGATATACAAGCATTCAGGTCTTTTGTTTATATGGTCGCTATGAGTCGCTATGACTTGATGGCACTTAACAACAGAGAGAGAGCTCTGTTGGCCTAGTGGATATAAAGTTATGCTACCATGCCAAAGGTGGATGATTTTAACCTGTGGCCCTCTGATGGCACTAAACAACAACAATACTGTAAGTACTGATGGTACAGTGTTTAATATTCAGCAATAGTGTCCTCTCCTGTAGATATGAGTTAGAATTCTACTTTATAGCAGTTGATTTTGTGAGACATGTGTGTCTGTATGTGTTGTATACATGTGTGTGTGTACTTACAATGTAATCCAGAAATTTATCTCAGTTATATAATAAAAACTAAAACATGACCATACACAGACTGACACACAGATATCTATAAAAGCAGTTTTTCAAAAAGTCTGAAAATGGTAACAATCCAGGTATTCTTCAATTGCTGAAAATACTAAAGACAAAAAAGATGTTCTTTTCTTCAATTGCTGAAGATACTAAAGACAAAA
This sequence comes from Elephantulus edwardii, assembly GCF_000299155.1. Classification (NCBI taxonomy): domain Eukaryota; kingdom Metazoa; phylum Chordata; class Mammalia; order Macroscelidea; family Macroscelididae; genus Elephantulus; species Elephantulus edwardii. Next base: position 12,916,707 of record NW_006399786.1, on the reverse strand, counting down.
AAGATGTTCTTTTCACACAATGAAACACTGCTCTGAAAAAGAAATAAACCCCTACTTTTACATTCAACAAATGACTAAATAATTTTTAAAGATTCTTTTTAATAATATATGATTCTATTTATGTAAAATTCTATACTCAAAACACCAAAAGAGAAAAATTAAAAGTATTTAGAAAAAATAAATAATTACTAAGGGTTAGGACTAGAACAGATACTGCAAAGTAAGTTAATTGGGAAACTGTAGAGTGTTAGGATGGCTCTCCTTTGTTCCTTCCTTCTCTCCATCCTGATCATATTTCTGTCCCATTTCCTGCTACTTGTAGTGATCCTTACATATTTACACATACCAAGATCACGTATTCCTTGAAATGAGTTATATTTTCCCATTAAAAATGCTATTGCTAAAAACAAGTATAGTGCCTAGAACATCCTCGGGGTGCAAGAAATGTTGTGTCAGTAAATGAGGAAGGAATTCAACTAAAAAAATGTCCCTTAAAAATGACTGAGCATTTACAGAAGCAAAGTGGACAGATGCTGATAACTTTGGGCAAGATCAAATTTTGCAAAGATCTTCCTCAGAACAAAGTCAATCGGCTACAGGCACTAGAAATGGATGTTCAATTTTGTTTTTCTTAGAGTAAAGGGCACATTTCTATCTTTCAAACAAATTGGTGCAATTACAGGAGCCAGATAGAATTACACTGTTTGCCATTGAATGTGCTCAGTTTCCCAGAATATAGAATATACCTTTAGGGATTTATTAACAACTTTCTATAGTCAGACTATTTTAATGTTATGAATGCCCTGGACACTGAATCCTCAAGTTAAAAAAAAAATAGTTTTTATTTCTAGAAGTTTTTACATAGTCTTCTTATAATTTTAATAGGAACAATACAGTATTTAACTCATAAATGTTCGCTGTTCTCCTAATTTCACTCATTCTCAGTGGAAAATGCTGCCGTTGTCTGCTTTGCTTCCAATCTTTATCCTTGCATAGTTGGATAGCAAATTATGAGTATAGGTGAGAGGGGACTGTTAAGTTAGAGAAGTGGAAATATAGGAAGATTTTGTATTTTGATGAGCAGACTATAACTGACAGGAGAGAAAAAAATGAACCAAAAGTAGAGGAGAAATAGAGGTTGAATAGAGTTAGAATACAGATGGAGTTGTAGAGTTTTGTAGAGGGATTACTAAAAGATTTTAGGTCATCTGGTCACTATGGAGGAGGATTAGAGTGTGGCAATTGAAAAGATGATTTGAAAATATTATAGAGCACAATGAATATGTTCCCTGTTTTTACAGGATGTTCAGAATGAACATTAAGGTAATACCAACTATGTGATTTTTACAAGCATTGAAAAACACAAAATCATTTAAAAATGGAAACTTTTGAGTCTTATAAAAGATCCTCTTATAAATCTTCCTTCTTTAATTAAGTCATTCCTATCTTTTATGTTGTCTTTCTTAAATTAGTGAATGTGTAAAGAACATGTATATAAACGAGTGAAAATAATCTGTCAAACAAGTTTTAAAATTGGTACAAATTATTATAAGCTTCAAGTACAGCACACCAAATCTTTTAAGAACCCAATTAAATCAGGCTACAGGAAAAGTAACAATTTAAGGTTTAACAATTTTTCGTGGTTTTCCACATGGTGGGTATTCTCCTGCCAAATATTAAAGCAAACCCAAGTTAGTCATATTTTAAGGATTTTATTCTTCAGTTTATGTAATTGACAATGTGTGTGTGTGTGTGTGTGTGTGTGTGTGTGTGTGTGTAACAATATGTATATATACACACACACCCAAATTATCATTAAGAAAATATTCCTTTATTTTTACCAAAATAGTTCTGGTGGCTATCGTGATAAGGAGCTGCCCTGCCAACTTAAAAGCACCAGCTGCTCCATCGGAGAAAAAATAAGCAATCTCCTCCTGTGTGACTTACTGCCTCTGAAACCCCTCTGGAGGATCAGCTATCACTCGGCTTCAACTTGACAGTACACAATAACAACTTTTAGAGTAGAGAGTTATTAGGATTTGTGATGATGGTTCCAATTCATAGTGACCCAGTGTACAGGACAATGAAACACTCCCTGCTTCTGTTCAGATCCTTAACATCTTGATCTCTTCCCTTTATTTTGGCTTCTCAGCATTCTAGTACAATATTTAGAATCTCTTCTGATACGCACTTTGACCTTTTATTTTTTCCACTGTTTTGGAATGGCCTTTTGCTTTTCTCTGATAAAGTTTATAGTCCTTGGTTTTAATTCTAGGTCTTTGATCCACTTTGGATAGTTTTTTGTATATAGTGTGGATCTTGCTTGAGTTTTCTACAGATAATGTTCCAATTTTGCCAACATCATTTGCTAAAAGGCTTTCATTTCCCTACTAATTGATTTTGTCTCCTTGTGAAAAATCAGTTGATCATCAGATGAGCTGATTTTTGGGTTCTCAATTCTATTTCATTGATCTATGTGTCTGTTCCTGTACCAGTGCTATGCAGTTTTAACCATCATAGTTGTGCAGTAGAATTGACATTAGGGAATGAGATGCCTCATACCTTATTTCTTCTTTTTTTCAGGATTGCATTATTTATTCAAGACCTCTTTCCACTGCTGATGAAATTGGAAATTGCCCTTTCTATATCATTGAAGAATGGAACTGGTATTTGTATTGAGATTGCATCAAACTTGTAGATTGCCTTTGGTAGAATTTTCATTTTCACACTATTGAAACTTTCTGTCCATGAGCATTGTATATTCTTCAATTTCTCCAGATCTCTTTTTGTTTCTGTGGTAATATTTTGTAATTTTCTTTGAATAGGTCTTTGTGTTTCTAGTTAGATTTACTCCCTAGTATTTAATATTGTGATTAGCTACTATGATGGGTATTGTTTTTCTTAGGTTCCTTTCTGTATTCTCTTTGTCACTACAGAGAACTATTTTTATATGTTGATCTTGTATCCTGCCACTTTGCTGAATTGGTTGACTCTGTCCAGTAGTTTTCTCACTGAGTCTTAAGGGTTTTCTAAGCATACTATAGCATCTTCAGATAGAGCTAATTTTACCTTCTCTTTGCCAATTTGGATAACTCTTGTTTGTTTCTCTTGTCTTATTGCTATCACAAGACTTCTAATACAGTATTGAATAGGAGAGGTGGTAATAAATTTCCTTGACTAGTTCTTGTTCTCAAAGAAAATACTTATAATGTCAATGGCAGGATTCTACAAAGGTGTTTTTTTAGGGTTGAAGCTAGGATGTGGCTTTACTCAACAGGGTGTGAGCTGATTGCATTTGGCCTCATATTTTAAAAAGCTTTTAGACCCTCAGGCCTGTGGCCCTCAGGCCTATTTTTTTGTGAATCTCATGAATAAAACAGGCCTGGAAGCAGAAATGGCATCCACTTAAAAAAAAAAAAAGAAAGAAAGAAAGTTTGCCTCCAGAAACTATGAATTTGGAGTAAAGATGAAAGCTTTGTGTTCAAGACTTTCATTCATAGGGTTGCTATTACTCTAAGACACTTTACAACAACAACAACAACCACCGTGGAAACAATATTATTTCTATGTTTTGCATATATACTTTTTAATATGTTGAGGAAATTTCCCTCTATTTCTATTTTGTTGAATGTTTTAATCATGAAAGAGTGTTATATATATAACAAAGGCTTTTTTGCATCAATACATAGGGCCACATTGTCCTTGTTCTTTACTTCGTTAATGTGGTAAATTACACTGATTGTTGTTCTTATGTTGAACCAGCCTTGCATACCTGTTATGAATCCCCACTTGGTCGTAGTGGACTACTTTTTTGATATACTGTGAGATTCTATTGTCCAGGATCTCACTGAGGATTTTTGCATCTAGGTTCATGAGAGATATTGGCCCATGGTTTTCTATTTTGGTGGTGTCTTTACCTGACTTTGGTATCAAAGATATGTTTGTTTTATAGAATGAGTCTGGGAGAATGCAATCTTTTTCAATTTTCTGAAATACTTTATATAGAATTGATGACAGTGCTTCTCTGATTGTTTGATAAAATTCACTAGTAAAACCATGTGGTCCAGAGTTATTTTTGCTTGTAAGTTCTTTTATTACTTGTTCAATTTATTCTTCTGTAGTGGGTCTGTTCAGGTGTTCTACTTTAGTCTGTGTCATTTTAGGTAGGTTGTGAATTTCTAAGTATTGTTCCTTTCCTCTAGGTTTTAATACTTATTTGATAATAATTATTCATAATATTGCATTATTAACCCTTTTAGTTTTTTCTGTTGTGACATTGCCCCTTACATCTCTTATTCAAATCATTTGTGTCTTTTCTTTCTTTTCCTTTGTTAGTTTTGCTAGTGTTTTGTAGATTTTGCTGAACTTTTCAAAGAACAAACTCCTGGTCTTGTTGATGGTTTCAATTGTGTTTGGTTTTGTTTTCTTTTTCATTTATTTCTGCCCTAATTTTTATAATTTTTTTAGACTGTGTTAACTTTTCTTGCTTTTCTTTTTCAACTTGTTGGAGATGATGGATTAAAGAATCAATTATCAAAACAGTCTCTCTGGTCCTTAGACTCAAGGGTAGCCTTACTTCAGTAGGAGAGAGGTGGCCTGTGAATTAGAAACCTTCTTGACCAGGCAACTGTCACAGCTAGGTGGAGTCCAAATGAACTGCCATAGTGAGGTGGAGTCCAAAAGGTTTGCATCTCAAGTACTGGCTCTGGGAAGGGCCAGGGGTACAGAGGTGGTGTTCAGGGAGGAAATGGCTTCATCTGTAATATTGGAGCTCCTGGTACAGGACAGCAGAGTGGTGGAGAGGCAGTCTTCACATGGTGGGTGTTCTAGTGGCCCAGAGGTCCTGGAGCGAGCCCCATCCACCCAGTCCTGGGAGCTTTTCACCACATAAATATTAACATACTAGGCAGTGGTGAAAATACATGGATTGGCATGGGACATTTTTTTTTTGTTTCACCCTCTCTTTATTTTCTTTTTATTATTATTATTATTATTATTATTAAATTTTATTAGTTTTAATGATCATTTACAGAGATTTTGGATTTTCATTTATTCATTGTTGCACTGTTTTCTCCACCCTCCTCCCCAGTTCGTTCTTCTTTCCCCCCCATGTCTGTTTTAATTGTCCAATTGCCACAGTGCTTATCAAAGCCAGTTCTGATTAATCTCCTTTGTCAGTGTGTCCCTTGCCATTCCCTATCACTCCTCCCTGAGAGAGACTTTACCCTGATTCATAAGGAAAAGGGGATGGCGTATTCTCTTAGCTACTTCCTGCTGAAAAGGGACGCTGTGGGTTTCAGGGTGAAGGTCTTCTCTCACTACTCTAAAGGGCCCCTTTGGCAGTAGGAAACACATAGACTATTATGGAGATTGATTTTGGAATTTAGATGCACTGTTATCAATTGTGCTTAGCTGTACATGTTCATATCCTTGAAGATGTATCATGGAAGTGTTCCAGCCTAGAAGATACAAATTTAACTAAAAGCTAAAAGTGCATGAGTCAAAAATTAAAAAGCAATAATATTCTGAGTAGAGGTTCTAGTAGTGGCAAATATCAAGTTACAGAGGTAAGGTGGTTCCATTGCCATCCTTACTCTAACGTAATTCTTCTTTTTACTTTAAATTTATTATTAATTTCAGTGAAAATTTACAGAGGCTTTGGATTTCCATTCATTCATTTATTGTTGTAGATTTGCCCCCTCCCAAGGCTCCCCCCCACCAGACATTACCCTCTTGGAAAAGTAAAAGAAAAGATTCTTTCATTATTTTACAAACCCTCCCCCAGGTCCACTCCACCATGTAGCCGTCGCTTTAGACTCCTGTCATGACAGAAACACCTAATCACGTGTCTCTTTTAAACAGTTTTCTCCCTTCTCTGTTTCAGTGCAGTATACATTATTGAATCCATCTTACTCAGTCTCTCCCCAACCCCAAGGACAGTCCCATTCTACAACAGTGGCACCATGCAATATTTGTCCTTTTGTGACTGGGATATTTCACTCAGCATAATGTCTCGAAGAAGGCATGGGACATTCAGACAATGATATGGTCTACTATGCTGAAAATGAAAAGAAAATAAAAAAATGTACTCACATTCTTAGTCTTAGTTATTCAAAGACCATTTCTAGACCCACTTTCAAAGGCAATGTTGTCACAGGATAATATCCATATGCATACAAGGAATGCCTGTTAATGCAACTATCATTCAAATTTATGCAACAACTAAAGCAAAAAGTACATAGAAGATTTCTAACAAGTGTTGTAATTGGAAACCAATTGAACACACAATCAAGATGCTTTAGTAATAAAGGGTGACTGGAATGAAAAAGTTGGGAAAAAAAGAAAAGAATTGGTATTTGGGAAACATGGATTTGGTGACAGAAATAAGGAAGAAAACAGAATAAAGAATTCTGTATAATCAATAATTTATTCATTGCAAATACCTTTTATAAAAAACACAAAGAGTGATTATACACATGGATCTCATCTGATTCCCTACACTAGATTCAGATTGATTACATACATGGGAAAAATTGTTGGAGAAGCTAAATATCAGCTGTGAAATATAGGCCAGGTGCTGATTGTGGATCAGATCATCAACTCCTTGTATGAAAGTTCAAACGGAAGCTAAAGGAAAAAAAATCAAATCCACAAAAAAAAAACCCAAAGTTTTACCTTAAGTCAGTCTCTTCTGAATTTAAAGATCATCTTAGGAACAGATTTGAGGCCTTTAGTACTAACAAGCAAAGATCAGATGAGCTATGGGAGGATATCAAGAATATCACCCATGAAGAATGCAAAAGACCATTCCAAAACAGTGGAAAAATAAAAGGTCAAAGTGCGTATCAGAAGAGATTCTAAATATTGTACTAGAGTGCTCAGAAACCAAAACATAGGGAAGAGATTAAGATGTTAAGGATCTGAATAGAAGATTTCAAAGGGCAGCATGGGATAACAAAGCAAAATATTTAGTAAATTGTGCAAAGAGTTTGAGTAAGAAAATAAAAATGGATGACCTCACTCAGCATTTCTTAAGTTGAAGAAACAGAAAAACAACTTTAAGCTTCAAATTGCAATACTTAAAGATGCTGTGGGCAAAATATGAAATGATCCAGGAAGCATTAAAAGAAAATGGAAGAAGTATACAAAGTTACTGTACCAAAAGAAATTGGCAGACACAGAAAAATTTCATGAAACAACATATGAGCAACAGTCTGTGGTGATGAAGGAAGAAGTGCAAGCTGCTCTGAAGGAACTGACAAACAACAAGGCCCCAGGAATTTATCATATACCAATTGATATATTTCAACAAACAGATCCTTCCCTGGACATGCTCACCAGGTTGTGCCAAGAAATCTAGAGGACAATAATCTGGCCAAGTAACTAGAAAAGATCTATATTTGTTTCCATTTGAAATAATAATAATAAAAAAAAGATGATCAAACAGAGAATGGAGATTTTAGAGCAGTATCATTTATATTACATGCAAGGATGATTCTGATGAAAATTATCCAAAAAAGGCTGAGAACTTCCAGATGTGCAGGTTAGGTTTAGAAGAGTCCATAGCACTAGGTTTATTATAGCCAATGTTTGAAGGATTTTAGCTGAAAGTAGAGCGTACCAGAGGAATGTCTATCTGTGCTTCATTGACTATACAAAGGCATAGCAATGTGTGGATCACAACAAACTGTGGCTGACTCTGAGAAGAATGGGAATTGCAGAACACTCAATTGTGTTTATGCGAAATCTATACTTGGGCCAGGAGGCAAGAAAGCACTGCATGTTTCAAAATCAGGAAAGGTGTATGTGAGGGATGCATCCTGTCTCCAAACCTTTTCAATCTATATGTATGTGGAACATATCATTCCAGAGGCTGGGATTTATGAGGAGCAATGTAGCATCTGGATTGGCAGAAGATTTTTCAACAATCTGCACTATACAGATGACACAACCTTGCTTGCCAAAACTAAGGATAACTTGGAACATTTGCTACAGAAGATCAAGGACTTGAGCCTTCAATATGGATTGAAGCTCAACATCATGAAAACAAGGATTCTCACTACTGGGCAATATCATTAGAGATAGTAAAGAAACTGAGATTGTTAACAGCTTCAGTTTGCTTGGCTCCACAATCAACATTCTTGGTGCCAGCATCCAGGAAATCAAAAGATAAATTGCATTGGGAAAACCAGCCCTCAGGGACCTCCCCAAAGTACTGAAGAACAATGATGTCAATATAGAGACTAAGAATGTATCTGCTGTCAGGAACCTCTCCAGAGTACTGAAGAACAATGTGAGTCTAGAGACTAAGAATGGAGCTGATTCACGGTATTCACAATTATTTGCTGTGATTCAGAAAGCTGAATCATGATTAAAGATATTAGTATAAAATTTGATGTCTTTGAGTTGTGATGCTGGAAAGAAGTATCAAAGATACCGTGGAATGCTAGGAGAACAAAGAGGTTCAACCTGGAGAAAGGATTTTGAAGATCTGTCTGCAATATTTTAGGCATGTTGCAAGGAGAGACTAGTCCTTGGAGAGGGACATTACCCTTGGAAGGTTAGAGGTACAACACAAGAGAGAAAGACCGTGGATGAAATGGATTTATTCAGTGATTGGGATGATGGGGTAAAGGGGGTAGGTATTTCAGAGACAATGAGGTTGGTTCAAGATAAAGCAGGTTTCAGAGCTATTGTACATAGGGTCACCATGAGTTGCAAGTGACTTGACGGCATATAACAACAACAACATGCCCAAAGTATATGAGGTGAAGCTTCATCATCTTTGCTTTCAAAGGGCACTACTGATTTTATCCCAAGACATATTAATTTGTTGTTTTGGCAGTCCATTGGATATTCATGGACATTTGTTTGGTAGATACCGTTAAAGTTGCATATCCTTTATAAATTCTCCTCATAAAATATATCTTTCTGTTTAAAGTATACAATATTTACAGAGTATCCTTCACTAGTGAAATTAATGCTATCTTTATTTTTAATTTTCAGCTAAGTGTCACCCAGGGGGTGTAAGTGTCAGTGTCTAACTCATCCTGAATGATAATCACAAGATTAGCTGTTCAGATGTACCAGCAGTTCAAACCCTCGGTTCAGCTCAAAGATTAGCAAACAGTCTACTTCTGAAAAGCTTTATATCCTGTGTAAAATAATTATTTTTTTATCACTAAAAAGACTGTTTTCTATTAGCTAGTTGCTACACAGCAATTCTGACACGATTTGAATTCACCAGCTGTTGCACTGGAGAAGGATGGGCAATCTCCTCCTGTGTGATTAAGTGCCTCTGAAAACCCACTGGAGGGTTGCCTATTGGTTGGTTCTGACTCAACTGTACAACAACAAAACAAAACCTAGTTGCAAATAAAATATGAAACGTCTTTTGTACTTCAATAAGAAAATGTTAAAGTATTAAAACGTTATTGATATTTAAGAAATTGCACATATACTGTTTCTTCTGGAAATGAAGTAAAATTCGTATTTTATTTGTATTAAAAATATACATTCTTGGAAGAAAGATAGGTAGAGAAGTTACACAGCAAGTTGAAAACACACACACACATTCCCACACCCAAAACCTAACAAATTCAGAGCCATAGAGTTGATTAAGACTCAAAGCAATTCTATAGAAAAGAGTAAGGAGCAGACCTAGAGGTTTCTTAGGTTATAGATTTTATAGAAACAGATTGTCTTATCTTTCTTCCTTGGTGGAACTGGCGGATTCAAACCACTGACCTTTCAGTTATAAACACAATTTGTAATCCACTGGGCTACTCAAGTCCAAACTAATAGGGAAGTAGGGTGGCCTAGTCTATATATGCTTCTAATCCAAATGCCACATTTCCGCTGATTGATATCCACCACCAGCTCCAAGGGAACAAGATGAGCAAACTCCTCTCTTGCAGATTTATAGCCTCAGAAACCCAGCGGAGAGCAGGCTATAAATCAGTTCTGAGTCAGTGAAGAGCAAGCAAGCTAGGGGGCGGGGGTTGCAGATAAAAGGAGAGAGAGAAGGAGGGGGAGAGAGAAAGGAATTGAGGTATTTTAAGTTCTTCAAGTGAGAGATTCTCTTTTCTTTATTCACAATAAGGAACCAAGTAGCATAAAGTAGGAATTTACTGAAACATTTAGTACTGATTCAAAACCTATTTTATTTTTCAACTTTCAGAAATAATTAGTTAAAAATATCTGGTCATTTATTTCAGGAACATCTGTCAAAGCATTCTCTTAATCTTCATTTCCTTTGCTACTATGTTACAGTTTTTTGCCATAATTTCTCACAGAGGCTATTTCTAGCTGTCTAATTTGACTTCCTATCTCTTTTCTGTCCATACCCATGAGCACCCACCTGAACTGTGAATTTACGTGCTTTAATATTCTGCTTTATTAGGAAGATATACTGTTTTTAATAAGAAGATCTAACAACACAGAAGTTCAAATAAAGGTTCACATCTCTCTGAAACAATAAGGAGGAGAATATTTTTTTACTCATAGGATAATTTAAGGTTGGTCTCCATTAACTTGGTTTACATCATTCACTACAGCAGCTCTTTGTGTACTCCACCATATATATGCTCGTCTTTGTAAAAAGGAAGAAAAGAGAAAGAAAGAAAAGCAAGCAGTTTTCTTTTAAGATCCTATTTAGAATATACCATTTATAATATACCATACATACCATTTCTTTACCTCCCTTCTTCAAAGACTTATGTACCCACATTTGGATTTAAGCAAGGGAAAGAGATGAAGTTTCCAGATGCTGGTTTGTTCCATTGCTGAAAGTAAAATTTGGATACAATATACCCACATGGATAGCCAAGTATTTTTCTTGTATGAGTAAAATGTATACCATCCAAGCTATGGAGACATAATTAAGCTTATAAAATAAACATAAAATCAATCTAGAATATCCAGATGAGGAATAATTCTTTCCTTCAGGTCAATATATGAATTTATTTTATTACAATGCTTTTATAATAATATAAATCTATTTACTTCCCTGATGGCACCTAATAAAAGTAACAATGACAACATAGAGCTATGTTGGCTTAGTGGACAGAAATCTATGCTATCAAGCCCAAGGTGGGTGATTTAAAAGTACAGCCATCAGGACTGGTCTAAATTGCTTTTTGTCAAACATTCTTCTACATTGTATAGCACTGGTCTGTGCATTGCTGTATAGAGGTAACTCATGGTTGCTGTAATGTGAAACACTGTGACACTGACGTGCCAAATGTGACAATGGTTACCCATGGAGGACAGTGTTTGGTGGAGCTCCCCGATTAAAAGAAGCTTGAAAGCAGGAGAGTCATCCATTTCCAAATTGGCTTGCCTCCGGAAAGTCAATGAACAGTGCTCAGGTCTTTCATTCACAGGGCCGCTATGAGTCATCTATGACTCAACAGCAACTAACAACAGCACTAACATTTGTTCTCTTTATAACAGTGGAGTGCTATTGTTGTTCTTAGGTATAATTGAGTCCGTTATGACTCACAGAGATCCTAGGAACCAGAGATCTGAGCTTTATTATGTCCCATGGAATCCTCATCATCTCTGATATGTTGATTTCCTAGTTACAGTCACTGTGTCAATCCATCTTGTTAAAGATCTTTTTTGTTTGGCTGACTCTCACCTTTTCTAATCATGATGTCATTTTTCCAAAGACTGACCTTTCCTAACAACATTGCCAAAGTCTGTTAGATGAAGCTTTGCCACCCTTTCCTCCAATAAGCACGCTGGTACTTACTCTCAAACATATTTTTGTTCTTTTGTATATCCACGGGATATTTAGCACTCTTCTCCAACACAACAACTCAAAGGCATCAGTTTCTAATCTGCCATCTTTAGTCATTGTTCAACTTTCAAATTCAACAAATAATTTAAAAGATCATGGCTTGATTCAGTGCACCTTAGTCTTTAAACTGACGTCAGTAGAGTAAATAAGGATATTTGTTTTACATTCTTTATTAAAAAAACTGGAAAAATATGCCACAACAAGCTAAAAGTAAACAAACCATTTGCAAAATGGACACAGGATATGAACAGATGCTTCACCAAAGAAGACCTTCAGATGGTGAACAAGCACATGAAGAAGAGTTCAAAATCCCTAGCTCTAAGAGAGAAGCAAATCAAAACAACTATGAGACATCATCTCACCCCAGTAAGAACAGCAAAATTCAACAGAACAGCTAACAACAAATGCTGGTGAGGTTGTGGAGAAACTGGAACCCTTATTCACTGTTGGTGGGAGTGAAAAATGGTGCAGCCACTATGGAAGGCAGTATGACACTTTCTCAAAAAACTGGAAATAAAAATACCATTTGACCCGGCAATTCCACTACTGGGAAAATACCCTAAAGAAACCAAAACTGACATTCAAGCAGATATATGCACACCCATGTTTATTGCTCCTTTGTTTGCAATAGAAAAGAGTTGGAAACAATCCAAGTGTGCATCAACAATAAACGGCTAGAGAAGATCTGGTATATTCACACATTGGAATACTATGCTGCATTGAAAAACAAGGAATAGTGAACTATTATACAAAATGTATGACCCTAGGCGACATTATGGTGAATGAAATATCTTAGTCACAAAAGGACAAATACTGCATAATGTCACCACTATAAAATGGGACTTACATTGTGGTGGAGGGGAACCTAAGAAAAGAAAGGAAAAATACTGGATACTGCATTGAAACAGATGAGGGAGAGAACTGCTTAAAAGGGATATATGATTAAGTATTTTTATGACAAGATTTCAGAAAAAGAAATACATAGTAAAGTATACTGTGGACTTCAGGGGGAAGGATTGTATAATAATGAAAGAATTTCTTTTTTCCTTTTCAAAGAGAAAAGTGAATGGAGGAAAGGGTGGACAGGGAAGAAAATGTCCAATAAGAAAGAATGGAAAAAAGTTAATGGGAAGAATATGCTGTAAAAATACGTAGCATTTTAAAAAAAATTTTAAAAACCTGAAAAAATAAAACAACAACATAAAACTCACATTAAGAAACAAAATCTACTGGGGAGAGAATCTGATTAATTTGCTGATAGCTTCAGTTTGCTTGGCTCCACAATCAACACTCTCGGCACCAGCAGCCAGGAAATTAGAAGGCGTACTGCCATGGGAATGTCTGCTGGTAGGGATCTCTCCAAAGTACTGAAGAGCAATGGTGTCTCTTTGGAGCCAAGGTGTGTCTGATACAGGCCATGGTCAATCACTTGTTATGCATCAGAGAGATGGACAATGACTAAGGAGGATAGAAGTAGAATTGACGCCTTTGAGCTTTGGGGCTGGAGAAGAGTATTGAATGTACCATGGACTGCTAGGGAAACAGATTCATCTTGGAAAGGGTCAAACCGGGCTTCTCCTTGGAGGCAAGGATTCTGAGACTCCGTCTAACATACTTTGGTCATGTTGCAAGGAGGGACAGGTCCTTGGAGAAGGACTTCATGCTTGGGAGGGTGGAGGGACAGCACAGGAAGGGAAGGCCCCCTATGAGGTGGATTGATTCAGTGACTGGGTAATCAGGATGGATGTGTCAGAGATGGTGCGACTGGTAAAAGACAAAGCAGAGTTTAGGGCTGTTGTACATAAGGTCACTATGAGTCGCAAGTGACTCGATGGCACATAACAATAACAACAACATCCATCTGTGATGCAAATTATTGCTTTCTAGAAATAACTTTTTCTATTTTAATTCACCTATGTTACATGAGACCTGAACTGCACTTCTGTTCTGAATGAGGCCTGTACCTCTGCAAGTTGGCACAGAGAGCAACATGATCAATAGAGAATAGAGAAATAATGAATAGGTAGTAGTGAATCAATGCACAAAGTATCATATCAGACTTTAGTTACGGGGAGAGGAAAAGGGAGGGCTGTGTCAGGTTACAGAGGGAGATTCTGGAGGTGCAGGCACTCAGACAAGCCCAGATAGGTGCATCACTATATCTATCTGCTAGTTTTATAATGAGGAAGTAGCTTATCTTCTGTTATGGGTAAAATATTTCTCAGAAATTGTACTAAAGTTGTTGTTGTGTTGTTATGTGCCGTCGAGTCGTTTGCGACTCAAAGCAACCCTCTGTACAACAGCCCTAAACCCTGCTCTATCCTGTGCCAATCTCATTGCCTCTGACACACCCATCCCGATTATCCCAGTCTCTGAATCAATCCACCTCATAGAGGGTCTTCCCCTCCTGCACTGTCCCTCTACCGTACCAAGCATGATGTCCCTCTCTAAGGACCTGTCTCTCCTTACAACATGATATCTATACATATACAAGGAAGACCTATTAATATTTCTATCATTCAAATATATGAACTTCTATCTAAAGCCAAAAAAAAAAGAGAGACCATTTCTACCAAGTTTTGCAGTTGAAAATCTTTTGAACAAGATTCATTAGTAATAATTGGTGACTGGAATGCAAAAGTTGGGAACAAGGAAGAAGGATCAGTAACAAAAAAATATGGATTTGGTGACAGAAAAGAAGCTGAAAGAAAATGGTAATTTTTTTACAATTAATTATTATTCATTGCAAATACCTTTTATAGAAAACGTAAGTGGAGAATACACACATGTATCTCAAATAATAGTCTACACAGGAATCAGATTGATTACATCTTGGGAAATAATCAGTGGAGAAGTTGAAAATGAGCAGTCAAAACTAAGCCAGGTGCTGATTATGGAACAGACCATCAACTATCATGTACAAGATCAAATGGAACTAAAGAAAACGAAATCAAATCCACAAGTACTAAAATTTGACCTTGAATCTATCCCACCTGGATTTAAAAACCATCTCAAGAACAGGTTTGATTTCTTTTTCATTAGAATGGAAACCAGACGAACTGTATCAAGAATATCATCCATGAAGAGTGCATCCTCTCTCATTACAAAGAAAGGTTGTAGAAAAGACAGAGAAGGATGTCAAAAGAGACTTTGAATATTGCACTAGAATGCCAAGAAGCCAAAGTCAAGGGAAAAAATCAGAAGTTATGAAGCTGAACAGAAGATTTCAAAGGGCACCTTGAGAAGATAAAGTATTATAACAAAATGTGTAAAAGCTGAAATCAGAAAATCAAAAAGAATGAGCTCACTAGACATTTCTCAAGCTGAAGGAACTGAAGAACAAATTCAAATCTAGAGTTGCAATACTTAAAGATGCTATGGGCAAAATACTGAATGACCCAGAAAGCATCAAAAGAAGATTGGAGTATACTGAGTCACTGTACCAAAAGGAACTGACTGACACAAAACATTTAATGAAATAACACATGATTAACAAGTATGCTTCTCTGAAGTAAATGGAAAAAAAAAAAAAAGAGAAGACTCCAGGAATTGATGGAATACCAATTGACATATTTTAACAAACACACACCATTGCATGTTCTAACTAGTTTGTGCCAAGAAATCTGGGGATAGCAATCTGGCCAAGTGACTGGATGATATCTACTTTTATTCCCATTCCAAAGAATGATGATCCAACAAAATGTAGAAATTACAGACAAAGTCACTAATATAACACACAAGCAAAATCCTGTGAAGATTATCCAGAACAACTGGAACGGTACATAGAGAAATGCCAGAAATACAAGCTGAATTTAGAAGAGGCCTTGGCAGTAGGGACATCATTATCAATGTCAGAAGAATCTTGACCGAAAGCAAAGAGTTACAGAAAAAGGTCTATTTGTATTTAATTGAGTATGTAAAGGCATTTGACTGACTGGTTCACAATGTGTTGTTACTAATATTGACAAGAATAGGGATCCTAGAACACTTGATTGTGCTCATGCAAAACCTATAGTTAGACTAAGAATCATTAGTATAAAAAAGAACAAAGGAATAACTTCATGGTTCAAAATCAAGAAAGGGGTGCATCAGGAATGGGTCTTTTCTCCATGCATTTTCAATCTGTATGCAGGGGGAAAAATCATTTAGGAAGCTGGAATTTATGAGGAGGATTGTGGAATCTATATTGAAGGAAGAATCATCAACAAGCAGTGTTATGCAGATAACACAACTTTGCTTCCCCCAAATGAGGAGAACCTGAAGCAATTACTTGCTATACATCATAGAATTGGACGATGATTATGGGTGACAAAAGAATTGTTGCCTTTGAGTTGTATTGCTGGAGAAGAGTATTGAACATATTACCATGGACTTCCAAGAGGACACACAAGTCTGTCCTGAAGAGGGTGAAACCAGGTTACTCCTTGGAGGCAAGGGTTTCAAAACTCTATCTTACATACATTGGGCATGTTGCCAGAGAGAGGGACCATTCCTTGGAGAAGTACATCATCCTTGGAAGAAGAGAGGTGAGTACAGGAAAGGAAGATCCTGGATGAGATTAATTGACACAGTGACTGGGGTAATAGGGGCAGGTGAGTTGGAGTCAATGAGATTGGCTCAGGATGGGGCAGGGTTCAGGGCTATTGTCCATATGGTCTCTATTAGTAGCAGTCAATTAGACAGCACATAACAATTTTAATTCATGCTTCTGAATTTTTTTTTCTTGTTGATTTTCCTTCATTTTTCTTGCAGCCACCTCTGTGGAGGGCAATGGAGAGCAAGTGCCACTTAGGGCTGCCTAGCTTTGAGGTAGTACCAATTTGACAATCCTGATATTCTTTGGGATTTAAAATGATATAGACTTTTGCAGATCCACATAGCAGTTTCTTCATCAACACACTTCTTTCAAAAAAATTAGTAACCTTCCTAATATATAGCTCCAGTAAGTTCAACATGAATGAACCTCTAACCAACTACTTTACCAAGGTATGGTTTTTAAGTTTTACATTTCTGTCTTTAAATCTATTTGTGATTACTTTGATACCATTTAAAACAATATGTTCCCATGAAAATGAAATAGCCTTTATCTTATTTAAGCTCCTGGACTAATTCCCACGGTGTGACAAAGGACATTCATTAAATGAAAACTCTGAGGAAAACTTGTGGACATATTACAAGTATTGCACTTGGTCTTTAAACTGACATTGTTACTCCTTAGAACTTTGGAGGAGTCATTTGACAGCAAATTTTCCCAATGCAATGTATCTTTTGATTTCTTAATCACTGGTAACAAGGAGTTTGATTGTGAATCCAAGTAAGATGAAATTCTTGACAATTTCAATCTTTTCTCTGTTATGATATTACTAATTATTGGGTCAGTGTTGAGGAATTTTTTGTCTTTTTGATGTTTAGATGAAATACACATTAAAGAATGTAGTGTTTGATCTACTGAAGCAAGTTCTTCAAGTCATCCTCACTTTCAACAAAGTTAATCATCTACATAACATTGTTAACGAGTCTTCCACTGATCCTGATATCATATTCTTCTTCATGAAGTCCAGCATCCTGAATAACTTGTTCAGCATACAAACTGCATAGATATGGAAAAATAATATAGCCTTGATACATATCTTTCTTCATTTTAAAAAATGTCAATTTTTTTGTTCTGTTAGGACAACAGTTTATTGGTTTAAGTTTAGGTTTCACGTGAGCATAATTGTTCTGGACTCTCATTTTTTTCAGTGTTCACCATAATTTTTCTTGATCCACACAGTTCAAAGACTTTGCATAGTCAAAAACCCACAAATAGACATCTGTCTGGTATTTTCTGCTTTCAGCATAAACCATCTGACATCAATAATGATATCTGGTGCCAAGGCCTCTTCTAAATCTGGTTAGAATAGTAAATGCTAATTTAGTCAATAAGGATCTCTGGTGGCACAGTTGTAATGAATTGTACTGATAATTTAGATGATGTGCATCTCTGGTAATTTGAAACCACCGGCTCCCTGGGAGAAAGACAGGTAGCCGCTTCCCTTGGTGAATTAGGATCTTGGAAACTCTGTTCAGGGTCAGTCTGTGTCAGAAACAATGTGAGGTCATTAGCAGCTCAGTAGAACAATTCTTCTGATCATTACTGAAATAAATAACGGTGGAGTTAAACAACCATTGTCCTGGTGCAGGTAATGACTATAAACTACTTTTAACTTATTTACTAAAGCAATTTTCCATCCAGAATCAGTCTGTGTCATTCCGGCGAGAAATCAGTTATTATATTTTGGGTAAACGCCCTGCTGTTATCACAGATACGATGATGGTTGCCCATGGTGGACAGTGTTTGGTGGAGCTTCTCCATTTAAACAAGTTTAGAAACAGGAGCAGCATCCACTTCCATAACTGCTTGCCTCTGGAAACTCTATGAATGGTGCTCAGGTCTTTTGTTCATAGGGTCTTTATGAGTCATCTACGACAGCACTTAACAACAACAACAAACACATTGATAAAACATAAATTGCTACTTAATTTGATTGGGATACTTTTCCTTTTGCATCGAAATTCAATACGTGAAGATTTGAAGCACAAAGATTAGCTTGGCATTACGCTTTGATTACTCAGGCTGATGTAATGCGGTACGTTTTGATTCCTTTTTTTTTTTAACTAAAATTGCTTCAGAACTCGAGAATTTTGCTACCTTCTGATATCAGGAAAAGCCTCTGAAATAGATAGGTTAATTCTCATATGAAATAGTGGGGGTTTTTTATCAAAGAAAGTATCGTTATATTATGTTATTAAGAAAGAGTATGATAAATACCTAAGTGAATGAAGAGTACATAACTCAAAAGAGGCTGAGATTTGGAACGTATACTTGGTATTCCTTTTTTACACTGTTAACATTTTAAAATTTATATTATTTTGTAAACAAATGTTAAAGACTGGTTCAGAATTTTAATTCAGGTGTATTACAGAGAAATAAAAATTTTGTTATGTGTCTATGCTTTAAGTCAAGTCATTGGATGTATCAGAACAATCGATTTTTACGTGCAATTAAATGTTAAAATCAGTATTCTTTTGTTTATAATCTATTCAATATATACTTTCAGATTTACATAAGATTTAGAGCATGCTAGTGTTTCAGTGGAACGATTATCAAAAGTACAATACATTGTTTAAGGGAGTTTTTTTATTGATATGGTCGTTTAAAGTTTTATCGGCATTGTCAGTTGAATCATTCTGGTAAATTTATCTTTAAGTACTTTTACATGTGTTTGCAAAATCTTACATTCTTGGGCTTGAACTCTAATCACCTTTATGGATTTTGAGGTTTTACTTTAGAAAGTGTATTAATCTACCCTGTTATTATGCAGCCAGTCCCCAGAATGTTGTAATCTAATCTTTGTAATTATCAATTTGATTCCAGAAAGATAATTATTTTAAAAGCATAATGCTGAAAGCAGATGTTCCCTAGTAAAACTCTCCTTTGGTTTCAAATATTGACCTCTTCAACTTTGACTCTTCTTTAATTATCTTTCCTTCCCTGTAAATATTTTTTCCTCTCATTTAGGAAATGAAATTTTAACTTTCAATTCATATACTGATTATTTCAAAATTAAATATCATTATTATTAGGTGATATTGAGAAGCATGCAACATTGCATATGATTCATTGACACCTAAAAGCAACAATAAAAAATATTTCATTTAGAAAAATCAGGAAATTAATTTAAAGCTAAAATACTAACTTGTATAATTTCAATTGTTATGATAATTCTTATCTGTTTTGTCCTCTTTGGTGCCAGTTCATTCTGTTTCACAATGCAATGTCTTGTGTCTCTCTGTTAATGAAATTGTCTTTGAAACTTTTCTCTATTCAATGTCTTTCATGGTCTCTTCTCTGCTACCCTTTCAGTTTAGAGGCCTTTCGTTAAAAAAGTCTGACTCAGTTTTTCAAGTAGTGACATTTTTTTTTCAAATAGTGACATTTTTATGTTTTTCATTTTCATTTGTTAGTCTCTCAATTCCTGCCTGCACTCAGGACCCTAATACAGTTTGATAACAAAGTCCGTGTTATTCATTAAGCAAATAACAAACACCAAAAACTCATTGAAATCAAGTCAGAACTGACTTATAGCTGACCCCTCTAGCAGTTTTCTCAGGCTTTAAATTGCACTGGAAAAGACTATCTTTCTACCTTGGAGCAGCTGATTGATTAAAACTGCCAGTGAGTCATGATCATTGGATTAGCAGTGCAAATCCTTATCAAGCATGCCTCCAGTCCAGTGGACCCTGGCTTAAAGCAGAGAATATCAAAGCAATGTCTATTGTCTAGCTGTGTTTTACTTATTATGAAAGGGCATTTGACCCTGTCCATCACAACAAACTATGGCTAACATTGAGAAGATTGGGTATCCAATAAAATCTATACCTAGACCAAGAAGCTGTTGGCTGAATCAAACAAGGAAATGCTGTATGATATAAAATTGGGAAAAGTGTGCATCAGGGGTGTATCATTTCTCCAGACCAATTCAATCTGCAAACTGAACAAATAATTCATAAAACTGAACTCTATGATGAAAAAACTATGACTTCAGGATCAGAGGAAGACTCATCGACAACCTGCACTATGCAGATAACACAACATTGCTTGCTGAAAGCATGGGAGACATGAAACACTTGTGGCAGAAGATCAAAGGCTACAGCCTTCAATGTGGATTGAACCTTAAAATCAAGAAGACAAAGGTGCTTATCACTGAGCCAGCGAGAAACAACATGATAGATGAAGAAAGGATTTAAATTACTAATGATTTCATCTTGCTTGGATTGACATTCAGTCAATCTTGCTTGGATTGACATTCAATACCACTGTTACCAGCAATCAGAAGATAAGGAGATGTGTTGCTTTGGGCAAATCTGTTGTCAGGGAATTTTCCAAAATACTGAATAGCAATGATGTCAACTTGAAGACTAAGACACACCTGATTCAGGCCATAGTCTTTTCAATCACTTGTTATGCTTCTGAGAGGTGGATAATGAATACAGATGACAGAAGAATTGATGTCTTTAAACTGTGGTTGGAGAAGAGTACTGACTGTTCCATATACTGCCAAAAGAAAAAACAGTAATGTATTGGAAAAGGTGCTGCCATAGTGATCCTTTGATTCAAAGGTGGTAAAACTTCATCTCTCATACTTTGGAAATGTTACTAAGAGAAGCAGTTTCTTGGAAAAATATATCATGCTTGGTAGGGGAGAGGGTCATAAAAGAGAAGAAGACATCCATTAAAATGGATTGACACCATGACTGAAGCAATGTGTCAGAGAGAGGGTAAAGATGGCACAGACTAGGACAGGATTCAAATCTGTTGTTCACTTGGTAAGTAAGAGTCATTCTTGACTTTACAACACCTAACAAAAACAATGGCTCCCTTTGCATGAGCTTATATACTTATTCATTACCTTCAAGTTGGAACCAACTAATAACTGATCTTCAAGATGGTTTTTGGAAGTTGTAAATCACACTAGAGGAGATTGCTCATCTATCCTTCTGTCCTGTGGAGTAACTGGCAGACTTTAAACAACAGAAATGTATTCATTCACAGTTCTGACTGTGGAAACCACACACACACACACACACACACACAAAGTCAGTATCACTTGAACACTTTTTCTGAAGTAAATAGTGAAGGAAACTTCTTTTGCTTCTACTAGACTCTGGCGTGCTGAGTCTTTTTCTTTTTTTTTTTTCTTTTTCTTCACATCTTTAATTTTTTATCATACTTGTTTATTTACAGAATTTGAATATCTGCATTGTTTTTCAGACCAGATTCTTCCAGTTTCCTTCACCATCCCAATCCTGGGGTTGTACAATATGAATTAGTCCATTTTGGTATGTTTTTTTTTTTAAATTTTATACTAGTTTATTTACAAAATTCAAGTACATTGCTTTCGAGAACCAATTCTTTCAATTTCCCTCAATCCCCACCATCAAATTGTACAACTTCATGATTAATCCCCTTGCCCCCCTGCCCACCTCCGTCTCTCTGCTTCCACCCTCTCCTACTGCTCTTGGATCCTTATACTCATTCTATAATAATGGTTCTATGCAATATTTATCCTTGTGGAACTGAGTTAGTTTACTCAGCATAATGTTTGCCAGTCCCTCCCATGTTAGGTAATTACAAAATCATTGCTCCTGCGTGCTGCATAGTATTCCACTGTGTGAATGTACCATAATTTCTTAATCCATTCTATTGTCGTTGGACATTTGGGCTATTTCCATGTTCTTGCTATGCTGAATAATGCTGCTATGAACACTCGTATACAAAATCTCTGTTTGTGCCTCAGTTTTCATTTTATCAAGGTATATTCCAAGTGGTGAAACAGCTGGGTCATATACAATTTCTATGTTCAGCTTTTTTGAGGAAGTGCCAAACTGCCTTCCAGAATGATTGTACCATTTTCTAATCCTAACAACAATAAATAAGAGTTCCTTTCTCACCACATTCTCTCCAACATCTATTACTTGCTGCCCTGTTAAAATTTGCCACTGTTACTGGAGTGAGATGGTACCTCATTGTGATTTTGATTTGCATCTATCTTATTGCCAGTGATTTGGAGCATTCTTCATGTGTCTGTTTGCCATTTGAATATCTTCCTCTGTGAACATACTGTTACAATGAGAAGCACACAGACCAATGGAACATAATTGAAAACCCAGAAATAGACCCAGCTATCTATGGTCACTGATGTGTCAAATTCATTAATGGCTGGTTACCCAATGTGGACAGAGAGGGGGTGGAGTTTCCCAATTGGAGGAGTGTCATCCGTTTCTGTAATAGCTTGCCTCCGGAAACCCTATGTACCTGAAGAGAGGATGAAAGGCACCCAAGTGTTGAGGACTCTCCTTCATAGGGTTGCTGTGAGTCGCCTGAGACTTGACGGCACTGAACAACAACAACATCTATGGTCAACTGACATTTGACAAGGAAATCAAAGGTATCAAATGGGGAAATTATAACCTCTTCAACAAAAGGTGCTGGCAAAATTTGACTTCCACCTGCAGAAAGCTGAAATGGGATCTACAATTCACATCATATACAAAAATCAACTCAATGTGGATTAGAGACCTGGGAGTAAAGCCCAAATCCATAATGTTCATAAGAGACAAACTGGAATCAAGCTTAGAAGTGCTAGTCCAAGGTGTAAAGAGTCTGCCAAATACAACCAGAAATGAACAATCTGAAAAGGATAATATTGATTCATAGGACCTTCTAAAGTTTTAATCCATGTGTGCATCAAAAACTTTCCCAACAGGATGAAAAGAAAACCTACAGACTAGAAACAAACATTTAGTAATACCTTCTCAGACAAGAGTCTTACAACAAAAGTTAATGGAGTATTCCTAGGCTTCCACAAGGAAAAGACTTATAGCCCAATTACAAAATGGACAAAAGAGTCTTTGGCTTTTTTTATTATTTTAATTTTTACTCTGGTTTACCTACAAAGTTATGTATACATTGTTCCTCACACCCAATCTCCTTGACCAAAAAGCCACATGACTCCATGATTATTCCCCTGCCCACCATAACACTTATGTTCTCCCCAGCACCCCTTAGATCCTTATATACATTTTACTAGCTACCTATTTTTACAATAATGGTCTTACAGAAGATTTGTCCTTATGGGACTGAGTTAGTTCACTTAGTATAATACTCTCCAGTCCCTCCCAAGTTATGTAGTGATGTACAAAATCATGTCTCCTGCATGCTACAAAAGACATGGAAAACATTTTCACAGTGGAAGATATTAAAGTGGCAAAAGAACACATGAAGAAATGCTCAAAATCACTGGCAACAAGAGATAAAAATCAAAACCATAATGATATACCATCTTATTACAGTAGTAGTGTGAAAGTTGAAGAGGATAGCAAGTAATAAATGTTGGGAAGGATGTGGAAGAAAGGAGTTCTTTCTTTTTAATATATTCTTATTATATGGTTTATAAAGAAATTAACAATTGGTACATGGTATGTGAGAAGCATGAATGAAGGAAAACTGAACATTGTAAAGAAAGAAACGCATAAATATTGATATATTGGGTATTAGTGAAATGAAATAGATTGGCATGGAGCATTTTTAATTCCAAGGTCACATGATCCATCATGCTGGATATGAAAATATGAGAAAAAAATGGGTTCGCATTCATAGTTAAAAAGGCCATTTCTAGATTCATCTTGAAACAATATTGTGAGTGACAAGAAAATACCCGTACCCATACAAGGAAGACCTGTTAATATCACTGTAATTCAAATTTATGTGCCTATGATCAGAGCTGAAGAGAATGAAAGAAATTATTTCTATCAACTGTTGCAGTCAGAAATCGATCAAACATATAACCAAAATGCTTTAATAATAACGGGTGACTAGAATGCAAAAGTTGGGAAATGGGAAGAAGAATCAATAGTCAGAAAATATGGACTTGGTCACAGGCATGAGGCTGGAGATAGAATGATTGAATTTTGTAAAATCAATGACTTATTCATTGCAAATACATTTTATAAGAGACACAAACAGGATATACACATGGATTTCACCTGATGGGGTGCATAGGAATCAGAATGACTACATCTGTGAAAAGAACCACTGGAGAAGTTCAATATCAGCTGTTAAAACTAGGCCAGCATACAACCAAGCCCCTCCTGCTTCCAACTCACAGACCTAGAGGACAGAGCTAAACTGCCCAATAGGATTTCCAAGACTATATCTTTATTGAAACAGACTTCCAACCTCCATGGAGCTACTTCCAATCTTTTGGTTAGCAGTCACCAGTAAACATATAAGTAACTAATGGGGGGGAGGGGGAAAGCACACCAAAAATTCCTAGGCCAGGTGCTGATTTGTGGAACAAACCATCAATTGCTTTTAGGCAAGTTCAAATTAAAACTAAAAAAGGTTAAATAATATCCACAGGAATCAAAATTTGACTTTGAGTCTATCTTCCATGAATTTAAAAACCAACTCAGGAGTAGGTTTGAGGCCTTTAACACTAATGAGCAAAAACCAGATAAGCTGTAGGAAGATATCAAGAATATTGTTCATGAAGAATGCAAATAGTCATTACTATTAAGGAAGAAGAAGAAGAAAAGACAAAAATCGATGTCAGAAGAGACTCTGAATATTAACTAGAGTGCTGAGAAGCCAAAGCAAAGGGAAGAAATCAAGAAGAAGCTGAATAGAAGATTTCAGAGGGCTGCTCGAGAAGAAAAGGCAAAATATTATAATGAAATGTGCAAGGAGCTGGAGTCAAAATCAAAAGGGTCAAACTCACTCAGCATTTCTTAAGCTGAAACAAATAAAGAATAAATTCAAGCCACGAGTTGCAGTGCTTAAGGATGCTATGGGCAGAATATTGAATGATTAAAGAAGCATTAAAAACAGATGGAAGAGTATACGGAATCATTGTACCAAAAAGAATTGGCTGACATAGCAGAATTCCAAGAAACAACACATGAGCAAGAGGCAGTGGTGATGAAGGAGGAAGTGTAGACTGCTCTGAAAGACTTGGCGAAAAATAAATCCCCAGGAATTGATGGAATACCAATTGACAAGTTTCGGCAAACAGATGCTGCCCTGAATATGCTCACCAAGTTGTGCCAAGAAATCTGGAGGACAGCTATTTGGCGAACTTACTAGAAGAGACATATATTTAATTTCATTCCAAAAAAAGAAAGGTAATGCAACAGAGTGCGTAAATTATCGAACAATAACACTAATATCACACACTAGAAAAATCCTGCTAAAAATTATCCAGAAAAGACTTGAACAGTACATTGACAGAGAACAACCAGAAATATAGGCTAGCTTCAGAAGAGGTCATGGCACAAGCAACACTATTGTCAATGTCAGCTGAATCTTGGCAGAAAACACAGAACGCCAGAAGAATGTCTGTGTTTCATTAACTGTGCAAAGGATCACAATAAATCACGGCTAACCTTGAGGAAAATGGCAATCTCAAAACACTTGATTCTTGATTGTCCTTATATGAAACCTATACTTGGACCAAGAAGCATTCCTCAGAACAGAGCAAGGAAACACTGCATGGTTCAAAATCTGGAAAGCAGTGTCTTAAGAATGCATCCTGTCCTTGTACCTTTTCAATCTGTGTGCAGAACAGATCATTCGGGAAGCAGGGCTTTATGAGGAGGACTGTGGTATCAAGATTGGAGGAAGACTTATTAACAACCTATGATATGCAGACAAGACAACCTTGCTTGCTGAAACTGAAGAAGACCTGAAACATTTGCTGCAAAAAGTCGAGGACTGTAGTCTTCAATGTGGATTGAACTTCAACATCGAGAAGACAAAGATTCTCACCACAAGGCCAAATGGCAGCACAATATTAGCTGGTAAAGAGATTGAGGTTGTTAGCAATTGTTGCTTGCTCGGATCCACAATCAGCACTCTTAACACTAGCAGTCAGGAAATCAAAAGACAAATTGTGTCAGCAAAATCTGCCATATTCCTCTTCAGAGTGCTGAAGAGCAACGATGTCAGTTTAGATACAAAGGTGTACCTAATCCAAGTCATGGTCTTCTTAACTGCTTGTTATGCTTTAGAGTATTGTACAATGACTAAGGATGACAGAAGTAGAATAGATGCCTTCGAGTTGTGGTGCTGGAGAAAGTCTTGAACATACCATGGACTGCCAAGAAAACAAATAGGTCTGGACTGGAGAGGGTGAAACCAAGTCTCTCTTTGGAATCTAGGATTTTGAAGCTCCACCTCACTTACTCTGGGCACATAAACAGAAGAAATTGGTCCTTTGAGAAGGATGTCAAGCCTGGAAGAGTAGATGGAACAGTGCAGGAGAGGGAAACCCCAAATGAGATGGATTAATAAAGTAACTGGGGCAATGGAGGTGGGCATGTTCAGAACTAGTGAGACTGGCTCAGGGCAGGGAAGAGTTTAGAGCTGCCTTATATAGGGTCGCTATACATTGTAGGCAACCAAATTACACATAACATACTATGATAGGTTTGGAAGCAGATGTGGCATCTGCTTCCTAAACTAACATGCCTCCGGAAACTCTATGAACTTGGATAAATGTTGATTGTTGTAGAGGGACTTCAGGTCTTTTGTTCATAAAGTTGCTATGAGTCGTACTCAACTCAAAGGCAAACAACAACAACAACAGTTTATATAGAAACTTTGAATGCATTGTTTTCCAGACAGATTCTTCAAGTTTCCCTCAACCCCCATCAAATTGTACAACACTATGATTAATCAAAGATAGGAATTCATATACATTGTTGTGGGGTTTGTAAAATGCTTCAACCATCCTGGAAGGCAGTTTGACATTTTCTCAGAAAGCTGAACAAAGAAATTCCACATGACCCAACTATTCCACTACTTAGAAAATGCTCTGAGAAAATGAGAACTGTAATTCCACATGACCCGACTATTCCACTACTTGGAAAATAATCTGAGAAAATGAGAACTGAGGCACAAACTGAGACTTGTACATCAATGTTTACAGCAGCATTATTCACCATTGCAAGAACATGGAAACAGCCCAAAATTCTAACCACAATTGCATAAATTGAGAAATTATGTTACATTTGCATGATGGAATACTATCCTAAATCTTTGTTGATTTGTGTCACAATAACTCCAATCTCTAACTTCATCTTCTCATGATTATTTACTTTATGTATTTCCTCCTACATATTGTTCTCCACTCTGTGTCTCTTCTTTTCTTACAAGGAAACCACTTACAATGGATTCAATACAATGTTATCTAATGCTATAAGACTAAGATTATTAAAATTTTATTTTCAAATAAATACGTACTCACAGTTACCTGTTACTAGAAATTCAGCATCTCTTTGTGAGAATCCAAGTCAGTTCATTACACTAGCTTTCAGTAATCCTTGTTTCTTGACTTGCTTTTTAGCTCTGATTTCCTCTGAAACCTAGTTCAGATTCCGTCAGTTACTTAGCAGTGAAAAGGAATTGTATTCAGGCTGCTTAAAGTGTTCTATGACCTAGCCTTATACCTACTTTACTGAAATATATTTAAATAATATCTTTCAGTAGCATCTTCAAGCTTATCATAACCTTTCACAATTTTTCCCAAGGTTCTCTCAATTTCTATAATGTGAAATAACTTGGTTTTTGTCAATACTATTTATTGTGAGTCTCATCCATCTGCTTTTACTCTTTACATAATAAACATTATTATTTTAAATATACTTTGCATCCATTGAATTGGAGTCTTATACTAAAATTTCATTTCCTGTTGCTTTTCATTTTTGAGTGATTTTTAAAGTTTAGAAAAGCTGATCAATATAAACAAAGCCTGTTTAAACAAGTGAAAGAGTATTTGATCAATGAAGTGACAGTTATCTGTACTTATTTAGTCTTCTAGAACTGAAGAACAAAAAGAACTGTTTTTCAAAGTTTTTCTCTCCTACTAAAAGCAGACAAAGGCAATGTTGTCCCAATGATTCTTCATTCATTCAATTACTGGGTTTTTTTGTTCTGTTTTTTAGTATTGTCATAGTTACTGGAATAGAGCTAAAAGGTTCAAAGGGGAACATACTTTATTGGCTGGCGGGGGGGTACAGACAATTAAACAGGCCATCCATCACACACTTACATCAAAGGAGAACAATATTTAATAGAAGCTTAAAAAACAAAAGCTGTGCCAGAATTATGGGGTCAAGCAAGTAATTTCCTAATGTAGGAAATTATTTTTAAGTTTACATCTAAATGATAAATAGAGGTGAAACAATTTGGTATGGAGTGGAAGAATCTAACAGGGGAGTGTGGGAGAGTGTGTAATGAAATGGAACTTCTAAGACTAAAAATGATTATGGAGAGAGAAGCTCGAAGACATGAGCAGGTAAGATTCCTAGTGTCTCAAAATGAATGTGGGCATAATTCTGTAGTTATTAAGGTGCGTGAAGCATTCTTCTGAGATAATGTGGATGGAATCAGATAGAAGTAGAAAGTGTCAGAAAAGATAAGAGATAAAATAAAACATTAATAATAAAAACCAGATTATGTACAGTGAAGGCTTCTTATAGAAAAAATAACAATGAAAGTGGAAAATATATCAGCACAACCATTTTAGTAATGAATAAGTAAAAATCAGGCAAAAATAATGTTTTTGTAACATTTCCCCAGTTTCAAACGTCTTCATGCTTAAAAATTTCAGAGATTTTCGTCTCTGTTACATTTTACCAGAAGTAAGTGGGTATTTAATTTTTTCCACTTGATGGAATTTTCAGGAATTATTGCTTAGTCTATATATCTGCTTGATGTGAGGATAAATACAAACAATTTTGAATATGCAGGGTGGGACTTCTGGACCTCACTCTCAATTGTGTGGGCACAATTTTCTAAGTGTATTTTTTGGAGACTGTTGGACTAATTACAGGTCTTAGTGTACACAGCAGCTAATGGCCACAAGTAATGTGGAGATGCTGTAAATGTTCGAATTTAATATTAGCTAAAAATAAAGGGGGAACAAAAGTTCATGTAGTATTGCTTTGACTCATAGTGACCCTTGTTTGTCAAAGTAAGACTGTGCTCCTTAGTGTTTTCAATGCTGACTTTCTTCAGAACTAAATCATCAAGCATTATTTTTCAATATTTTTAATTAATTTAATGAAAGTTTACAGGGACATAGGGTTTCCAGTCATTCATCGTTGCACTTTTCTCCTTGCCGCCCCCCAATTCGCTCTTCTTGAAAAGTAAAAGAAAAACTTTTATTGTTATGAAATCCCTCCCCCCAAGTCCAGTCCACTGTGGAAGGCTGTATGACACTTTCTCAAAAAGTTGCAAATAGAAATACCATTTGAACCAACAATTCCACTACTGGGAATTTACCTAAAGAAACCATAACTGCCACCCAAGCAGATATATGTACATCCATGTTTATTGCAGCTTTGTTCGCAATAGCAAAGAGCTGGAAACAAACCAAGTGCCCATCAACAAACGAATGGATAGTGAAGCTCTGGTATATTCATAGAGTGGAATACTATGCAGCATTGAGAAACAAGGAATTCATGAAGTATTATGCAAAGTGGATGATCCTAGAGGACATTATGCTGCATGAAATATCTCCGTTACAAAAGGACAAATATTGAATAGGGCCACTGTTGTAAAACGAGACTGACATCAAGGTTGAGGGAAGGCAGAGAAGGACAGGAGGAATGATGCATACTGCATTGCCACAGATGAGGGAGAACTGTTTGAAAAGGATCATCAAGCATTTTTTCCAAACTACTTCTGAGTAAGTAGACTCAAAGTGCCAACATATCAATTAGCCATTGTGCATATGAAAGATCTGTATCACCCTGAGAAAACTGACCCCTCTCTGAAGGTTTGTGTGTTGCTATGATGTTGAACAGATCTCAGAGAAGTTTTCAGACTCATATATTAACAATAAAATAGTAATGATCTATTTAAGAAAAGTGTATGATGGCAATATGTCCCAGTACATGATAAAGGGTCTCTTGATCTTGCATCAGAAGAATAGTCTGGTTGTATTACTTCTTCCAATATAGATTTACAGATCCTACTTGAAGTCCATGATATTCAGTATTTTTCACTAGCATCATAATTCAAAGACATACATTTTTCATCAGCGTTCCTTTTTCTTTGTCTAGCTTTCCATAGCAGATGAAACAAATAAAATGCCATGATTTCGGTCAGGCATTCTTAGTTCTCAACCTGGCATCTTTATTTTTAACACTTTAAACAAGTCTTTTGCTCCAAAATTACAAAGCATGATACATCTTTTGGTTTAATTTCTTGATTGTTTCTTCTATTATATTGAATGTGAATCCAATTAATGAAATTCTTCACAACTTCAATCTTTCTCTTTATCATGGTGTTGCTCTCTTGTTCCTATGGTGAGAATTTGTTTTCTTAATGATGAGATGTATGTCTTAGACAAAGTGCAGCCAGAGTGCACAAAGGCAAAGCTTCATTTTTCATATTTTGGATATATAGATAGATAATGCTCTTCCTTGGAAAATGACACTAGGCTTGTAAAGATATGGGGTCACTGAAGGAGAAGACACCCTCAAGGAAATGAATTGATATGGTAATTTCAGCAATGGACTCTAATGTGTCAGGTGATGATGATGATGGCATAGGATAAGGCGCTGTGCAGATTCATATAGGATCACTGATTACTCCACTCAACAGGATCTGATACCACCAACCAAAATAACATCCTATCCTTCTGTCTTAAAGACTACATCTTGATCTATGCCATAGTATTTTTAAGTTAAACTAACTTCTCAAATTATTTCTAAAACATACTGATGGAACAGGTATGGAAAAGAATCATAACACATACAATTTCTTATTTTAAATCATGGAGGGTTTATGAATGAAGAATTACCAACGACCTGCTTTATGAAGATGAAGTGTGATTGTTGAAAGTGAAAAGAAATTTGAAACACTAATGAAGAAGATCAAAGACTCTATGCTTCAATATGGATTACACTCCAACATTAAGAAAACAAAAATGCTCACCACTGGACCGAAATGAAACATGACAGGAAAGTTATCAAGGATTATATTTTAGTTGGATCCACAATCAACACCTTGGTAGCAGTAGCCAAAAAAAAAATGTAATATATTGCCTTGGAGAAATTTGCTATCAAGGACCTCTCCAAAGTGCCAAAGAGTAAGGATGCCAGTTTAAAGGTTAGAGTATGCCTCATGCAAGCCATGGTATTTTCAATTGCCTTCAATGCTTCTGAAAGATGTACAAAGAATATTAGGAGAAAAATCCATTGCTTTGAATTGTGGTACTGAAGAGTCAGTGGTACTAGGGATATTATAGCTAATGTTAGATGGATCTTAGCTAAAAGCAGGAAGTACCAGAGTAATGTCTATCTGTGTTTCACTGATTACGCAAAGGCATTTGACTGTGTGGACTACACAAACTGTGCTTAACTCTGAGAAGAATGACAATGCCAGAACACTTGATAATTCTTATGTGAAACCTATACTTATATCAGGAGACAGAGGTCAACAGAGCAGGGAAACACTGCATGGTTCAAACTTGGGAAGGGTGTATGCCAGGTTTATGTCCTATCTCCATATTGTTTCAACCTATATGCAGAACAGATTATTCAGGAGGTGAGGCTCTATGAGGAGAAACGTGGCTTCAGGATTGGAAGAAGACTCATAAACAATTTTTATTATACAGATGACATCACCCTGCTTGCAGAAACTGAGGGCTTATGCTTGCTGCCAAAGGTCAAGAAATGAAGCCTTCAATATGGATTGAAGCTCAACATCAAGAAAACACAGATTCTCACCACTGTGTCCACTGACAGCATCATAATAACATGGTGAAGATATTGAGATTGTTAACAGCTTTAGTTTGCTTGGCTCCACAATCAACATTCTTGGTACCAGCAGTCAGGAAATTAAAAGACAAATTGTTTGGATTTTTTTAATAAATAATTTTTATTGTTATTTTAAAGAACATTTACAGAAAACTTGGATTTCCATTATTTCTTTGTTGCACATGAATTCATTATTGCTTCCTACCCCCCTTCCAGTTTTCTTTTCTCTTTAAAAATGTCATTCTTTTTTTATTTTCTACTAGTTGATTTACAAAATTCTTTCAATTTCCCTCACCCCCTCACGCAATAAATTGTACAACCTCTGTAGTCCTGAACACCCTTATCCCTCTGCTTCCATCCTCTCCCAACCCTCTTGGATCCTTATAATCATTCTACAATAATGATTTTATTTAATATGTATTTTTGTGGGACTGAGTTAGTTTACTCACCATTATGCTCTCCTGTCCCTCCCAAGTTAGGTAATAATTTTCAAAATAATTTTGTTCTTGTGTGCTGCATAATACTCCATTGTATGAATGTACCATAATTTCTCAATCCATTCATTTGTGGTTGGACATTTGGGCTGTTTCCATGTTCTTGTGATAGTGAATAATGCTGCTGTGAATATTGGTGTACAAATCTGTTTGTGCCTCAGTTCTTATTTTCTCAAGTTATATTCCAAGCAGTTAAATAGCTGGTCATATGGAATGTCTATGTTCAGAGAAAGTGTCAAACTGCCTTCCAGAATGGTTGCACCATTTAATAATCCCACCAGCGATAAATAAGAGTTCCTTTCTTGCCACATCCTCTCCAACATCTATTACTTACTGCCCTGTTAAAATTTTCCACTGTTACTGGGGTGAGATCGAACCTCATTGTGGGTTTTGATTTGCATCTCCCTTGTTGCCAGTGATTTGGAATATTTCTTCATGTGTCTGCTTACCATTCAAATATCTTCCTTTGTGAAAATTCTTTTGGTGTCATTTGCTCATTTTGTAATTGGGTTATCTGTCTTTTTCTTACGGGGAGGCTCAGGAATATTCTGCAAACTTCTAAGACTTCTGTCTGAGATGTTCCCAATCTGTAGGTTTTCTTTTCACCCTGTTGGGAAAAGCTTTTTTTTTTTAAAAAAAAGACAAATTATATTGGGAAAGTCAGCTGTCAGAAACCTCTCCAAAGTACTGAAGACCAACAATGTCAGTGTGGAGATTAAGGGGTACCTGATCCAGGCTATAGTATTTGCAATTACTTACTATGCATCAGATAGCTGAACAATGACTAGGGATGATAGGAGAATTGATGCCTTTGAGCTATCGTGCTGGAGATTATTTGAATATACCATAGACTGCTAAGAGAACAAATAGGTTCACCCTAGAGGGGCTGAAACCAGGCTTCCCCTTGGAGGCAAGTATTCTGAAGCTTTCTCTGACCTACTTTGGACATGTTGCAAGGAGGGATCAGATCAGTCCTTGAAGAGAGAGGTCATTCTCTAGAAGGTGGAAGGACAGTGCAAGAGAGGAAGACCCTCGACAAGATGGATTGATTCAGTGACTGGGGGAATAGGGAAGGTGTGTCAGAGACAATAAGATAGGCACGGGATAGAGCATGGTTTAGGGCTCTTTTTTACATAGGGTCACTGTGAGTCACAGGTGACTCAAACAACATATTATATAACATGGACTGACAAAAGACCAAAAAGGGGGGAAAATCGATGTTTAAAGTAAAGGCAACCAATCTGGACTCTGTATCTTGGGTTTTTCATTTTTATCCAAAACTCCAATTTAAAATAACAACAAAACTAATCCCATGATATTAAGTTTATGTAGGAATTTCTTCTTGTTGGCATGATTGACACATAAATAGAACGTAGGCCACGACAAATAGACAGCACTGTGGGCTGTCACTCCAATTTCTCGTCTCCTTCTTTCACGTCCTTCAGGTTGAGCACTTTCAGAAAACCTTTGTCCTTTGTTTCCTTCAGTCCATATTGATACTTAAGGCTTCCCTTCTCTATGGCTCCTCCAGGTGCCAGCTATCTGAGGGTGTCTTGTGCACACACAGGTAAGAGATGGTGCATCACTGAAATACTATCTTAGGGGTGAGGGCCCTGTGTAACAAATGGGAGCATTTGGTGAAAAGGAAAAGAGATAATGTCTTGTTTACATCATGAAATATACAGCAAGAATTGTGTCCTGTGTCCTGATAAGAAGGTCAGATTAGGACTCCTAGTTGTCTGAGAACTTGGAGCGATGACTGCATGTGCAGATAAGTGTTAGCTGCATGTGCTTTCATAATCGGAGTTATCCTAGCACAGATAGACAGACACCTACTTTAATCCTTAAAGTGAATAATATATAGTCATATAGCTGAAATTGTATGTAATAAATAAAACAACTTATTTTTATTTGAAGCATCAAAGTAAATGCAGCCAGAATTCTCTTGGAGGCAATAATGGTGAATCTTTGCCTCACTTACGTTGGACATATTTTCAGGATGAGCTAGTTCTTGGAGAGGCATCATGATGGAAGAGCTACAAGGTAGTGAAAAAGACATCAGCCGTCAATGAGATGAATTCACACAATGATGTCCACAAGGCCTTACACAGGCAGAGATCATGAATAAGGTTAAATGGGTCATGGTCCAGATCTCTCGTTTATAAGATCACTGTAAGTCCTTATTGACTTAATGACATCCATTGGTAAGAAGCTGCACTTCAATCCCAAAGGCAAGCAGTTCTAGTCCACCAGCTGTTCTACAGGAGGATAAACATTCTCCTCCCATGCTATTTACTGCCTCTGAAACTTGCTAGAGGGTCAGTTCTGATTCAGAGACAAACAACAGCAAAAACAGCTTGATGTACGTGCTCACTCCAGACAGATGTAATAAGTGTTTCAGAATTTACATTCTTCGAACTACGTACAATTTGTTACGATATGCAAAATCAGATGTCTGTGGCTATTCAAAGAAATGCATGCTATATCTATTTTTATTACTGATGCAAATGCCAGATAGAATACAGAAAATATGGGACAAACCTAAGAAATTTTTAAGACTTTCTTGATGTTTTTCAATGCTTTAAATTGCAGAAAGATGCTCGCTATTAAGATATTGATGGCATCACATAAGAGTTTCTTAGGTTCAAAGATCTACTAAGGAATGAACTGATGCTATCTTTCTCATTTGACCAAATTTGGTGAATTTCTCCTGTCAACATACTGTTCGTAAATGTTTACAGCCTCATATTTCTTTTGATGAACATGCTGACACTTTGATATACACTTGGCTATCTTCAGAATGAGTACTATTATTTTATCTAAATTTGAACCTGTGCTGTGATCTATGTAGAAGCTGTTCAATACTATGCTAAATCTCTTTAATTTTTGACTTTTCAGAATATTTTCCATGAGAAAAAGAATCTCAGTTATCCTTCCTTACCTCTCCCTACTACGGTGCCACGATATATTTTTAACAAAAGTTTACAGAAAAGTTGGATTTTCATTTATTGATTGTTGCACATTTTGCCCCCTCACTCTCTCTTCATTCTCCCCAAGCTGACTTTTTTAATACTAGTTTATTTACAAAACTTGAATACATTGTTTGGAGAATATATTCTTCCAGTTTGTGGGAAGGATTCCACGACTCTTAAACATCCAGCAGAATTTAGAGCTTACTATGTGAGACTACTAAGCAACTGATGAAATATAGGGTGAAAATTATTTCCAAAATTACCATAATTACTTTCTTATATTAAGGACTCAAATTTACCCATTTCTAGTACTTTTGTCTAACTGGAAGTTTATTTGAACTTTCCTTTAAATAAGACATTAATTTACTTTTCTCCTAGTCCACTTCCCCCTATCATTTGAAAATTCCTTTGACTTTTAAATTGTTCCTTTCCCCTTTTATTTGATGTTAGTCCTTCTTTCACAAAATTTTCTCCATATTTCTTGTAGCAAGCCTTTATGAACATGACAATCTGCTTAAGTAGTTACAAATGAAATCACCTTCTTTGTCCTATATGTGTCAATATACATAGATATTTAGAGGTCTGATCTGTGCCTGTTCTTGTCACTATTTCTATGTTATTGTTATGTGCCACTGAAACATGTGTGACTCAGAGTGACCCTTAGTACAGAAGCTCTGAACCCTGCCATATCCTGAGCCAATCTATTTCTTCGACACACCTATCCCTATTCCTCCTGTTACTGTGTGAATCCAATTCTTCTAGGGACTTCTGTGTTGTCCCTCCACCATTTCAACAATGAGGCCCTTCTCCAGAGACTGGTCTCTCCTGCCTACATGCCCAAAGTATGTGAGATGGAGCTTCAAAATCATTTCCTCCAAGGAACAACTTGATTTCATCCTCTCCAGGACAGACTTGTATATTGTCTTGGCAATCCATAGTATGTTCAATACTCTTCTCTAGCATCACAATTCAAAGGCATTGATGATTCTTCTCTCTTCCTTATTCATTGTCCAGCTTTCTTATGGATACCAAGTAATTGAAAAGACCATGACATGGACTAGGTGCACCTTAGTCTCTAGAATGACATCATTGTTCTTTAGCACCCTGGAGAGGTCCCAGGTAACAGATTTTCCTAATGCTAATTGTCTTTTGATATCCTCCATGCTGGTGTTAAGAATCTTGATTGTGGATTCATGCAGGATGAAATTGTTAACAATCTCAATCTTTCTCTACCCATCATGATACTGTCACTTGGTCCAAAGGTGAGAATCTGTTGGCTTTTTGGTTTTTGCTGTGTTGTTTTTTGGTGTCTGAGTTTTTCGTTTTTTTAAAAAAATATTTTGTTTCAGTCCATTTAGAATCCTATAGTCCTTAACCTTCTGCATCAAATGGTTGAGGTCATCCTCAGCTTCGACAAACAAGGTTGTATCATCTGTCATGAAGATTGTTGATGAGTCTTCCTACAATCTTAATACTACATTCATTATCATAAACTTTATTCTGAATGATCAATTCACATATAGATTAAAAAATCTACAGAGACAGGGCACATGCCTGACATATTTTCTTATTTTGAACTGTGCATTGTTTTCTTGCTCTGTTCTGACTACTGCTTCCTTGTCCACATGAGCACAATCAGGTATTCTGAGATTCACAGTCTTCTCAAGGTTAGCCACAGCTTGTTGTGATCCACACAGTCAAATTCCTTTGACTAGTCAATGAATTAAAGATATACATTCTTCTGGTACTCTCTGCTTTTAGCGAAGATGCATTTGGCATTGCCAATAATGACCCTAGTACCACAACGTCTTCAAAACTCAGCTTATATTTTTGGTAGCCCTTTGTTGATTCACTGTTCCA
Organism: Elephantulus edwardii; assembly: GCF_000299155.1. Classification (NCBI taxonomy): domain Eukaryota; kingdom Metazoa; phylum Chordata; class Mammalia; order Macroscelidea; family Macroscelididae; genus Elephantulus; species Elephantulus edwardii. Next base: position 12,879,208 of record NW_006399786.1, on the reverse strand, counting down.
GTTATTTTTTCATAATCTGCTCAGGATTTTGTTTGTACGTAATATTAGTGATATTGTTCAATGATTTTCACACTCTGTCTGATCACCTTTCTTTGGAATGGAAGTAAATATTGATCTCTCTCAACAATTGGCCAGGTAGTTAGCCTCCAGACTTCTTGGCATAACCTTGTAAGCATGTCCAGGGCAGCATATGTTTGTTGTAATATGTCAGTTGTCATGTCATCTATTCCTGGGGTCTTGTTTCTTGCCAATTCCTTCTGAGCAGCTTGAACTTCCTCCATCACCATTGCCTCTTTATCATATATTGTTTCATTAAATTATTATGTGTTGGCAAATTATTTTGGGTACAGTAACTCTGTGTACTTCTATCTTCTTTTGATTCTTCCTGGAACACTCAATATCGTGCTTACAGGTTGCTTAATTATAGCAACGCGAGGTTTAAATTTTTTCTTCAGTTCCTTCAGCTTAAAGAAAAACCAGCACTTTCATCCCTTTGATTTTCTTACTCCAGGTCTTTGCATAATTCTTTGCTTTATTTTTGTGAGCTGCATTTTGAATCTTCTGTTCAGCTAATTGTGTTCCTGATTCCTCCCTCCCCGTTTATTTTGGCCTCTCTATGCTCTGGTCCAATATTCAGAGACTCTTCTGACATGCGTCTTATCTCTTTTACCCTCTCTTTCATTGTGATGATCTTTTTGCATTCTTCATAGGTGATATTCCTGATATCCTTCCACAGCTCCTCTCGTCTTGGCTCAATAGGGTTTAAAGCCTGAAAACTGTTGTTGAGATGGTTTTTAAACTCAAGTGGGATAGAATCAAGGTCAAATTTGGTTCTTGCGGGTTTGCTTTCATTTTCTTTAGCTTCAGTTTCAACTTGTAGTGTGTGAGTAGCTGCTGGTCTACTCCACAATCAGCACTTCCTCTAGTTTTCACAGCTGATATTGAGATTCTCCAACTATTCTTTCCACAGATGTAATCAATCTGATTTCTGTGCAGACCATCAAATGAGGTCAATGTATATACTATAACTTATAGTTATACACATAGATAACTTATCTTTGTGATTTTTATAAAAGATATTTTCAATGAGTAAATCATTGATTTTACAAAATTCTATTATTTTAATTCCAGCCTAATTTCTGTCAAAAGTCCATGTTTTCTAACTACTGATTGTTCTTTGTTCCTGACTAGGAAGATGCATTGGCCATAGACTTCCAAAACAATAGGCCTTCAAAAACCCTTAAACATAGAGTAGCAGATATGGCAACAGAGGCTGAGTCTTCATTTTGGGAAAATAAGGGAGGAAGAACAGTTGTAAGTAACACTTGTGATTGGAATACTACAGAATGTAAGAAATATGAATGTAAGAAAGTTGGATATTGTTAAGGAAGAAATGTAGCACATAAGTATTGACAATAAGAGTCTCACTACTGGGCCAATTGACAGCATCATGGTGTACATAGAAGAGATTGACATTGTTAACACTTCAGCTTGCTTGGTTCCACAATCAGTATTCTCAGTACTAGCAGTTACAAAATCAAAAGATGGATTATATTGGGAAATTATGTTGTCAGGGATCTTTCCACAGTACTGAGGAGCAACAACGTCTATGGACCAGAATGTGCCTGATCCAAGCCATAGTCTTTACAATTACTTGCTAGGTATCAGAAATCTGGACAAAGAATAAAGATGAGAGAAGAATCAATGATTTGAGTTGTGGTGCTGGAGAACAGTGTTGAACATACCATGAACTGCCAAGATAACAAACACGTCTGTCCAGGAGGTGCAGCAAGGCTATTACTTGGAGGCAAGAATTTAGAAGCTCCATCTATCATACTTTGAGCATGTAGTTAGGAAGGACCAGTCTTTGTAGAAGGACATCATGCTTGAAAAAGTGAATGGACAGCCCAGGAAAAGAAGACCCTGCATGAGATGGATTGACTTAGTAACTAGGGTAATTGAAGTAGATATATTAGAAACAGTGAAATTGGCTCAAGATAGGGTAGGGTTCAGGGCTTTGTACATAGGGTCACTAAAAGTTGCAGGCAACTCAAGGGAATATAACAACAAAAACTGTAGGCACTTGTGAGCTGAAATTCGTTGGCATGGAATATTTTTAATTAGATAGTCAGATGGTCTACTACCCAGGAGATGAAAAGGTAAGGTCTCATTCATAGTTAAAAAGACCATTTCTAGTAAAATGTGTATGAGGATACAGGGAGGTGAGAGTAGGAGCAAAGGGGTGAGGATAGGTAAGGGGGTACCTTAGGGTTGCACAATTTGATGTGTAGAGTGAGGGTTTGTTAAAGGAAATGGAAATGGGGTGGAAAACAATGTATACAAACTTTGTAAGAATACCAGCATTAAATAAAATTTTTATTTAAAAGGCTTTCTAGATCCATGTTGAAATACAATGTCAGGAGTGAAAGCCATACACATACAAGGAAGACCACTTTCGTTCAAATATATGCACCAACAACCATAGCCAAAGAGCAGGAAATAGATGATTTCTACTAACTTTTTCAGTCAGAAATCGATTGAACATGCAACCGAGATGCATTAATAATACTGTGTGAGTGGAATACAAAAGTTGGGAACAAGGAAGAAGGATCAGTACTCTGAAAAGATTATTTGTGTAGCAAGGATATATTCTGGCACTTGGGCCCCTGCTGACAAATTTCTCTGCCTAATCCTTGTCATAATCCTCTGCCCCTTCTCTTTTGGCCTTTTTCCATAATTATTTTAAGAATTCCTGCAAAGCAGAAGAGATACTTAAATAGTCTCTGGTTTCCAGCAAATTCTGGAGAACAGGGTAACTGTTTAGGATTTTCTTTAAGTTTATTGTTTAAAATTCATCAGTAAACCTTATTATTTCAAATTGGAGATAATTCAATAGCCCAGATCTAATTTAATAATGAAAATTGGGTGAATTATTTTCAAAATATGTTCCACGAAAGGATTTTGCAACTCCTTCCTATTCAATAAATTTTTGTTAATTTTTAAATAATTATGCTATCTTTTGCAACTCAATATATTTTAGGGTTTAAACTCAGATCACTCTAGACTATTTTTTTCTTAGAGATAGTGGGATTGATAGTGAACCCAATATCACTTGATTATTTCTTTTTATTGAAGAGGAAAAATTCAGTGTTCAAGCCTTTCGTTCATAGGGTCGCTATGAGTCATCTACCAGTCGATGGCACCTGACAACAACAACATAGGAAAAATTAGAGGGTCAAGTTGGAAGATCCTAAAAGAGATGAATTGTGACTCTAACAATGGATTTGCAGGGAGAAAAGTACAACAATGAATGAGTGGAAATCCAAAGTCTCTGTAACTTTTCATTAAAATTAATTAAAAATAAATTTAAAAAACACAATGAATTTGAACATTTCAAGAGATCACGCACATGGTGGAAAATAGGGCAAGTTTCCATGATGTCCTTAAAGGGTCTCTATGAGACTTGATTGACTTGACTTTAATAATATTAAGTATTAGTTGATCCTAGAGAAAACTATTAAATATCATCTTGTGTAAATTCTTCATTTTATATGGATGCAGATCATGTGATAAAAATAGAAAATAGCGTGTTTTGATCAACTCTGAAAATCTGATCTCTGTTTTTATTAATAGTTCAAAACATTAATGCTTACAATCATCATTATTTTTGCTAACATGCAACCTAAATTAACTACTGATTTCTGTGTGTAAAAATGACTCACCTACATTTAAAACTAAGCTCATGAGTTGGTGGGAAGAATCGTTGTCTTCTTGACATTGAGCCTCAATCCATA
>NW_006399786.1:12867521-12874089 GCF_000299155.1 Elephantulus edwardii | reverse complement strand
ACATGAGTTGGTGTTCTTTCTTTGTGCTGTCAAATCGCGTATCACTTATAATAACCCTGTGAACAACAGACCAGAATTTTGACACGTCCTGCACCATCCTTACATGCTCAAGTCCCTTGTTACATTCACTGTGTCATTTTTTCTTTTTTGAGGGTCTTCCCATATTTGTCTTATCCTTCACCTTTCCCAGCTAGATACACTTTTGTGAGGATAACATGCCGACAGTATCTGAGATGAAGTTTCACTATTCTAGCATCCAAGGGTTACATTTCCTCCAGTATTATTTGTTTATTGTTTTGGAAGTTCATGAAATATTTTTTCAGTACCGTTACCAGCAACACAAGTCAAAGAAACCTATTCTCCTGTCATTCTTATACATTATCCAGTTGCAAATCAATCCTTATGAAGCAATTGATAATACTGGGGTTTGGATCAAACATACCTTTGTTTGTAAACTGACATTCCTTGGAGTCATTTTTTGGAAAGGGTCTCAACTATACATTTTTCCAAGGAAACACATATTTTGATTTCTTGATTACTATAAAAGACCTCTCCAAATCAATAATTCAAACCCACTAGCCACTCTACAAAAGAAATAAATGGAGCTGTTTGTTTCTATAAAGATTATAGCCTCAAAAATAATTTTTGACAGTTCTACTTTGTCCAGATCTAAGAATTTAGCTGTGGTTGTTTTGTTGTTGTTTGTTGCTGAGTTGGAACAGACTCATAGCTGACTCTCCAGTGGGTTTCCAGAGGCTTTGAATCACACAAGATGAGATGTCACATCTTTCTCATGGAATAGCTGGTGGATTTGGACCACATGCCTGAAGTTTGACAGCAAAACTGGACACTAATAATTATTGGTTACTTAGCAATAAGATTGGACATTACAGTTTATTATTGTATTAGAATGTTAAAGCCTCATGTTCAACAAACTAGTAACATTTTTAAAAAATAATTTTTATTGCAATTTTTACAAAAGTTTTGAAACACTTGGATTTCCATTCATTCATTATTGCACATTTTCTTCCCTACCCACCCAGTTCTCTTTTCTCTTAAAAAAAATCATTTATTGTTGCAGTTTCCTCTTTCTCCCCCACCCTAGTCCACTTTGCTGTGCAACTTTTATTCTGGACTGTTGTCATACAAATAATACCTAATTATATATTCTTTTTAAACAGTTCTTTCCCTCATCTGTTCCAATAGTGTTCATTACTTACTCCCTTTTTCTTAGTTTCTCCTTAGCCGTCATTTCAGTCCAGTTTTATAAGAGTGGCATGCAAAATCCGTCCTTTTGACTGAGATCTGTCATTTAGCTTAATGTTCTCTATGGTCACCCATTCTTGTACAATATTTTATTAGTTCCTTGTTTTCAGCACTGCATAGCATTCCTTTGTGTTAATATACCACTACTTATCCATTTATTTATTGATGGACACTTGGGTTGCTTCCATCTCTTTGCTATTGTGAACAATGTAGCAATAAACATAGGTGTGAGTATATTTGTTTAGGTGGTAGCTCTGGTTTCTTTATGGTATATTCCCAGCAGTGGAATTGCTGGGTCAAATGGTATTTCTATTTCCAATTTTTTGAGAAAGTGCTGTTCAGCCTTCCATAGTGGTTGCACCATTTTACACTCCCACAAACAATGAATAAGGGTTACAATCTCTCCCAAATCTCACCAGCATTTGTTGTTTGCTCCTCTGTTGAACTTTGCTATTCTTATTGGGATGAGATGCTATCTCATTATTATTTTGATCTGTATATCTTTTTAGAGCTAGGGATTTGAACATTTCTTCATTTGTTTGTTTGTTTGCCATTTGAATGTCTTGTGTGGAAATTGTCTGCTCATATCCTGTGCCAATTTTGCAATTGGGTTGTTTACCTTTAGCTTTTTAAGGTGCTGGAATATTCTATAAATTTTAGATATAATTCCCTTATCAGACATGTCATTACATAATATTTTTTCTAGTTTTTGGCTTTTTTTTTTTACTTTGTTGGAGAAGTTCTTTGAGGTGCATAGGGATTTGATTCTTAGAAGGTCCCGTTCATCTATTTTATTTTCTCCTGGTTTTAGGTTTTTCAAGATGCTTGGAAGACTGTTTATGTTGTGGATTAGGACTTCCAGAGTTTCCCAAGTTTTATTCTGATGAAGTTTATAGTGTTTGTTTTTCTGCCTATGTTTTTTAAGCAACTCTTTTTTAGAAAAAAAATGTATTTTCATAACAATAGCAATTAATGAATTATTAAATAAGCCCTGGTACCTTAATGAGTAACATGCAGCGGAGGTAATGAAAAGGCCATTAGTTTGAGTCCACCAGCCACTCCATGGGAGAAAGATGGACAGTGTCCATCTGTAAAGATTTACAGTCTCAGAAACCTAATGGCGGGTCATTATAGGGCAGAATCACCTCCAACACAGCGTGGAGTTTATTCCTTTGTTTTGAGTTTTTCCCCTTTGAATTCTTATGATATATCAGAAATGTTCTGCTTCCAAATACTGTGTTATTTCCAAAACAACCTGACTATTCATTAATATCAATCTTACTTTTTAGCCACAGATGTACTTTCTGTAAACTTTGGTATTTAGTGAGAATTTGTGCTTGGTTTGTAACTTGAAAAATATGACCAATAGCCACTAATCTGAGCTCTATGAAATAAGAACCAAAGCAAACCATATGTTATTCTTTACACCGTTAAATTTCATCATCTTTTACAGTGTTCCTGTTGGATTGTATGTGTGTGTGTGTGTGTATGTGTGTGTGTTAACTTGATCTGGAAAGATCAGATTTAAACAAATACATTTTCAGGGAATGAAAAAGTCCTTTGTCAATTGTTCATAGAAATCCAAATATTTAGATTCAAACTGAACATATGTATTGAACAGATGGCACTGTAAAATTGTTCTTTCTCCTTACCGGACCACCCTGAGTTTGAAGAAATAATAGATTCTAACACATTGCATGGCTCTTGTGAGAAAATGAATTTCAATTCCAAATGTGGTTAGTGAGTACTACTTTATTTTTTATGGCTTTATTGTATAGTAAAAACCTCAATATATGTCTTAATTATAAAGTATGTGTATCTTCACTTGGCAGGGCTTAGATTCCCAAGGAGCTGAGAATTAAAATTGTCTACTAAAATATCACTGCTTGATGAGGATTTGGAAATGAGCTGTCATGATTCTAAAATCACAAGTGTTATAAACAAAAAACAAAACTAATGCTTGGGTCTACCTGATTTTGTAATTATTCCTTTTGAAATTTCATTTCTTTCATGTGACTGGGAAGCCGAGAGCTACCAGCAATGATGTAAAATTGAAGTTAGAGCTGAGACTGTGAGCCACCACAATGTACTTGTCAGTTTTTAATACAGGTTTCAAATATCTGGATATTCGGTGAGTTGTGAAAAAACGATTAGTGACTCACCTGTACCAGTATCCAAATTCAAAGAACAAAACTGTCTAAATGTTCATACAACTTCAGTGTTATGAAATTGGCACATAGAATACAAAACATTTGGACATATAATGTTCAGATATATTCTATTTAATTGAATTTAGTAACTGAAGCTAATGTTAACCAGATAAAATAGTTTAAGCCTACCCAGTGAATAGTACTCACTCATACACCAATTATATCAGATTATTGGTGGTAAGTCCATTGAACCTCTGAAAACTTGTAGTTCAAATTCACCAACTGCTCAGCAGGAGACAGATGGACAATTTTCTCCTATGCAATTTACTACCTCTAAAAGCCCACTACAGGGTTCGCTCTGAGTCCATTTGGACTTGATGGTACATAACAACAGCAGTGGCTTAGAGAGTAAGGAGTTGTGTTGCCAATCTAAAGGTAGGTGATTCTAATCCACCAGCATCTCTAGGAGAGAAAGATGGGCAATCTCTTCCTGTGGCATTTGCAATCTCTGAATACCTGCTGGAGACACAATGGCAATGAGAGAGTGGATAGGACAATAACTTTTTGATGTAACATCAATGCTAGAAGCATAATTTAAACTAGTAAATATCTTGTGAATTAAAAGTCTGATTAAAAAACCAAGGCCCGTGAGGACAGTTGAGATGTATAGGATTGCATTATGCATTAAAGGCCTTTCATAGAGGAAGTAAATACAACATTGGACAAAAATAGAAATGGCCACAAATAAACCAAGAGAAAAAGTGAAAAACACTCAAGCTTATAGGTGTGTATACTGTGTAACTGGAGAAGGGATATAGAGTCCTATCTCTTGTCTCTCCTTGCATATCAATCCATTGCTCAATCTGAAAGCTTTCTTATGCTAATTTATATCCTGTACAGGGAAATAAATTCCATTACCATGATAGGAATGTTAACAAGTGCTCCAGGCACCTTCCAGAAATGTAGTAAATGTAGTAAAATCTCAAGAAGGAAGTCCTTGCCTATCTACCATGTTTTTACTCCATTACTAACTGGTAGTTTGCATTTTAGTTGTTCTAAGTATAAAGCTTTGGTTTTCTTCAACATCCCTGAAGAGCTGTTAAAAAGCATCAGGGTTTAAATATATAGGATTTTAGGTGGAGTGTACTTAGATCTTAAATGGAAGAGTAAAGAGTGGGGAGAGGAAAAGATGAGAATGAAGAAAACAAAACTAGGCTTTTTAAAAAATGATCTTGTGACAGATCCTTACCGAATTAGTATGTGTGAAATATGAGTGAGTGATTGTATAAGGTTTCATTCACCTAGCTTAAAGAAAATTTTATATAAGAGTTTCTATTTCTCACCTCAAAAAGTTGATATGGTTTTTTACTATGCCTTCCCCTAAAATGAGGAGGTGGTTGTAATGTATGATCAAGTGGCAACTGACCAATAGCTGCCCTTCCAGCAGGGTTTTAGAGGCAATAAACCACATGAGAGGCAATTGTTCATCTTTCTTCTCCAGAGAAGTTGGTGTACCTTTGAAGTGGTCCAACACTGACCACTTAGAAAAGTAGTAAAATATGCTCAAAAAATAGTACCCATGATGCAGACTCATTTTGTATCCTTTGGATCAGCAGCACAACTCCTTATAGAGCATGTTTTCATTTCCCTTTAAAGAAAATGCTTTTGTAGGCATAGTAGGGGGTTGAACTATTACAACATGGTGTATTGTCATTGTTGTTAGGTCTTGTTAATTATGACTAACATTGATTATATGTACAACCCTTCCCCAGCCTATATCATCCTCATAATTTCTATTCAGTTTAAGTCTGTCACTGCAATCACGGTACCAACACATCTCATTGATGATCTTTACCTCCTTCTCTGGTTCTGTTTTTCCAAGCATATCTTTTTCTAAGGCTTGTTTTCTCCTAATAGGGTGCTCAAAGTTTTTAAAACCACACCTCACCATCTTTGCTTCTAAGGAGCATTTTCACTAGACTTTCCTAAAGACAAGGATGCTTGGTTTTTTTTTAAGTCCAGGGTATATAAGATTCTTGATGCTAAATGTCAATTCATATTGAAGACTATTATCCTTGACGTTCTGCAGCAAATGCTTCAGATGCCACATTCCTTCTCATAAATCCCTGCTTCCTGAATTATCTTTTTCTATAAACTTTATAGAAGGTCAATTAGTCTAATTCAGGCTATGGTCTACACAATTATTTGTTATGGTTCAGAGAGTTGCACAATGACTAAGGTTGACAGAGAAGAATCAATGCCTTCAAATAGTGGTTCTGGAAAAGAGTCTTGAACATACCGTGTACTACCAAGAAAAGAGATGTGTTTTAGAGAGGGTGAAACCAAGTTTCTCTTTGGAGGCTAGCATTTTGAAGCTTTGTCTCACATACTTTGGGCACATGACCAAGAGAGACCTGTCCTTAGTGAAGAACATCATGCTTGGAAAGGTGGAGGAACAGAGCAGGAGAGAAAGCTCTCGGATGAAATGGATTTATACAGTGAATGGGGCAATGGGGTTTGATGTGTTGGAATTAGTGAGACTGGCTCAGGACAGGGAACATTTCAGAGGTGCTGTACATGGATCACAGGTGACTCAGTGTACATAACAACAACAACAGCAATAGAAAAAGAGAGGGGAAAAAAACAAATATAGTAGGATGGGTGGATAGATAGATACATAGAATTGTCTAGGGAGCTCTGGTGGTCTGTTCTGTAGGAGATTGGGCTATACCCAAATGGTTCATCTTTCATGTCATTTAAATGACTTGAATGGTCATTCAAATTCACCAGCAGTTCCCTGGGAACAAGATTATCAATATCCTCCTGTGTGATTTATTCCCTCAGAATGCCACTGGAAGGTCAGCTCTGGGTCAGTTTTGACTGAGCAGCAATGAGTTTGTGTACGAAATCTGATTGGCTCAATATGAAACTATTAAGGTTACTTTAAAGTAGTCATTACAAATGCTTAAGACTTTTTTTACTGGTAAAGTTATATTTTTATTTTATTTTAATAATACTTCAGAGGCTGCTTTGGGTTTAAACCGGAAACTCTATGAACTTTGATAAATGTTGACAGTTATAGAAAGGCTTCAGAACTTTAGTTCATTGGGTCATTATAAGTCATGCTTTACTTGAAGGCAATCAAGAACAAT
>NW_006399786.1:12860789-12866461 GCF_000299155.1 Elephantulus edwardii | reverse complement strand
TATAGATATAGATATAGATATAGATATAGATATAGATATAGATATAGATATAGATATAGATATAGATATAGGTATAGATAATTTTAGTGTTTCATTGTCAGGAACACTTGTCCCACTCAGCTAGAAGTCTCAAATCTGAGCCTGACAAGATTACAGTAAAATGTCATACTGAAGTTTAATACTGAACACTACATTGGAACAGACAAAATAAAGAACTGTTTAAAAGGAATATATAATTAGGCATTATTTGTATGACAACAATCCATAATAAGAGGTGCATAGCAAAGTGGACAGGAATAAGGGGGAGAGAAAGGGAGGAAATTATGCAAAAATGAATGTTGATTTTTAAAAAAATATTAACTGGGGAATGGTAGGGAGGAAAATATGCAATAATGAATGAATGAAAATCAAAATTTTCTTTAAACTGTTTTAAAATCCAGTAAGAAGATATGGAAAAAAATGTCATTGTGGCTGCGATTTCATGAGGAGGTTAGACTGTAGGTGATTTCTGAGCTCATTTAATCTCTTGTTAAAATTTATTTCCTTGTAATTTTGTGACTTTTTATCATCTTTCTGTTCTTAGTGGCACAAATTGTTTTTCTCTAATAAGTTAAATGTTGGCAATTTTAGTCTACTCAAAACTACAGTGAAAGAAAAGCTTGAAGATTTGTCCTTTTAAGACTATATTCTGGAAATCACCACAGAGCAGTTCTCTGTAACATGTGGAACTGCCATGATTCAGCCAAATTGAAGAAACATATTTCGTTTTGTTTATTTTTTTTTGTTTGTATTTTGCTGGTTGGTGGGGTTTTTGGTGGGTTTTTTAAGGCTCAAAATTCCTAGACTGTATGTTTTAGCCTCAAAGGCTTCTCAAGCAAGAGAATTTACTATTAATCCCACAAGGAGAGATGTTTGCTCCCGCGTCTTTTATACAGATGTGTAACAACTGACGTAACATCTCGTCATCTTTGACAAACATTATTGGTTAAGTGTCTAGCCACAAGTCCCACCCACATTTGACAGGAAGATATTATACAAAAGCGTAAGTATCAAAAGATGAAGATCTCCTTGGGGTTAATCCATCATTACTATTTTAAGGCACAGAACAAACTGGAAGAGAAAATGGATCTGAAGCATAATTTTATTATAAGCCACATCAGGATCTCCTCCATCTGACAAACTGTCTTCAAGGTCCCTGTTGTTTTGTCTCCATCAGCCATAAAAATGTATTTTAATTGAAAAAGTCTCTCATATGTTACTTAGAATTTTTTTTTTAAAAAAATCAACATCCTATGACAGCATATCTTGATTTATTCTCTGCTTTATGGCTCTGAGGGAGCTCTGGTGGCCTAGTGGTATGACACTAAGATACTTATATTTGTTTTCCAAAATACACTTTCTTCCAGCCTCTGTCACCACTCCTGTATCCTTATACTCATTCTGCAATAACTGTCTTATACAATATTTATCCTTAGGGGACTGAGTTCACTTACCATAATGCTCTCCAAATTAGGTAATAATTTACAACGTTAACAAAAGAAAGAAAGGAATGAAAAACAAAATACACTTTCTTATCTCTACCTTTCATAAGTTTTTAAGAGAAAAATTCAAAGATAAAAAGGTATTTAAATGAAATCCATTGTTCTTTGCTTTAAATATGGATCAAACATTCCTGCATATGCATGACTATTTTCTGTCTACTTTAAAATTTTTAAGCCTCTGTAGCCTACTCAAATAGCCTCAGCATCACCTACTCTGCCTTAGCCTTCCTCTGACTTAATCTTTTATATCACAATGCTATCATTTTTTTTTTAAAAAAAAATATCTGAAGTAATTGTAAGATTTCTTGAAAACAAAGTCTCAAGAGGTTATGATTTAAAGTAATGAAAATTTTCTTTGAATATGATACCTTATCCCTATTAAATCCCCTAAAAAATAATTTACTGTTTTCTGTCAACTGTGTTTTGCCTGAAAGGAAGAAAGTAATTACCATGAACAGGATTAGATTAGTTTGGAAAATATTTTCATGGCAACCCTGTAAGCATTTTAAGTTGACTGAAACTAAAGCTAAAATAAATTAGCTTGATTTCCCTTTCTGATTTTGTACCTTTCTTGTTCCCTGGGAATTATGACATACTGACTGGCTCTGCCTGCAAGAATATTGGATTTCATTGGGTGCCAGTTCATACCATTTTTTTTTAACCATGTTACTTTCATAGACAATTTGCCCTACTGTAAAATCATTACAGATATTCATTAAGGATGCCACTCTTTTACAAGGGATCAATATTTCTAAAATAAAAGGCTAAGTTGTTTGCATTTAATTTCAGTCATGTTTTCTTTTAGGCTTTCAGTATTTTGTTTTTAATATGCCAGAGTAGCTTCTCATATAATGAGATGGCACCTTGTGTAATGAGCTATTGTTTATTGTTATTTCTGGCAGTAGACCATACAAGGGCAAGGCCGGTTAAATACAAGTGCATACAAGAGATGCTCCTTCAACCTACAAAGGAGCCTATTTGAGCAGAGGAAGAACAATATTTTGCCTTCTGTTTAGTCTCCGTCCAGATTATAGTGGCTCCAAGCCTGTCTAGGGGCATGTATCTGCTATGCCTGCTGACTCTTTTGCCTGCAAACTCACTGATATTTTTCAATCCTCCCAAACTTGAAAAGCACGAGGAAAAAAACATTTAACAGGAAAACTATGTTAAGCCAAATAAAAAAAAGTAGAACCAGACTCAAGGCAATTTAAGTCAGTCTACCATGAACTGAATTTACATCACGCTACAGAAGAGAGAGAATTTTTGTTTGCTTGTTTGTTTCATTTTTATGAGACAATTTTTTAAAAAAATTTAATTCTTTGCCTTCATTTTAGTTCCATTTTCCTCAAGTATTTTGAAAAATGTGAGCTCAGGTTAGCTTTCTAGAGTATACATTTTTTTCTTATTTTGTTAAACTGCTTTTAGTTGAATAGATCACACACATACAAAAATACATAAATTATTTTCTGACCCATTTTACCATCCATCAGTTTCTTGTTCTGAATTAATTCTATTTTTTAGTAATTAAAAGGGAAAGAGCAGAAGTGAAAAAAAGATTTTATGAAGCTATAGCTTAAAATCAAGACATTGTCTAAAGTAAATTTAGGCCAAAAATAAAAATTGTATATCACAATTTTTAAAACATTTTGAGGAATAAGGAAACTAATTAACATAAAAATATAAATTGTGGTATTTAAAAATTATAGAACCGCTGTACTATGCTCTGTAAATTTGATGAGATCATTTAAATTATCTAAATTACTATTGTTTTGTCCTGTTCAAAAACTGGACCAGAATGTGTGTGTGTGTGTGTGAATCTCATCATATTTGTTCTTTGCATCACAAATATGTATGCCATTTATTAAAACATAGCCCAATGATATTCCATTAAGAAGCATTGCAGTTGGCTTTTTAGCATCGGTTTGAGTAATATTTATACGTTTATTCCCTCTGTCATTTTCTCTTCAATACTGTCTCTCTCAATTAGAGGACTGGAATATATAAATATTTAAAATCACTTACTGGGTATGAAATTCTATGACTATGCAATAGTATTTGTAAATTTATACGTCAGACAAGTAACCAACTTACATTTTTAAATCTGATGCCAGTAGAGGTCCTTTCTACGTAGTTGAATAATTGTATTGCCTTAAAATCAACTGAAATATTTTAAATGAATACAACTTTATTTTTTGGTTCTTCAACAAACAAAACAAGTATTGGCACCAGATGCAACTTTTATAAATTTTCCACTTAGGCTTCTCTAAACTAAGGCAAAAGAGATGTCATGCTAAATAAAAGCTGAAAAATTCCAATTTTATGCTACTGGCTTTAGTGTCTGTTGCTGCTATCAATTGAGTCAATATAAAATTGGCCCATCTTTGCACATATTTTCATACTATTAAATGAATTTCTTTTATATGGTTTACATACTAAAGTCACAAATATTGTGTTTTATTTATATACATTGTGTTTCATTCATTCTTAAATTAACACTGTGATTCACATTATCATTCTTATACATTTTGTTTTATGGAATTAATTACCATTAATCCATGCCTATCATAACCACCTTTGGAAGTCCCACTGGATCTTTCCTAATTCCTTCACCCTAATTTTGCTTTTGAAACTCTGCAACCTTGAGATTTTTACCCGTCCCCGATCTCAGCGCCCGTTCCTTTTCCCCATCTACCCTTTGAACTTCGATACATATCTTACTAGTAATCCTATTTTTACAATGATGGTCTTATGCAGTACTTGTCCTTACGAGACTGAGTTAGTTCACTCAGTATCAACCTCTCTTGGGAGCTCTGGTGGCCTAATGGCAAACTGTGCTGTAATCTTAAAGGCTTGTGGCTCAAATACATCAGGTGCTCCTGCTCCACAGGAGAAGGATGGGCAATCTCCCCCTCTGAAAACCAACCAGAGGATCAGTATCAGTTACGGATCAGTTGCAACTATATAGTACAGAACAACAACAATATTTTCTAGTGTCTCTCATGTTATACTATATTTTTCAAAATCATTGATCCTGAATGTTGCATAGTATTCCATCATGTGACTGTACCACAATTTCTCAAGCCATTAATGTGGACATTCATGTGATGGACATTTTGGCTATTTTTGTTTTCTTGCTTGTGTGAATAAAGCTGCTACAGGCAACAGTGTACAAATGTCTGTATGGGTCTCAGTTCTATTTTCCTTAGTGTATATTCCTAGTAACAGAATAGCTAGATGATATGGAATTTTTTAAATTCAGCTCTTTGAGGATAATTTATTATTTTTTAAAATGATTTAATTCATTATCTTCCTGTACAAAAGAAAACATGTCAGAAATATTTCATACCACATTATCTAGTTTCTAGAAATGTAAGGACAAGTCTTCAACCCTTTATATCCTATATTTCTTTTATAAACCACACAGAGGTAAAATTGAAGTTATTAAAGTTTTTCATTTGTTGTGTGTTGAGCAGTGTGTCTGATCAGCAGTGCTATTGATTACCACTGAGCAGGTACTGATTCGTGACAATACATAAAATATAAAAAATGCTCTCTAGAATTTTCTTGACTATAATCTTAAAGGGAGCTGATCAATATACCTTTCCTAGTACTGCTTGGGGGGTTTACTGCTAAACTTCAGGATAGAAGTCAAGCTTCTACTACTTCATTATAAACCTCTAGGTAGCATTACGCAGTGATGAGTGTTGTGGCAAATTATTGGACTGGGCAAAGATGAGAATCACATTTTCAGGTATTTTTGTCATGTTTTATTTTTTCTGTATTCTCCCTCTCTTCTTTAATATCGCATTTCACAACATGAAACTATTAATATTCATGATATTCATAGAATGATATCTGTTGTTGTTGTTGCTATGTGCTATGGAGTCGCCTGTGACTCATAGCGACCCTATGTACAACAGCCCTAAACTCCTCTCTGTCCTGTGCCAATCGCACTGTCTCTGACACTTCCATCCGAATTATCCCAATCACTGAATCAATCCACCTCATAGAGGGCCTTCCACTCCTGCACTGTCCTTCCACCCTCCCAAGCATGATGTCCCTCTCTAAGGACCAGTCTCTCCTCACAACATGTCCAAAGTATGTTAGACGGAGCCTCAGAATCCTTGCCTC
>NW_006399786.1:12851042-12858736 GCF_000299155.1 Elephantulus edwardii | reverse complement strand
GGATTTGGTTTAATTTTCCTCAGCTTTAGCTTGAATTTGCATATGAGTAGTTGGTGGTCTGTTCCACAATCAGCTGCTGGCCTAGTTTTCACAGCTGATATTGAGCTTCTCCAGCGGTTCTTTCCACATATGTAACCAATCTGATTCCTATGCATACCATCAGGTGAAATCCTGGTATATAACCTGCATTTATGCCTCTTAAAAAATGTATTTGCTATAAATAAGTCATTGAGATATATATATTTGATAATTTTTAAATTCTATTTTATATATTTTGAAAAATGTTAATAAGATCTTTTATATGGAACATTTGTAAGAATTAATGTCAGTAAGATGCTATTTTTTTGAGAAGAGAAATTAAGAGGCAAGATTAAATAAGGAAAATGAAGGAAGAATGAAGATGTACAGCATCCTTATATTGCATCAAAAATTGTGCTAGCCATTTTAAATTATTTATTTGTAATGTAAAACAGCAGTCAAGAAATCAAAAGATGAATTGCATTGTGAAAGTCTACTGTACTGAAAACAATGTTGTCCGTCTGGAAACTAGGGTGTTACCAATCCAGGCCATGGTTTTCATAATTACTCTTATGCATCAGAGAGCTGGACAATAACTAAAGATGACAGAAGAATGATTGATGCCTTTGAGTTGTGATGCTGAAGAAGTGTTGAACATGCCATAGACTGTCAGGAGAACAAACAGGTTGTCCTGAGGAGGGGAAACCAGGCTGTTCCTAAGGCAAGGATTTTTAGGCTTTGTCGCATATACTTTGGACACATGGCCAGGAGGGACCCACCCTTGGAGAGGGTCATTATGCTTGGAGGAGTGGAGGGACAGCGCAGGACAGGAAGACCCAGAATGACATGGATAGACTCAGTGACTGGAGCAATGGGATACTGATCTGTCAGTGAGGATGAGATTAGCTCTGGATAAGGCAGGTTTCAGAGCTAATGTACCTAGTGTTGCTGTGCATCATAGGCAACACGATGGGAAAGAACAACCTATAATTTATTGACAGATGCAAATAAAGCAAACATTATAATAGAAAAGATATCTATTCAGCAGTCCTGCTATTATTGTAACTAAAAAATAAGTCCCTTATTTTACAAATACATTCATTACAATTTAATGTGTTTGCATACCTATTGATTATCATAGCACAACATGAATTAACTAACAAATTTAGTTTTCATAGGTCTATTATACTGTGATTTTATGAAAGTTATTTTGGAATAGGCAGAAGAAGGGGGACCTGTAACAACTAGAAATCACCAAGAAGCACTCACAAGCCATCAATATTTTGTTCCTTAAGTATTTTATATGGACATATGTATATATAAAAAATAAGGGGAAATATATAGTATAACATTTCTATTTTGTGTAATCTGATTATGTAACTGTATTTTTCACAGTTGTAATTTATATTCATTACCATAAAGATTTTATTGATGCTTATTTCAGCCATCGATAACTTAAATCCTTTCTCTGTGTATCATGACGTTGTCTGTTGGTCCAGTGGTGAGGACCTTTTTCTTCCTAAGGTTGAAATGAAACCCATATTGAAGACTGCAGTCCTTGTTCTTCTGCTGCGAGTGTTTTAAGCCCTTCTCACTTTTTGAAATCAAGAATGGGTCATCTGCATTCTGAGTACAATTAAATGTTATGGGATTCCCATTCTTCTCAATGGTAGGCATAGTTTGTTCTTACTCACACAGTTAATTGCCTTTGCATAATCAATAAAGTATAAACAATTTCTGATACTATCTGCTTTCAGCCAAAATTCCTCTGACATCAGCAATAATATCCCTGGTGCCATAGCCTCTTCTAAAGCCTGCTTGAACTTCTGGAAATTCCCTGTCAATGTTCTACGTTAGCTATTGTTTTTGTTGGTATTATTATTATTATCATTATCACTTTTAATGAGAATATACAGTGATTTTGGATTTCCATTCATTCATTTTTGCAACTTTTCTCCCTGCCCACCCTTCCCCTCCAGTTCATTCTTCTCTTTGAATACGTTAGTTATTTTTTATGACCTTCAGCAATATTTTGCTTGCATTGATATTGTTCAATAATTTCTGCATTCTATTGAATCACCATTCTTGGGAAGAGACCACATCTAAACATCTTCCAGTCCATCAGCCAGGTAGTGGTTCTACTCAACTTAACAGTAAACAACAACAAAATCAGCAACAACAACATCTCTCCTACATGCCCTAAATTCCATGATAATAGTCAGGCTAAGCATAAGACTACTTGGAAAAATGTCAGTGGTTTTGAGTTTCTATTCAATCTATAGGGAAAACAATAATCAAGTCTACTCTCTAAAGAATTCCAGCATTGGAGACTGTGAGTGACACTTCTACTCTTTCCTATAGGGTTAGTAGGAGTGACAGTCAATCAATTAGCAGTGGAATTGTTTTGGATTAAATTTTCTGGCTTTACACTTTCACATCAGACCACAGCTTACACATGAAAGTAATTTTTTTTTATTTAATAAATGAATCAGTAAATGAATTGATTATACCTATAGTTCTACATAATGAGAAAGGTGATGATGATACAACAGTTACTATTAAGTCAATTTTAACTGATACAGATCATATGTTTGAGGAATAGAACTTCTGGGTAACCACTGTATAAATCTGGAATTCTATATTATTTGAGAAATTAAACAGATCTAAGACAGTGTGTTTATTTCAACAGAATTTTGTTTTATTTGTGATAACTAAAAATTTGTACAAAAATTTGTACTGTCTTGGTAGAGAGCATGTATGTTTTTGATGTGACTTTTCCCTAAAATGAATAGGTTGGAAGGATTGAACACTAATGAATGGAGACCAGATGAGATGTGGGAAGATATAAAGAACAGAGTCCATGATGAAAGCAAAACGTTATTACAAAGATGGAGGAAGAAGAAAAGACCAAAATGGATCATTCAGGAATCTGGGGAGGAATGTGTCATTAGGATTGGAGGAAGACTCATCAACAAACTACATCATGTAAATGACACAACCTTGTTTGCTGAAGCTGAAGAGGACCTGAAGTGCTTGCTGCAGAAGGTCAAGGACTACAGCCTTCAATATGAATTAAAGCTCAACATCAAGAATATAAAGATTCCCATCATTGGACCAATTGGCAGCACCATGATAGATGGAGAAAAGATTGAGTGTGTTAACAATTATAACTTACTTGGCTCCACAGTCAACACTTTTAACATCAGCAGCAAAGATATCAAAAAATAAATTGTATTGGGAAAATCTGCTGTCAGGGCCTCTCCAGAGTGCTGAAGAGCAACGATGTGAGTCAGAGACCAAGGTGCTCCTGATCTAGGCCATGGTCTTCATAATTACTCGCTATGCATTTGAGAGCTGGACAATGACTAAGGATGGCAAAAGAATTGATGACTTTGAGTTGTGGTGCTCAAGAAGAGTCTTTAATATACCATGGACTGCCAAGAAGACAAATAGGTCTGTCTTGGAGAGGGCAAAATCAAGTTTCTCCTTGGAGGATATGATTTTGAAACTCTGTGTCACATACTTTGGGCACATGGCAAGGAGAGAGCAGTCCTTAAAGAAGAACAATATGCTCAAAAGGGTGGTGGGACAGCACAGGAGAGAAAGACCCTGGGTGAGATGGGTTGGTACAGTAATTGGGACAATATATGTTTGCTATGTTAGAGTTAATGAGATTGGCTCAGGACAGGGCAGACTTCAGAGCTGCTGTATGTAGGGTTGCTATGAGTTGCAGCCAATTCACATAATAACAAAATAACATAATATGAAGTTCAAATATATTTATAAATAAATATAATAGCAGTATAATTGCTCATTCAAAGTTACATGGATTTTAATTTGAAATATTTTTGATAGATATTGTCAAATTGATTTCCAAAAATCTTTATCAGTACACATTTCAATTTTATTTAAAAAGGTATGAAATTTGCTCTCCTTTTTTTAAAACTTAGTGCATTCTATTTTTTAATTTTATAAAAGTGATATGAAAAAATGATGCTTTATTGTTTATTTAATTTCTAATTTAGATTGGCTAAATGGATTATACTTAACTTAATGACACCTAACAACATCTTATTTCTAGTGACATAGACATATCTTTCATGTACTGGCCATTTGAATTTTGTAGTTGTATATTACATGTTTATATTTTTATGCATTGCCCTCTCTGATTATTGGGATATCCTTTTAATTAGTTTGTAGAATTACATGATCTGTATGCTCTTAATTATTATGGAAAGAATTTAATTGGTTATTCAATATTATATATTTTACACATAATGGAGTGTTAGAAAGTAAACAGATGCAACATGATAAGAGAGTAAATAGAAGTATTATCTGTAACTCAGATAATTTTAAAGAATTCCTCTAAGCAATCACAGATAACCAAAACAGAGAAGAAGAAATTACAGATTAAACATATGTTATAGAAGTACCCTCGCTTGAATTAGAGGTTCCATTATCAGTAGGGAAGTAAGTGAAGATTCTTGTAAGACTAGGACCTGTTGTTGGATTACTGAGTTATTAAATTGCAGGAGTCATGTAGAGTACAGGACAAGCTCAGATTTTCCCCCTGGATGTTTATGTGGGTATTCCTCAGTGTGTTTTCAGTTATATGCTCCTCTTCTTGACTCTTACTATCTCACAGATGTTTTATAACTTTTATGCGGCTTCATTTAAGAGAAGATTTATACAATAATTTTCTGTTTCTGTTTAACAAGTCAATCAAGAATACAGACACATGAAGAAATGCTCTAAATCACTGGCAATAAGAGAGATGCAAATAGAAACCACAGTGAGGTACCATCTCACTCCAGTAACAGTGGCAACAATTAATAGAGCATCAAGTAATGAAAGTTGGAGAGGATGTGGTAATAATGGAACTCTTATACATTGTTGGTGGGATTGTAAAATGAAACAATCATTCTGGAAGGCAGTTTGGCACTTACTCAAAAAAATGCTGAACATAGAAATTCCATGCAACCCAGCTATTCCAATACCTGGAATATACCCTGAGAAATGAAGACTGATGCACAAACTGAGATTTGTACACGAAAGTTCATAGCAGCAATATTCACCATCACAAGAACATGGAAAGAGCACAAAATATCCATGCACTAAGTAATGGATTGAGAAATTATGGTCTATTCACACAGTAGAATACTATACAGCACACAGGAGAAATGATCTTGTGAATTATTGCCTAACTTGGGAGGGACTGGAGCGCATTATGCTGAGTGAACTAACCCAGTCCCATAAGGATAAATATTGTATAAAACCATTATTGTAGAATGAGTATAAGGATCCATGAGGAGTGAGAGAGGTTGGAAGCAGAGGGAAGAGGATGTGCAGGGGGAGGGAGAATTAATCATCAGGTTGTACAATTTGATGAGTGGGAGGGTGAGGGAAATTGAAAGAATTTGTTCTTGACAATGTAACCTAATTATGTAAATAAATTAGCAGAATATAAAAAAAATAAAAGAATAAGGACTTTAAAAAAAAGAAAGAATCTTGCTGTGCTCTAATGACTTAGTCATGGGTGCTTTATTGAGTGGTTTTCTTGTATTTATTTTCCAGTAAGGAAAATACTAATAAGTTATGAAGAGTCATTTGTAAGGAAGGGGAAAGATCTTACAAAGACTTTCAAATGTGGAAACTTGCTTTGATTCTGTCAGTCCCAACACAGGTGCAGTGCCAATGATTTACCATCGGTCTACATTCTTCCCAAATGTGTTATCTATTTTTAGGGTAATTTTTTTGTTTGTTTGATTAAATGATTACTTTTGCATTCGGCCCAGATGACATGCTAACTTTCGTAAACCATTAAAAAATATATTTTAGTGCTATGACTTTGAAGTCATTGCACTCTGAATTACTAAATGCCATTTTAGTTCGTCTGAAACATATCTTATTCGGAAACAGATAAATTTTTAAAGAATATTCTGCATTGTTTGTTCTAAGTAAAGTTTGCAAGACTACAAATGTTACAAATGTTGTAAGGACTAAAGCAGATTATTGCTGTAATTATCTTAGTTACCAAGAGAGAAAGCTCTAGGAAGTGAAAACTTTCATATTTCTAAAAAAGACACTTCTCATTGTTGTCAGATCACCTGGTGGAATGGACTCAAAGCATATTCAAAGTTTTCATTGTAGGTTGCAGTTCTGAATTCATAATACTCATCACACTTGCAGTGACTCGTTTATTACCCTTTTCCCCATGAGACTGCAATTACAAGAAAACTGAGATGATGTCTGGTTTGCTCACCTCTGTTTACAATGCACCAAGAAATCTGATTAACGTACAATTATTTGTTGAACTAAATTGTGCGTGATGGTGCCACCCTTGGGTACTGTGTTCCATCTTGATCAGTATTACCCAGCCAAGAAAATCACTAGTATTTTTCAGTCACAAAAAAACCCATAACATCAGGGAAAAAAATGCGTAACATCAGGAGGTGTAATTGAACAGCTCGGACAACTACGTGTGTGTGTGTGTGTGTGTGTGTGTGCGCGCGCGCGCGTGCGCGCGCTTTTTAATGTTCATAGGAATCAATCATGAGGGATTATTACAACTTAATTGATGCTTAATAAATACAACGAAACTGGTTAGTATAAAAACTCAATGAGACACTTTTGTTTACTAGGTGTTACAATTTTTCTCTTTTTGGAAGTGTTGAGAGTTGTCTCTTTTTGAAAACTCATTTTAATGGAAAGCATTTGGGGTTTACTTTTTCCTGTTTTACACAGTTTTTCACAGGTTTTACTACTAAATGAGTACACAAATAAGTATGAAGACGTATGTATGTGTACTTACACTTGTGTAAGGTAGTGAACAAGATAGGTAGCCAATCACGACATGTTCTCTCTTTACCATATCTTAATCCTGCCATGTATGACTGTGACCCCACTCGGATTTCTTAAACAGAATTTTCTTACATGGAAATAAACATAGCATCGACATCATTGGGTTGTTATGGACCTTTGGTAAGATTATGATATAATACTCACAAGCATTATAATAAATGTTAAGTACACATTCAGAAGAATTTGCCTATTTTTTAGGTTCAAATGTCACCTCAAAACATGTATTTTAAAACATTTAACATTCCAAATATTTATCAAAGTCATGGCCCCTTTACCTTACATGTGATTCTATTTGTAAATAGATAATTTGCTTTTCTTATACTAAGTTCATATCAAAATAGTCCTAGATTTAAGCACTTTTAAATTATAAGAAAAACAGAATAGAGGTAGAGATTCACATCAGAGGAAGGTAAATATAAGGAACTCCAAGAAATGCTAGGAATTACGGAAAGACATAAGAAGGGAAGAAGATCAATGTGGACAAATTCTTGATTTGGATTTTTATGCTATGGAACTGTGATAAAAGAAACTGGAATTTTGTTTCTTTTGTTTTGAAATTGGAGTTATTTAAAGTCATCTCCTGTGGTATTTCTGTTAGCACAGAACTAGAAAACAAGACGATGTACCCTAAGTTTTATTCTTGGTATGGGTCAGAAAAAGGCAACTTTTTTTTTTTCTTTTTAAACAATCCTATTTGCAGGTTTTTAAATTTTTAATTTAGAGTATGACACCTAATTTGTATAATCTTGTAAATTTGATTAAAAGAATATTTTTCTTAGAACATTTAAAGTAAGCTTCCTTTTAACATTTTATTT
>NW_006399786.1:12847734-12850942 GCF_000299155.1 Elephantulus edwardii | reverse complement strand
TATTTTAATCTTTTTTTAATTAGTAAATAAACACTCTGCTAACTTCCCTTCTTCAATAGAAATCGTTACAGAAGTCTATTGAGTTAGGGTATTCTGGTGATTGAGCCGATGAAGAAGTTGTGCTGCCTGCACCAAGGCAGTCCACCAGCTGCCCTGCAGAAGACAGGCAATCTCTTCCTGAAAGATTTACCGCCTCTGAAAAACCACTGGAGGGTCGGTTTTGATTCTTTTCCAACTTTAGGGCAATGAGGGTTTGTGTTTCTATTCATTTATTATAGAGGTCTGATTACTTAGTGGTAAAGAATTGTCCTGTCAATGAAAAATTCTGGGGTTTGAAACCACCAGCTGTTCCACTAGAAAAATATTTATTTTCTCTGAAAACCTACTGGAAGAGCAGCTATGGGCTGGTTTTCACTTAGAAATTCACTTATTTGGGATAGCTCTGGTGGGATAGTCTTCAGGAACTGTATATCTCCGCATTATTTGTTTTGCTGGCATAGTCACCAAAGAGAGTTTTTCTAACTAAAGACCATGCCTCTCTGGCAGTGCGAGTCCTCAAGCAATTCTGTAGGAAAAAGATGAGCAATTATCACCTCTTTCATGCTGTTTACAGTCTCAGAAATCCAATGGAAGGCCAGTTATTAGTGGATTTTTACTTGATTGTATTGATTTTCTTTGAGCGTTAGTTGTGATACATTTTTATATATAAGAAATTTAAATCTCATGTTTTAATATTTATAGTTTGGTGCCATTAGATCAAGTGTGACTCACAGCAACGCTGTGGACAACAGGTTTGAGTACTGTCCTCTCCTGTGCTAACCTCTCCATCCTGGTACACTTGAGCCCATTGCTGCAGTCACTGTGTCAATCCATTTTGATGGTGATTGTCTCCTTTGCCAACTCTACTCTCTTTCAAGCATGATACCCCTTTCCGAGGCATAACTTTGCCTAGCTACATCTCCAAAGTAAGAGATGAAGCTTTGCCATCCTTGCCTTCAAGGAGCACTCTAGCTGAACCTTTTCCAACTTATATCTGCTTGTTCTTATGAAAATCTAAGAGATAATCTGTATTCTTCTTCTATACCACAGCTCAAAGACATCAATTATTCTATCCTAATTCATTGTCTGGCTCTCAGATGCAATGAAAGTAATGTTCAACTGACAGTTCTGATCTTGAGTATTTTGGAGAGATTGTTGAGAGTGGATTTGACCAAAGCAATATGTCTCTTTATCTCCTAATTGCTGATATGAAGGATCTTGATTGTGGATACGAGTAAGATGAAATAATTGACAGTTTAGTCCTTTCTCCATCAGTTACGATATTTTCTAATACAGGTACATAAATGCACAAGTAGGTACAGGTGACATGAATAGCAGTATCTACTTGTGCATGTGTGTAAAGATATATCTGTGTGCGCATGTAAATTTTCATAGAGGACACAATTACAGATAAACAAGAAATAGGAAAGATTCAATGGAGACTTAAAAATCCTGGATGAAAATAGGCATAGATGAATAATAATTAATTATATAAAATACAATGTACATAAATCAGAATGTACATTGATGATTATATGCAAATCAAAAAAGAAGGAAGAAAAAATAATTTTATGGTTTTAAAGGCTTAAAATCTTTATCACAGAAAAAAAATTAAATCAGTTATTTGTCTTCCCAAAGCCATGCTCTTCAACTTCTTCAAGCCTACAATAACTAGATTCTTAAAAAAAAAAAGTGAACAGCCACAAGAAACAATGACAGTCATCAGAAGCAAAAGAGAAAGAAGGAAGCCAGATTTCAAAGAAGCTAGTATACAAGTCTAATGGCCTTTCTGAGCCATGTCTTCATTTACACTGAGATAAAAAGAATGAAGTGATGCATGAATGCTGTAACTGACCATTCTGATTATGACTGTAACAAATAGACAATGGAAGAAAGGGAAAAATAAAATATGTATAGTCACTCTATGAACAACATTTCTGACCCTGTCCCATCCTGATCATATCTGACATTTTAAAGCCTGTTGGTGCAGTCACTGTGCCAATTTATTGTGGTGAGAGTCTTTCTTTTACTGACCCTCTACTCTTCCAAGTATGATTCTATCTCCAGGGAATAACATTTCCTAGCAATATGCCAAATATGTGAGATGAAGTTTTGTCAACCTTGCCTTATCCAAGGCATATCTATTTGTTCTTTTGGCAGTCCTTTGGATATTTTTTTTTTATTTTTTGGTTTGTTTTTTTTTTTTAGTCCTTTGGATATTTAACACACTTCTCCAGCACCACAACTGATAGACATCAATACTTTTGTCTTCCTTATTTATTGTCAAACTCTCTTACAGATAGCAAGTGATTGAGAAGATCGTGACCTGAATCAGGTGCAACTTATTCTTCAAGCTGACATCACTACTATTTGGCATTTTGGATAGGTCCCTGACACTAGACTTGACCAACACAATGCATCTCCTGATTTCTTTACTGCTAGTACCAAGGGTATTGATTGTAGATAAAAGGAAGATAAAATCCTTGACAGCATCAACCTTTTCTCCATCTATTATACAGTTAATTGTTGGTCCTTTTGTGAGGATATTTTTTTTAATGTTAAGATGTAATCCATACTAATGGTTGTAGTCTGTGATCTTCTAGTATCTTAAAAACTCTAATTATGTAAACAAAACAAGGACTTACTGTTAATTGATGCAAGCAGCCACTTGCCAAATTCTAATTCTAGTATATAAGAACTTTTACTATAAAATATATTTTCATTTACCATTAAATGGAATTATGACTCTCATAGCAACAGAAATCATTGTATGCAAGTCTCTGATGACTGGCCTATTACTATTTAGGTTCTTCCAGTTCAGTGTCATGGTCCATCTACAATCTAAAATTATTAGGTCAAAGACTTTTGGGGAAATGAGATAAAGGCATAACATTTTATTGAGAGAGGAAGTAATCATTGATACATATGTGATCAAGATCGGCAAATGTTCTATCTAATGATTTTTTCTTTCTTTTTTAATTATTAATTTCAATGAAAATTTATGAAGACTTTGGATTTCCATTCATTCATTGTTGCACTTTTCTCCCCTCCCAACCTTCCCCCTCCCCCCAGTATACTACCCTCTTGGAAAAGTAAAAGTTCTTTCATTGTTTTATAATCCCTCCCTGCAGGTCCACTCCACTATGCAGCCTTCGCTCTAGACTCCTGT
>NW_006399786.1:12817382-12846069 GCF_000299155.1 Elephantulus edwardii | reverse complement strand
TTTAAATAATTTATTAATAACAATTGTCTAAAAATTTGAAATTCCATATATTCATGTTTTTGTTGTTGTTGTTATGTGCTGTCGAGTAGTTGTCAATATAATTTAAAATCATTTGTTTGTTTGAACTATCTAGAAAATACAACCAAATAGTGTTTTGTTTCAAAATTCTGTCAAGTATGTGTGTTACAAAGATGTTATTGTTCTTGTTGTTATGTGCCTTTGAGTCACCTGCAACTCATAGTGATTCTATGGAAAACAGCTCTGAACTCTGCCCTATCCTGTGCTAGTCTCACGACCTCTGATATACCTGCCTCCATTGCCCAGGTTACTGTGTCAATTCATCTAATCTTCTTCTCCTGGGCTGCCCCACCACCCTTTGAAGTATAATATTCTTCTCCAAAGACTGGACTCCCTGGTCATATGCCCAAAATATGTGAGATGAAGTTTCAAAATCCTTGCCTCAAAGAAGCAGCTTGGTTTCACTTTCTCTGAGACAGACTTGTTTGATGCCTTGGAAATCCATAGAATATTCAATACTCTTTTCCAGCACCACAGCACAAAGACATTGATTCTTCTGTCATCCTTAGTCATTGTCCAGTTCTTTGATGCATAACAAGTAATCGTGAAGACCATGGCCAAAATGAGGTGTAACTTAATTTATAGACTGAAATCATTGGGTTTTTTAGCACATTAAACTTTTTCAATGCAATTTCTCATTTGATTTCTTGACCGTTGGAGCTAACAATGTTGATTGTGGAGATGAGCAAGCTCACATTGTCAACAACCTCAATCTTCTCTCCATCCATCATGGTGCTGCCAAGTGGTCCAGTGGTCAGAATCTTTGTCTTCATTAGAACGAATGAGAATTCCACACAAAGTTGATGAGATGCAGAAACTATACATGAAATAATGAGATTTTATAGAACAAGGGAATACTGTGGTTTAAAATTAGAAAATGTCTAAATGTTCTATTCTTTCTCCATACTTATTAAATCAGTATACTCAACAAATATTTTGAGAAGCTGGGTTATGTGAAGAATAATGTGGCTTTAAGGTTGGAGGGAAACTCTTCAAAAACCTTTGCTATGCAGATAATACAAAATTTCAGAAAAATATTTGCAACACTTACTGAGGATCAAAGACTATAGCCTTTAGTATGTATTATATTTTAACCTCATACAAGAAAAAACCTTCACAACTGTACCATCAGATGACATTATGTCAGACAGGTAAAAACTGGAGTTGTCAAGGATTGCATTTTTTTTTGCTTCACATTTAAACCTCATGGTTGTTGACTCGTATTGTTGATTATGTGCTGTCAAGTCGACGATGACTCATAATGACCCCATGAACAACAAGCTATGAACCTTGCTCAGTCTTGAGCCAACTTCACAGTTTCCACAATATATGATCTCATCCCCATAGTTATTTTGTCAATCCATCTCATCCCAGGTCTCTCTTTCTTGCACAGAGTGTCTACCCTTATAAGTATGATGTTCTTTTCCAAGGACTTAACTATCCTGCAACATGCCCAAAGTATTTGAGGCAGAGTTTCAAAATCTTCACCTGAAAGGAGCAACTTGGTTTCACACTCTCCAGAATATACTTTTTCTGTTTGTTCTCTGGGCACTCAATGATATGTTCAGTACTCTCCTCCAGCACCACAACTCAAAAGCATCAATTGTTCTGTCATCTTTATTCATTGTCCAACTCTTAGAGGCACAGTAAACAACTGAGAAGACCATGGACTGGGTCAAGTGCACTTTAGTCTTTAGACTGATGTCATTGTTCTTTAGAACCTACCGACATCCTTGACAGCAGATTTACAAAAGCAAGTTGTCTTTTGATTTCTTGACTACTCGTGCCAAAAGTGTGGATTTCAGATCCAGGTAAGATGATACTACCAATACACATGGTAGAAGTTGTCAAAAATTCAAAAGAAGAATTGCACTGGGCAAATCTGCATCAAGGACTACTTTAAAGTGTTAAAAAGAAAGAATTTCACCTTTAATATTAAGGTGTCCTTGACCAAGCCATGTTATTTGCAGTTGTTTTGTGAAAGTTTCACAATGAATAAGTATTGAACATACCATGAACTATCAAAAGAATCAACAAATCTGACTTGGAGGAAATGCAAACGCTACGCTTCTTATAGGCAAGTATGGTGAAAACATATTTTGCTTATTTTGAAAATATTTTCAAGACTCTCTTCTCCTTGGGGAGAAAAAAAACCCATCCTGCTGGGAAATGTAGAGGGTCAGCATAAGAGAGGAAGACCCTCGGTGAGATAGATTGACACAATGATTGTCACATTAGGCTTCTGCATTGTGAGATTGTGAGGGTTTTGCAAGATAGGGCATATTTTCCATCTGTTGTTTACAGAGTTCCTGGGCTGTGGTTGATTTGATGCTACCTAAAAACAAGTCTCTGCCAGGGAATTTGTAAGATAACTACCTGGCTTATTTACTGGAAGAGATCCAGTTGTATCCCTATTCCCAAGAAAGGTTATTCAATAAAATATGAAAGTTATTGAACCATATCACTAATATCATATACAAGCAAAATATGGCAAAGATCATCCAGAAATGGTTAGAACAGAACATTGACAGAACTGCTGAAGATCAAGCAGGGTTTAGAAGAGCCAAATGAAGTAGGGATAGTATTGCTGTTGCCAAAACGAACCTGGAAGAAAGCAGAGAACACTTGAAGAATGCCTATTTATGCTTTATTAACTGTGCAGAGCCATTTAACTTTGTGGATCATAGAAAACTATGAACTAACATAAAGAAGAATGGGAATATTATAACACTTAACTGTGTTCACATGATATCTATACTTAGATCAAGATCTATTGCTCAAACAATGCAAGGGAACACTGCATTGTTTATAACTGAGAGGGGTGTGAATCAGTGATGTATTCTTTTTCCAAACCTATTCAATCTGTGAAGACTAAAGTACACCTGATTCAGGCCTTTTTTTTTTTTAATCACTTGGTACGCATCTGAGTGCTGTTCAAGGACTATGAATAATACAAGAAAAAAAGATATCTTGAATTTGTGTTGGGGAAGAGTATTTAATAACCAATAGACTGACAAAATCACCAATAGATATTTCTTAAAAGAGAACAAAACAACACGTGTAGCCAGAGTGCTCCTTGGAGGCACAGAAGGCCAAGTGATGTCCATTGCTAGGATAGGTTATTATTTGGAGAGGAGAACCAGGCTTAGAAAAGTGGAGGGTCACTGAAAGAAAGGAAGACCTCAAACAGGATGAATTGAGACAGTGAGTGTAGCAATGGGCTCAAGTGTGTGAGAGATGATGAGGATGGCACGGGGTTTTCAGTCCTTTTGTTCATAGGCTCACTGTAAGTTGTCCTCAATAACATCTAACAACAAAATCATCAAAAGAAAAAAAGTATTTTCTTCTGCTTACCTATAGCCATAAACTTTATAGTGTACAACTTAAAGGTTGTAAAGTCTACTAGTTGTTCCACAGGCAAAAGGTGGACAATCACCTCCTATCAATATTTAGTCTTAGAAATCCTATAGAGGATTACCATGAATTTGAACCTACTCAACTCTACTGGATCTTGTCATCAAGATAATGAAAACAAAATTTGCCATTAAATCAATCTCATTCATTTTTTACTAGTTGATTCTAATTCACAGGGGTCCTGTGGAGTGGAATATACTTGTTTCATAAGTATTCCAAGGTTATAAATCTTTATGAAAGTATACTGCTACAACTTCCTCTGTTAGAGTAGTTGGTGGGTTCAATCTTCAACTTTATGGTTCAAAGCGAAGTATTTATCCACCATACTTCCAGGAATCCTTACTCTTAATAATATCTTGGATATAAGAAAACATTAATATTCTTTATAAAAGGTCAATTTGTAAAAATCAGTCAATCAAACTATTAGCAAATATGTGGATTATTTGACTTTCATGAATGTGTCTTGAGATTCAGTTGATAACCTGTGTTCTGTTAGGTCAGGTGGATTAAATGGGTTAGGTTGAATGAATAATTTCTTTCACAATGATTTGTACATAACTAGTTTCTATGAAACTAGTTAACAGTGTTCCAAATGTTAAAATTGTTGTACCACTGTATCATATTTGACATTAGTTATTCTTCCTCCTTTCTGTCTGTTCACTTCTTTGGAGTATTTTCAGGTTGTGTAATTTACTGTTAAGTCTCACAGAAACACAAACATTGTCAGGGAAATGGCTTGTTCAATTGTGGATCATGTAGTCTCATGTATTTTGTCACAGAGACTGGTGAACAATGGACCAGGAGCCTTCAGGCTGAGCTTTTGGATAGCTTTATATCAGTTTTTGGCTGTCAGTTTGATTATGTTAGGTACAAAATACACTGAGTCTCATAAGAACATTCTTTTATGTAGGATCACAGAGCTACAAATCACACCCCTAGAAGATTAGGTGGCAATTTGTGTAATACCATCTAATAGGATGGGGATGTAGTTCATCCTAAACCTATCTTAATGTGAATACAATATTAAAGAATCTTAACCTTAATACAAAATATAACTGATCTTTATATGAGTTATTTGTATGTCTCAAGTATAGACAAAGATGGAGGGGGTGGGGTTTGGGGAGGTGCGGAGGGGGGATTGTGTACCAATGAGGGAGTTTTTCTTTTGCTTTTCAAGGAGAGGAGCAAACGGGGGGTGTGGGGAGAAGGGTGCAACAATGAATGAATGGAATTCCAAAATCTCTGTAGATGTTTATTGAAATGAAAACTAGACAAACTAAATTAAAAAAAAAAAAAAAAAGAAAAGAAAAGTAGAGTCAGTGAAAAAGATGCGGACCTTTGAGGGGATGGATTACTACACAATGGCTACAAAAATGGATAAAGCAGAGCCACATTTGTGAACCTGATGAGAGCGTAGAAAGTGTTCTGTTGCTATGCATCATAGACTAAGAACAATAATAAATTAGGATTTGTGAGAACTCATTGTTTAAATGCTCCATTGTAACTCAACAGTTTCTTCATGGGAGAAACATATGGACCTGTTTACACAAATATAATGACAGTTGTACCTTGTCCTGTAGTTTTCTTTTGAGATCAAATTAATAAAACTTTCCAGCATAATATATTTTCACAAATGTGAAAATAAATTTACTTTCATTTTAATTAAGTTTTGAACACATAAGACAGGAAAATTGCATTTTTCTACCTGAGACATGTGATGTCACCAATGGCAAAAATGTCATCCTAAATCTAACTGTAAGTTTATTTATGTTGATCAAATGAGGGAAAGCACTGTTAAGTAGAAACAGAGTTTTCCAAAAGATCATACAATTTTATGCATTCTGGTTCAATTCTTTCTAGGGAAATCAGCACACATTTCTACTATCTCCAGTGTGTTAAAATACTAAGTCAGAAAGCTCACTTAGAACCAAAGAGTTTGAAGCAATTTACAAGAATTATACCATTTCAAATTAGAAAAACAGATAACTGTTTATTTCTTCATTTGAACAAAAAAAATGCTAAGCAAATAAATACAAATCCCTCTTTGTTGTTAAACATTTAATTAGATCGAGCAGCAGGCTTTTTTAGCACTGATAACACACATAATCATTTTTTACTCTGACTAGAAGAATTGCTGAAGGTTTATTAACTGCATAAATGACTATATTTTCTTTTCTGTCCTTATTTAACTTTGATCCCATACCAAACAAAACAAGCAAACATTCAGCTCCATGAATTAAAAACTATGTTTTTGTAGTTGCCAAGCTAGTGATTTGTTTCTTTTCGGTTATTATACAAAATAGGAAAATGAGAGTATTAAATTGTGAATATGCATGTATATTAAAAATACATATTGATTAAATATCCATATCACAGACTTTGGAGGTAGAAATAACAGATTTGAAGCCTAAGATCTGTATTTACTAGCAGTGTGTCCTTGTACAAACTACTTATCTTCACCAAATGTCAGTTTTCATGCATGAAAAATCTAAACAATTCTTGGGAGCTCTGGTGGCCTAGTGACAAGAAGCTGCACTGCAATCCCAGTGGTACGTGGTTCAAACCCACCAGATGCCTTGCTGGAAACGGAGAGGCAATCTTCTTCCGTACCAGTCATATCCAATTTGACGGTACACACACAATAAAGTAATAAAAATTAAAAGAAAAAATCTAAACAATTGTTTAAAAGTCATCAAGCAATGTTGCCTACCTACTATTTTTCTATAGGGAAATCTGGTAGCCTAGTGGTAAGCAACTGCACTTTAATCCACAAGGCACGCAGCTCGAATATCTCAGCTATTCTATTGGAGAAGATTGGACAATCTCATTTCATGCTACTAACTGCCTTGGAAAACTTGCTGGAGGGTCAGTTATTGTTCAGTTCTTACTCGATGACAACACCAGAAACCATTCCTCTGTGTACGCTTATGTTTTGTTCTAACTTAAAAAGAATCTTTCAGAATAATTATCTAAAAAATAATTACCATGGGCACCATTCCATATCCTAAATTATTTTCTTTTTATTATTCACCATACAACATCCATTTTGTTCCTACAAATTGCAATTTTTTAAACATTTTTATGTATCCAAAAATGAATTTTTAAATATTTTCTTAAGAAAATTGGCATCTCAAGGTCAGGCTCCTAAAACAGACTGCACAGTATGTGAACAATAGAAGCTTTTATTAACAAAAGAAGAAGAAAACCCATTAAAAATATTTTTATTGTTATAAGCACTACATCTTGGTAATTTAAAGTAAGATCAATCTTAAAATGTCTTTCCTCACAAAGATATCTTTGTGATCTCAGTGCAAAGCATTGTTCTGGTTATTGTTGAATTTTTAAATATTTTTCTTTACTGATTTGCATAGAATATTAATATACATGTTTTATACATGCATTTCGTGTTTCATACAATCATTCATATGAATTATATTATATATCATTTCCATTGCTCTATGCCTGTTATCACCTGTCTTTTCAGGCCATCATTGAAAGTTCCCCATTACTTCATCCGCCATCCACCACGTAACCTCTGCTATTCCAGTGATTTCTCCCTCCCCCTTTATCTGCTCCTCTTCTCTCCTTCCCATTCTGAGCATTTTCCTTTTCTTACTCAGTTATGAGAGCTGTTTGTGTGTAAAATGCCTGCCTTATTTCCCACCCTTTGCCCCTCTTCAGTTCTAATTTTCTAGCCCACTGCCACAGGAATCTGTGCAGTGCCACATCTTTCTCCTGGTCAGTGAGTATCCTGTCTCAATAAACTAATATCTTGTAGTTTGCCACTGAGTTAATTTTCCAGCCTCTGTGGTAGCACGAACCTTGAGGGACTTGCTTTCTGGGGAACAAGCTCCAGTTAGTATTATGTAATAATTTAGACTTCAAAGAAAGACATGATTTAAAAAGGAGATGATGATGTCATAGAATCCTAAGAAAAAGAGTGTATAGAGAAATAGGGGTAATCAAGATGTTTTCGTATCAGAAGTTTGTTTAATATGACTATAAAAATTATCTATGCTTAGTGACATGAAGATCACTGTTGTTACTGTGTCTTTAGGTACCACAGAGTTAAGGATGATCACAGTTACCCTTTGAACAAAAGATCTGAAGTCTACCCTACTGTATGCCATCCTCAAAACCTCTGACACACTGGAGCCAATAGCTGCAGTCCCTGTGTCAATGTCTCATAAAGATCTTCCTCTCTTTTGCTTTTCCTCCATATTCCCAAACACGATGTCCCTCTCTAAGGAATAATCTCTCCTAGTAACATGTCCAAAAAGTATGTGACACAAAGCTTTATCATAGTTGCCACCAAGGAGTGCTCAGGTTGAAGCTTACACAACACATATCTATTTATTCTCTTAGTAGTCCAGGGACTATTTGGTACTCTTCTCCAACATCAGAGCTCAAAGGCATAGATTCTGCTCTGTCATCTTTATTCATTGTCCAGTTCTCACATGCACTGCAAGTCATATAACAACTGTGGCCTGAATCTGATTCACCTTAGTCTTCAAACTGAAATTGTTCCTCAATAATTTGGAGAGGTTACTGAATCTACATTTTTCCAATGTAATATGGATCGTGATCTCCTGATAGCTGGTACCAAGGGTGTTGGTTGTAGATTCATGCAAGATGAAGTTTTGGCAGTTTTTATCTTTGCTCCATCTATCATGATGTTGCCTATTGGTGCAGTGGTGAGAATTTTGGTTTACTTGACCCTGAGATAAAACCCATATTTCAGGCTGTGGTCTTTGATCATCTGCAGTAAATGCTTCTGGTCCTCCTCTTTAATATCCCACATTTTGCAATACTGTTAACTCCCAACCATAAGGCTACTTGAAAGAAAACCATATTTGAATGGGGATCTGAGCAACATCAGGCTGTGATTGAAATACAGAAAGCAGTCTCACTTTCTTTGTGTCTAGGCGCTTATGATCCCTGTTAAGACCTGATGCTCAAGGTATCCGCTGCCTGTGCTTATACAGATTGGATCTTAAAGCAAAGTCTGAGATAGCTACCCTGTGAAAGCCTTTATCACTGTGGACTAGAAAATTTCTTGATGCTTCTGAATGATGTATGCTTTTGAAAGACAGTTACTTGCCCTTTATTGGGTATCAATTGAGACTGCTTCAACGACATAAGAAGGATTTAAGATTCTTATAAGACCTAAAATACCTATGATATCATAAATTAGAGCTCTGGTGGCCTAGTGGTAAGAAGATGCAACTGCAATCTCAGAGATGAGGCTCAATGTCAAGAAGACAAAGATTCTTACCACTGGACCAATTGGCAGCATCAGGATGGATGGTGAAGAGATTGAGATTGTACACAGCTTTAGTTCGCTTGGCTCCATAGTCAACAGTCTTGGCACCAGCAGCCAGGAAATTAAAAGGCACATTGCCATGGGAAAGTCTGCTGTTAGGGACCTCTCCAAAGTACCGAAGAGCAATGGTGTCTCTCTGGAGACTAAGGTGCGTCTGATACAGGCTATGGTCTTCGCAATCACTTGTTATGCATCAGAGAGTTGGACAACGACCAAGGAGGATAGAAGGAGAATTGATGCCTTTGAGCTGTGGTACTGGAGAAGAGTATTGAGAATACCATGGACTGCTAGGAAAACAAACAGATTTGTCCTGGAAAGGGTTAAACCGGGTGGCTCCTTGGAGGCAAGGATTCTGAGGCTCCGTCTAACATACTTTGGACATGTTGTGAGGAGAGATCGGTCCTTGGAGAGGGACATCATGCTTGGGAGGGTGGAGGGACGGCGCAAGAAAAGAAGGCCCTCTATGAGGTGGATTGATTCGGTGACTGGGATAATTGGAATGGGAGTGTCAGAGACAGTGCGATTGGCACAGGACAGAGCGGAGTTTAGGGCTGTTGTACATAGGGTCGCTACGAGTCGCAAGCGACTCGACGGCACATAACAACAACAACAAAAACATCATAAATTATGTCAAATAAAGATTTTAACAAAGAATATTGTGCCCAAAATAATTTTGTAATAAATGGAAATGGGGGAATGCAGAAAGGTACCCACTGTTGACTCTTCTCACATTGGTACCACCTGGAACCTCTAGAGATGCTGCCAGAGCTCACTGCCACATGGACAGTTCCCTGGGGACAGCTTCCTGCTGATCAACAGAGGGCTGCACAGGTACCTTTTCCAGGGGACATGGACAACAGTTACATGGAAAGTTGTCACATTGAGACCAGAAAACTGATTGAAACTGATTGGGGATTGTGATACATCTGCTCGAAAAAATTAGTGAGTATACATTCCCACTGATTCAGTCAATGGATTCTGTATAATGTCAATATGGAAATGAGATTAGAAACAAGCCCCATTTACATGGGATGAACAAAATATAAATTTACATTTTTTTTAGTTTACATTTTATCTAAGGCTGGGTCAGGAGGCTGTCATCAGAACAGAGCAAGGAAACAATGTATGGTTCAAAATTGAGAATGATGTACACCAGAGATGCATCCAATCTCCATACCTTTTCAATCTATATGCAGAACAGATCATTCAAGAGGCTGGACTCTGTGAGGAAGGATGTGACATCAGGATTGTAGGAAGACTCAGATGACACAATATGGATTGCCAAAACTGAGGAGGACCTGAGGCATTTGCTGCAGAAGGTCAAGAACTGAAACCTTCAATATAGATTGAAGCTCAGTATCAAGAAAACAAAGATTCTGACTGCTTGGCCAATTGGCAGCATCATGATAATTGGAGAAGAGATTGAAATTGTTAACAGCTTCAACTTGCTTGGCTCCACAATGAATGCTCTTGGTACTACCAGTCAAGAGATCAAAAGATGAATTACATTGGTAACATCTGCTGTCCAGTTCTCTCCAGAGTACTGAAGAACAATGATGTCAGTCTGGAGATGAAGGTGTGCTTGATCCAGGCCATGGTCTTTGCAATTACTTGCTATACATTAAAAAGCAAGATAATGACCAAGGGTGATAGAAGAATTGTTGCCTTATTTATTTTGTGTGTGTGTGTGTGTATGTGTGTGTGTTGTGGTGCTGGAGAACAGTATTGAATATACTAAGGACCGCTAAAAGACAAATATGTTTGTCCTAGAGTGGTGGAAACTAGGTTGCTCCTTGGAGGAAAGGATTTTGAAACTCCTTCTGACATGATTTGGACATGTTCCAAGGAGGGACTTGTCCTTCGAGAGAAACCAAGGAAGGGTAGAGGTACAGCAAAAGAAAGGAAAACCCTGGATAACATGAATTGCCTCAGTTACTGGGCTAATGGAGGAAGGTGTGTCAGAGACAATGAAGTTTACTCAGTATTGATAGAGCAGGATTCAGCGCTGTTGCAACGAGTTGCAGGTGATTTGAAGGCACGTAACAACATTAATGTCTGAATATCTCATAATTTTCCATAACATACAGAGTTTGAGACTACCTGAGAATTCCATAGAATATATGGAGTCCACTAGGTCAATGATTTGCTCATGGGAAAAGATAAGCAAGAAGTGAATCTATTTTGGAGGCCTTGGAAAAATACATGTATGGAAAATGGAAGATCAACTGTGACTTAGTAAAATTTTTCCAAATTGGATACCATTTTAGTCTTTGCTTCCCGGAGGACCAAAACTAACACAACAGATAGAAGTTAATCTAAATTGCTGTGCATATATTGTTCCAGATTGTTGCCATACATACAATACCTAATCTCATATTCCTTTTAGGTAGTTCTTTTCATCTGGCAGTGTTCAATACTATTTACTCCTTTGCTATTTTTCTCCCAACCTCTCATGTTAGTCCTATCTTATAACAGCAATGTTAAGCAGTATTTGTCCTTTTGTGACTGGAATATTTCATTGAGCATTATGCCTTCCAGCCTCAACCTGTTGTTTAATGTGGTATGAGTTCATTGCTTATCCATGCGGCATAACATTCCATTGTATCAAAATACCATACCTTTTCTATCCATTAATTTGCTGATGGGGTCTTGGGTTTCTACCATCTCTCTGCTATTGTGAATAAGAGAGCAGTAAACATGGGTGTGCATATGTATATGTTTGAGTCGCAGCTCTGATTTCTTTAGGGTATATTCCTAGCAGTAGAACTGCTGGGACAAATGATACTTTTTATTGCTAACATTTTGAGAAAACAGCAGACTTACCTTCCATAATGGTTGTACCATTTTATATTTCCATCAGCTGTGAATAACAGTTCCAAACTCTCCACAATTTTGCCAGCATTTGGTTTTTTTGCTACCCTGTTAAACTATACTATTGTTGATTGAGTGAGATGATATCTCATAGTTGTTTTGATTTCCAGGTCTCTGGTATCCAGGAATTTTAAATATTTCTCATGTGTTTTTGTTTTGTTTTTCCATTTGAATGTCTTTTTTGATGAAGGTTTATTCATATCTTGTGCCCATTTTGCAACTGGGTTATTTGTGGTATGGGAAAGGAAATGTGTAACAATGATTTAATGTAAAAAACAAAAACCCACAAATGATTTTTAAAAATTTACAATAAATTAAAAAAGTTACTTTACAGAATTCATTAAAGATGTTCTCTCAAAACATGTTCTCTAGTTATTGTGGAATATGATTTCTATATTACCCAATTAGAAAAGGATGTTAGTAAAATATAACATATGTAATATTATTCACTTATCTTGATCATTTTACCTGATGTGGTCCTAGCTCTTCATCTTGTAATATACTGTGACATTTCTCAATAATAACAAAACCAAATGATTTCCATCTGATATAGAGAGGAGCCATTGAAATGTACTTGAACTTACTTACTTAATGAAATAATTACATTGAAAACTCATTTTTATATGAGATAAAAAGAATTGGAATGTGAAAGAAAACTACTCAATCTTTCTTTTCAAATCTATGTAACATCCCTTTGTTCTCTTTTTACCTAAGAAAATATTTGCAACTTCACAAAGAAATAGAACTGTCTCTTTTGTTAGACTATCTCCGAGAATTGTACTTGTCAGAGATGTGAGTGGATGAACATGACTCTTCTGAAATTGTCTTACAAGATCTGCATACAGAAAAGATCTCTTGGGAGCTCACTGATGATATCAAACTACTCACTCAAGCTCCTTCAGCTTTAAAAGAGTTCATTTACTCTTAGCTTTGTTAATTGATGCATTTCTACAAAATTGTCAGGCTGTCTCAACTATTGAAAAAGAAAATATCTTTTTATTTTAAGAATGAGCTCAATATCTTATCTGCAAGATGACTACTTTATTCTTATCCATATTTATTATCTAGCCTTTTGTACATTTTGTCGCTCTCAAACATTTTGCTGGCATGATCTCATTTATCATTTATTGGCTCTCTTATCTGTATAGTACCGGCAGGACACTCACTGAATTGTGTACCTTTTCAAAGTAACACATGCTCCGTGAGGCAAAGTGCCAAATATCACTCCCCAGGTTACCTGCTACTTCTCAAAATATTGATTTCTCTCTCTGAGGCTGATCCAAAAGTCCCATGATATTAGTGGCTGTCTACTGATCGCCCCAACGAGGAGGACACTACCCCAGGGTTCCAGCCATGGCAAGCTGTCCTGGCTTTCAAACCTGGCACTGCCTCTGTTAGGAAACGGAGATTAAAGGGTGGGCTTGCTGCTTCATACTTCACAGCTAATACCATTACCACTTATTAAAAGTTCTTTTACTTTGAAAGTGAATACTGCAGTATCATGATTATTAATGCTTTTAAAAATTGACA
The DNA here is from genome assembly GCF_000299155.1 of Elephantulus edwardii. NCBI lineage: Eukaryota > Metazoa > Chordata > Mammalia > Macroscelidea > Macroscelididae > Elephantulus > Elephantulus edwardii. Next base: position 12,832,853 of record NW_006399786.1, on the reverse strand, counting down.
CTGGAAAACAACATACAAAATAAAAGAAGTTAAGTTGTATAAATGACTAAGCTAAACCTATGCAAATATGTAAACAAACCATCAGCAGTGCCAATTTTCAATTGTATTAAAATAATAAAAAACTATCACAGATTAAAAAGTAAACCTACTCTGCCTAGGCAATTTCTTTCATAGCAATCCTGTAGGGTAGAGTCAAACTGTCACATAGTTTTCGGTTTTGTTTTTCTTAAAATTGTGATTTTACTGCAAGTTTACAAAGAGATTGATTTTCATTCATTCATATGTACATATATACATACATTTTCCTCCCTCCTCTTCTCCTGATTCACTTTGTAATGCTTGTCTTATCCCCAGATTGTTAATTGTCACACGTATAATCGATAAGAATCCATTCCTTTCAAATTGTCCTTCCTTTCATCTATTCCAGTGCAATGTATTTTGTCTATCTATTCCTTTCCTTCTCTCTCCCTCCTCCCATATCTGTCCTGTTGTTGCTGGTCTTATGTAGTATTGTCCTTTTGTGATTGAGTTATTGTGACTAGCAATGTGAAAGCAATACTTTATAAAAATGGTAACGGTATCAACTTACTCAAACAGAATGACTGATAGGAATGAAATGCCAACAATATTTGGTTAGCATTCAGACACTTTAACTGCTGTCAAAAACACATATTAAATTACTAAACCTCATGCTTAGAAAAATTAATAATAGATTATGAAACAAGTTAAAAGATAAAATTATTAGAATTTATAAACCTAAGCATAAAATACACAAATATAGTGGAGAACTAACATTCAACATGTCTCAAATGAGTTCCTGGCAAAAGAAAATAAAAAATTAGGTCAAGGAAGGATGTCATACGAGTCACCTCTTATTTCTCCATTGGTCTAAGTTATGACACAAAAATCAGATTTTCTAACTCCAAGTTTTTTTATGATTCCAACATTTTCATTTAATTCATCAATTACTGTTAGTGTATCTTGACAGAAAGAAGGCAGAGAGTCACAATACTAAAACAAATTGGTGGATACCAAACCAATTTAGGAAATAGCCTATGGCCAAGAAACACTGGTACCAAAGGACAAAGTCCAAACTGAATTGAAGGTATTGATGAAAAGTAAGGCCCCAAAAATTGGTGGAATGCCAAATGAGCAGTTTTGGTAAACAGATGTAGCCCTAGACATACTCATTATTCTATACCAAAAATATGGAAATCAACTACCTCACCAAATGAAAGAAAGATGGCAATTTTTATTCTCATTCTCAAAAAATGTGATCCAACAGCATGTAGAAATTATTTAACAATATCATTAATATTACATACAAAATGATCATCAGAAGATTATTAAAAAACAGTAGTAGCAGTACATTGACAAGGAATTACTAGAAATTCAAGCTGGATTCAGAAGAGGCCATGGAATAAGGGATATTAAATAGGTCTATGCTGATAGATCTATGCTAGAAACAGAAAATACCAGAATGATGTTTTCTTGACTATGGAAAAACAGTTGACATGTGGATCATAATTATGAATGACATTAGGAAGAATTGGAATTCTAGGGCACTTAAATGTGTTCATTTAGAACCTATACATAGATGATTAAGAGCAGTCATTTGAAAGAACATGGGGATCATGCATTTTTTTAATTCAGAAAAAAATGTGTTTCAGGGCTGTATTATTTCTATATACATATTCAAATTATATGTTGAAGAAATAATTAGAGAAGCTAGAATATAGAAAGAAGAATGTTGCTCTAGGATTGGAGGGAGACTAATCAATAACCCAAATTATGAAAATTACAGTCTTGCTTAAATAAAGTGAAAAAGTTTTAAAACATTTACTGAAGAAGATTAAAGACTAGAGTGTTTAGCATGGATTTCACAGCAATATCAAGAAAACAGAAATCCTCAAGGCTGGAAGCAACATCATGGCAAATGTAGAAAAGACAGAAGTTAAGATTTTCATTTTACTTGGATACAAAATCAACTCTTATGTAAGCAGAAGTCAAGAAATCAAAAGATTATTTAATTGGACACATCTGTCAAGTATCTCTTAAAGAGCAAGGTTGTCAATTTAAAGACTAAGCCACACTGGACATAAACCATGGCTTTTAATCATTTCATTTGATTCTGAAAGTTGAACAGTGAACAGGGAAGATTGAAGAACAGTTGATGCCTTTGAATTGTAGTGGTGATAAAGAGAATTGGATAAATTACGGACTTTGGAAAGAATGAACCCAATATGTCTTGGAAGATATGAAAATAAGGTATACCTTGAAGTCAAAGATGGTGAAACTTAAGTTTCAAAAGTTTAGTGCATGATGTAAGGAAGTGACAGTTCTTGGAATATGATGTGTTTAGGAAAGTAGAGGATCAGCCAAAGAAATTAAGGCCTTCAATGAGATAGATTAACACAATGACAGCAATGGATTTGAGTGTGGTCGAGATTGTCAGCATGGCACTAGGGCAATGATCCAATTTGTTCTTTAGAGAATCACTATTCATCTTAACTTTATGGCATCTAACAAAACAAGTTAAATTTGTTTAAACATTTAAGAACTGAATATAGAAGATAGTACGGAGAAAATTTCAGGACCAGCTAGAATGGTAACTTTGTTCACTAAGCCAAATAATGAGTAATATTAGCTAGATAGGGTTTGAGAGAGGACTATGGAAGAAATAAATATACCACTGAGTTCTACTTTATCTCATATCACAATCATAGTGTCGTTTACTGTTTCTGTTTTCATAGCAAAGCAGATCTTTTTAAGTTATTATTGTTTTAGTTTACATATTTTTGCTTTAGTTGTTCTGCTTACATAAAGTTTAAGTCAAACTGAAATTTTATTTTCTTTTAATTGATGAATTATGTTCACACTAGATAACACTGATATATTTTCTTCTTAACTCTGTCAAGTTCCTTGTTAAAATCAGTATGTTTGTGTTATTTGCTGAGTTATATATTCTACAATATTATTTGAACTTTAAATTGGCTTGATGTTCAGGAAAGTGAATGTGCTTGTTTAATTGTTTGGCTAAATAACTGTCATTTTCATAATGAATTTTGTGGTAGCTTTTGCTGTTACTCTTAGGTGCAATCGAGTCAACTGTTCTTTATAGTGACACTATGAACAACAGATCTACAACTTGCCCTGTCCTGTGCCATCCTCTTGTATACTTATACTTCTGTCCTGCCATCTCTTACATACTTGAGGCTGCAGTTACAGTCACTTTGTCAGTCTTTCTCACTGAGAATCTTCCTCTCTTTTGTTAGCCCTCCACTTTTCTAAGGACCAGCCCTCTTAACCACCTGCCCAAATTACGTGAGATGAAGCGCTGCCAACCTCACCTCCAATGACAAACCAGAAGATGTAATCATTTGTTTTCTTGGCAATCTATAGCATATTCAGTACTCTTCTCTATCACCACAACGTCAAGACATCAATTCTTCTCTGTCATTCCCAGTCATTGTCCAACCTTCAGATGCATAGCAAAGTAATTGAAAAGACCATGGTACACCTTAGCTTTTAAACTAACATCATTGCTCTTCAGAACTTTGAGGAGGGCATATAACAGATTTCCCCAATGTAACACGTATTCTGAGCTCTTGACTGCTTATTAATGTGGCTGATTGTGGATCCAATAAGATGAAATCATTGACAATGTCATTTTTTTTCTTCATCTGTCATAATGCTGCTTATTGACCTGGAAGTGAGAATTTTTGTTTTCTTGATGTTGAGGTGTAATTCCTATTGAAGACTGCAGACCTTGATTTTCTGTGGCAAGTGTTTCAAATTCTCTTCACTTTTAGAAAGCTAAATTGTACAATATGCCTTACTTGAGTTCTTGACAATAACATTTGTATAACATACACATGTAATTATCATGTCAACATATACTTACCACATGTTGTTGTTGTTGTTATGTGCCATCAAGTCTCTTGTGACTCATAGCGACCCTATGTACAAGAGCCCTAAATGTCGTTCTATCCTGTGCCAACCTCACTGTCTCAGACACACTCATTCCCACCACTCCACTCACAGAATCGATCCATCTCATCAAGGGTCTTCCTGTCCTGTGCCGTCCCTCTACTCTCCCAAACATGATGTCCCTCTCCAAGGACCAATCCCTCCTTGCAACATGCCCAAAGTATGTCAAACAAAGTTTCAGAATCCTTGACTCCAAGGAGCATTCTGGCTTCACCCACTCCAGGACAAACCTGTTTCTTCTCCAAGCAGTCCATGGTATATTCCAACACTCTTCTCCAGAACCACAGCTTAAAGGCATCAAGTCTCATATTGCCTATTTAAAAATGTATAATTATTTGATATTCAGTGCATCCAAAATAAGGTGTAACTCTCACTACTATGTAGTTCCAGGATATTTTTAACATTCTGTAAAGAGAACTTGATCCCATTCCTGTTCACTTAATCCCTGGCAGCCAAAGTTTGCAGTATACTGACTACATAGTGCAGGGCGAATGAAGCAGAAGAAAGGGCAGGGAGAAGCACTGCAAGGATTAGAATATTCATAGGACCAGTAGGTCCACCCTGGGAATTTGTGAACTTTAGAGCATTTAAGAGAAAAGAATCAAAAAGAGGAAAGTTGTTTTCCCTTGAGGGTGGTGAAAAGAAGCTTATAAGATCACAGGCACATATGTGCCTACATATTGCCTGAACACATGTTAAGTGACACATAACCATAGATTATATGCAGCTACTACTACCAAACACTTTAAGCAGGTTCATAAAAGATGGGCCTGAAAAGACTGAAGGAAAGCATAGAACAGAAACTCTACTTTCCAAATAAAAAAAGACTCTACTAGCTATGAATGGACATTCCTGTGATTATTCTCTGAAAAACTCTTTAAATTTTGAACCAAAACTAACCTCTGATGTCATCTTTTAGTTTAATAACAAGCTGGTTAGCAAAATAATATTTTGCTCTTTTAAAAACTCATCTATGTGAGACAAAACAGTCAACAATTACTTTAATGCAAAAATGTAAGGGACAGAGAAACTAGATTAATAGAAACAAGACAACTAGTTTAAAATATATGTTATGTAGACATTGTTGAATGATCTAAATTTCTGTCTAAACCATCTCTAAAAATAAGTTTTCTAATATAAGGAGTAGGCATTTTATATATACCCAAATGCTTGGTTTCTTTGATGTTCTTTTTCCTTTCCAAAATATTGGAAATTCTTTTTAATTAGCAGTGTATCTTGTGCCTTTCTAGATTACTGAGATTTCTCTCTTTGCTCTTCAGTTCCAATCCTAGCTTTCTTTCCACTCTAAATTCTCTTACTTTATTGACTCAAGAAGCTTTGGTGGTGCTGTGGTTAAGGCACTTCTGAGCTAAGGAAAAGTTTGCAGTTTGAAGTTACATGCTGGTTCAGGGGAACACTTGTAAGTCAGCCAGCCTGCTGTTGCGAAGACTTACAGCCCTGTAAACTCTTGAAGCATTCTGCTCTGTCCTGAAGGGTCACTTTGAGTTGGAATGTAGTAGCTGGCAGTGATTGACAGCAGCATACTCAGTAAAGAGCCCAGAGGACCTCTGAGAAGTTTCTTTTTGTTCTTCCACCCCTAGTCAAATTTGATGATGGCCAAGTATAATCTGTAAAGACTTAACAAATTCCTGCTCTTTAGCCTCCAGCTCAAAGAATATTTAGAAAAATTTGCACATTAACATGCTCAGGAACAGGGTTACAGACTGCTAAAAAATGTGGCTAGTTATAAAATTAATTAGCAAAATTAATAATAAGATTTGCTGAGGTAAAAAAAACCAAAATATGTTTATGCTTACTATAATCTTTGTACTCTTTCAGAATGTGTTTCAAGTAAAAATTCTTCATAAATGAATATTAATCAGTATTTAGTTCATAGCAAAGGAACACAATATGTTTTCATAAAAATATGCAAACATGTAACCCTTAGCAGGCATGGCCAGTTTCACTCTTCTCTCCTGCTTTCCTCTCCCTTCTCCTCGCCTCTTCCCTACAATGCTTCCCTCTCTTCCAACTGCCACCCCTCCACATTCTCTTCATGGATTTGAACTGTTAGAGGCAGACATAATACTGCAAAACTCTATGTACTAAGGCCACCAGAGCCCCATTTATCCAGTATATTTGTTGTTAATTCTGTGTGCCATTGAGTTGGAATTGAACCACAGCTGACTTTCTAGTGGTTTTCAGAGACAGTAAGCCACACAGAGGAATATGGTCCATCCTTCTCCCACAGAAAAGTTGGTGGGTTTGGCTTTGGGATTGCAGTCCAGTTTCTTACCACTAGGCCAGCAGAGCTCCTTAATCCCATGATCAGCATCAAGAGGACTATATAATGTGCCTGTTAGCAAGCTGTGTTCCAGGTGATTTTAATGCACAATCAGGTTACAAGGACCACTGACCTAGAACAACTGTGTGTGTTTTTGTAAACTTTTCTTGAGGAAAGAGGAGAGGAGAGGAAATCATTCGGATAATGTCTCTTTTTGTCGTAGTTTACTGAGCTCGGTAGGAAGCAGTGAATACAATATTCAGAAAGCTCTTGTGCTTTAGCTGCTCCTCGAGAGAAAGATGGACAATCTCTTCTGATGCAGTTTACTGTAGCTGAAATATCTACTGGAAGGTCAGCTGTGAGGGACTTCTGACTTGAAGGCACACAAAAATACATCTTTGTCCTTTTGTGATTGAGCTCCTATGTCAACCTATACGGAGCTGGCTGGTAACTCAATGGTGTCACTTCTCTGGTGGATCAAATTCGCCAGCATCTGTAGAAGGATGGACAATCCTCTAAGGCACAATTTACAGTCTTAGAAACTCATGAAAGGGTCAGCTATGAGTGTCAGCTTTAATTCGACTGCAATGATTTGAGTTTCTTTAGCATAATGTCCTCTAGAGTCAAATTTCTGTGTCATGTGCTTTTCTGTTCCAAGTTAAGTTCTATTACAACTTTTAATTATTTGTTTTCTTGTGTCATGAAATACATAAATTAGAAATGAGTCACAGCAAAATGTTTAGAGTTTAACTAAGAACTTTTTGTAACTAACAAAGTGTTATTCTCCAATATTTCTCAGCTATTTCTATTACTCTTAGATGCCATGCTGGCTACAAGGACTCGTAGCAACCCATAGACCTGAAACCTGCCCTATCACCAGCCTCATGATCTCCTTCATGCTCAAGTTCGTTGTTGCAGTCACTGTGTCAATTCATCCCATGGAGGGTGTTCCTCTCTTTCTCTAACTTTTCCAGTATGGCACTTTCCAGACTATTTCCTCCTTACAAATCCAAAGTTGTTGAGACAAATTTCACTGTCTTTGCCTTTAAGGAGCACTTCCTCTAAGATAGATTTGTTTGTTCTTTTGGCAGTCGATAGATTTTCCATACTCTTCTCAAAGAAATATCAAAAGAAAAATCTTACTGAATTGGCGTATTTCTGTACATTTACCATACAGAGCAATATAGGAGGATGTTTGCATTTTGGAATCTGCTTCTATCTTTCTTGGAATTCTCAAAATTTTATTATTAAAACTGTGTGTGAAAATCTAACAGTAAAGTGATAGTCATAATTGATAGTTTATATAAAGGTGTTTTGTGCTTATGCATTTGAAGACTCATTGCTATTGAATTGGAAGCAACTCTTATACAAACTGACAGGTTTTCAAGATTGTAAATCACATAGGAGGAGACTGCCCCGTCTTCCTCAAGTGGCTGGTGGATTTGAACTGTTGGAAGGCAGCACCTTTTCATTATCAGTACAGCTCTGTATATACTCCACTACCAGAACTACGAATCATAATTTTCCTTTTCTGTTATATTTTGTTTTCTAGCCTATAACACTTTTACCTGATATAATAGATGTTACAGAAATAAGGCACATTTTATTTGTATTTTAGTTTATGAATGACTTTAAGATTTGACCAGACTTAGAAGTCAGAACCATTCACCCTATCCCTGATGTTTAATATTTTGAATGCAAAGTACTTTTTAGACATTTAGGATTTACTGGATTTTAGAAATTAATGAAAATAGCCTAAGATATGAAGACTAAGAGTAGTATTCTTAGATATTTATCTCTCCATTTATTTTCATTGTTATTTTTAACACGTATCAAAGAGAATCATACAGGCAGTTAAAAAAACACATGATTTTAAAAAAATGAACACCTTAATAAAATTAGAGATGTTTAAACAGTGATGAATAAACAGTTTCATAAGGAGATTTTGACGTCAGAACAGAGCAAGGAGACACTACATGGTTCAAAATCAAGAAGGGAGTCCATCAGGGATGTATTCTGTCTCCATACCTTTTCAATCTGTATGTAGAACAGATCATCGGAGACACTGGGCTATACGAAGAGGAATGTGGCATCAGGATTGGTGGAAGAATCATCAACAACCTGCGTTATTCAGATGACACAATGCTGCTTGCTGAAACTGAGGAGGACCTGAAGCGCTTGCTGCAGAAGGTCAAGGACTGCAGCCTCCTATATAGATTGAAGCTCAACATCAAGAAAACAAAGATTCTCACCACTGGGCCAATTGGCAGCATCAGTATGGATGGTGAAGAGATTGAGATAGTTAACTGTTTTAGTTTGCTTGGCTCCACAATCAACACTACTGGTAACAGCAGCCAGGAAATCAAGAGATGATTTGCATTGGGAAAGTCAGCTGTGAGGGACCTCTCAAGAGTACTGAAGAGCAATGACATCAGGCTGGAGACTAAGGTGTGCCTGATCCGGGCTATAGTCTTCACAATTATGTGCTATGCATCAGAGAGTTGGACAGTGACTAGGGTTGATAGAAAGAATTGATGCCTTTGAGCTGTGGTGCTGGAGAAGACTGTTGAATATACCATGGACTGCTAGGAGAACAAACAGGTTTGTCCTGGAGAAGGTGAAGCTGGAAGGCTCCTTGAAGTCAAGGATTCTGAAGCTTCATCTGACATACTTTGGGCATGTTTCAAGGAGGGACTGGTCCTTGGAGAGAGACATCATTTTGGCAGAGTGGAGGCGCAGCAAAGGAGAGGAAGACCCTCGATGAGATGGATCGATTCTGTGACTGGAGCGGTGGGAATAAGTGTGTTTGAGATGGCTAGGTTGGCAAAGGATAGAACAGCGTTTAGAGCTCTTGTACATAGGGTCGCTATGAGTCACAAACGACTCGATGGCACATAACAACAACAACAAGGAGATTTTAATCTTTAATCACTTTGAAATTCGATGGAAATTTCAGCATGTTGTAGGAAATATTAAAAAATCATCATCCATAAAAAAGTTTGCATGGTGCAAAATGAGAATAAGAAATAGATCTTAGAACAGATATCAAAATCTCATTCTTCTATTTTCAAGCTCTAATTCACTGCTCATTTTTAAGCAGTATTTCTTTCTCTCAACTTAGTTCACTTCCTGCCCTTCCTTTCTCAGTACCTCTTCTGCCAGCATCCTGATCCAAGTTCCCTCCCTTGCTTACTTGGATTGTTACAGAAGCTTCTTAAAGCAATTCTCAGCATCACTTGTGATACTCAATCAAATATTTGAATCTCACTACCACCCTGAAATCTTTGCTCCTTCAAACACATGTCATGCTTGATTCTACTTCAGAGCCTCTTTACATTTCTGTTTCCTTGGCTTAATATGCCTTTTTCTCCTGATATGTTTGTGTCTGACTCCAAATCCATCTTTTTACTCTGATCATTTAAATGTCAATTCTCAAAAAAAACCAAAAACAAAAACAACCCAACAATAATTTTGATTGATTTGGGGTCTGGCAGACTGATTCTAACAGTGACCTCATGCAACAAAGCAAAACTCTCCATGCTAGGAAAATGCAATTAAACACAAAATTGATTACCAAACCAGAAACTGTCTTCACAAATGTAGAATAGAAAGAGATGTTCTATTAGTAAATGAACATTAAAAAAAATTGGATATACACCACAGACGCTACCTTAAAGAGGCTGCAAAGATAGAAAGAAATAGAACACTTTATACACCCAAGCACATGTATTCCATTTGAGTCACCTGCAACTAATAGCAACCTAATGTATAACAGCCCTAAACTCTGCTCTATCCAGTGCCAGTTTCATTGTCTCCAACACATCTATCCCCTTTACCTCCATCACTGAATCAGTCCATCTCATAGATGGTCTTCCTCTCTTCCTTTGTCCCTCCATCCTCTGAAGCATGACATCCCTCTCCAAGGACCAGTCCTGCCTTGCAACATGTCAAAAGCATGTCAGATAAAGCTTCAGAATCCCTGCCTCTAAGGAGCAGCCTGGTCTCACCCTCTTCTCACAGTCCATGGTATGTTTATTTAATATTTTTCCAGCACCACTGTTCAAAGTCATCAATTCTCCTTCTGTCATCCCTAGTCATTGTCTAGCTTTCTGATGCATAGCAAGTAATTGCAAAGACTATGACCTGAATCAGTCACATCTTAGTCTCTAGACTGACATTATTGCTTTTCATTACTTTGGAGAAGTCTCTTACAGCAAACTTTCCCAATGCAATTCACCTTTTCGTTTTCCGGCTGCTGGTACCAAGCATGTTGATTGTGGAGTCAAGCAGACTAAAACTGTTAACAATCTCAATCTCTTCACCATTTATCATGATGCTGTCAATCAGCCCAGTGGTAAGAATTTTTGTTTTCTTGATGTTGAGCTTCAATCCATATTTAAGGTTGTTGTCCTTGACATTCTGCAGCCAGTGCTTCAGGTCTTCCTCATTTTCAGCTGGCAGGATTGTATCATCAGCATAATGGAGATTGTTGACGAGTCTGAATCCATTGTGTGTGTGTATATATATATATTTCGGGTAGTATCTTTCATCTGCTCTTTTCTGTTAAATGCTTGTCTGACAGTTACAGTTCTAAATCTGAGCATTCAAATTAAGACAGGCTAGAAAGAATGATTGGTCATCCATTTCTAAAATAGCCAGGCTTCAAAAACCCTTTGTACAATAGAGCACATTGAGACTAGCAGATAGGGAAACTGAGGCTGAGCCCTCAAGTATGGAAACACAAAGGAAAAAGAATTGTTATAAGTAGACAGTAGTGATTGGAACTTGAAATGTGAGAACCATGAATATAGGAATACTGGATACTCTTAGTAAAGAAATGGAATGCTTAAATATTGATATACCAAGTATTGATGAAATGAGATGGACTGGCATGGGACTTTTTGAGTCAGACTATCAAATGTCTACAATATTGGAGATGAAAAAGCGAGGAAAATGGGATTGTTTTCATAGTTAAAAAAGTCATTTCTAGATCCATCTTGAAATACAATGCTATGACAGGAAATCTATGACAGGAAAATATCACTAAGCATACAACGAATTCCAGTGAATATCACCATCATTCAAATATATGCACCAACAACCAGAGCCAAAGAGGAGAAAATAGAAGATTTATATCAACTGTTGCAGTCATAGATCACTAGAACATGCAATCAAGATTCATTAATAATAATGAGTGACTGGAATTCAAAAGTTGGGAACAGTGAAGAAAGATCAGTAGTTGGAAAACATGGACTTGGTGTCGGAAATGAAGCTGGAGACAGAATGATAGAATTTTGCACAATCAATGATTTATTCACTGCAAATATATTTTATAAAAAACATAAACACAGGTCATACACATGGATTTCACCTGGTGGTATGCATAAGAATCAGATTGATTATATATGTGGAAAGAACCGCTGGAGAAACTCAGGATCAGCTGTGAAAACTAAGCCAGGTGCTGATTGTGGACTAGACCTCATGCAGAAGCTGAAGAGAATTAAATCAAGTTCACAGGAACCAAAATTTGACCTTGAGTTTGATCCCACCTGAATTTCAAAACCATCTCAGGAATAGGTTCAAGGCCTTGAACACTCATGAGTGAAGAGCAGATGAGCTGTGGGAGGATATCCAGAATATTATCCAGGAAGAACGCACAGGAATGCAAAGTCAGAGGAGTAAGACAAGACCAAGAAGGATGTCAGAAGAGACTCTAAATAATGTTCTAGAGTGCCAAGAAGCCAAAGCAAAGGGAAGAGATAAAGATATTAAGAAGCTGAACTGAAGATTTCAAAAGGCAACACAAGAAGACAAAGTAAAATATTATAATGAAATGTGCAAAAGATAGAGTCAGAAATCAAGAGTGTTGAACTAAGCATTTCTCAAGCTGAAGGAATGGAAGAACAAATTCAAACCTTGATTTGTAATACTTAAGGATGCTTTGGGCAGAATAATAAATGATCCAAGAAGAATTAAAAGAAAATGGAAACAGTATACAGAGTCATTATACCAAAAAAAATAATTGGCAGAAACAGAAGTTTTGTGAAACGATGTATGAACAAGAGCCTGTGGTAAAGAAAGAAGACGTTCATGCTGCTCTGAAAGATTTGGCAAAAAACCAAAACCCCAGGAATTGATTCCACACCAATTGATATATTTCAATAAACTGCCCTGGTTGGGCTCACCATGTTGTGCCAAGAAATCTGGAAGACAACTACCTGGCTGACTGACTGGAAAAGATCTATGTTTGTTCCCATTCCAAAGAAAGGTGACCCAATAGAGTGCAGAAATTGTCGACAATATCATTAGCATCACATGTAAGTAAGATTCTGCTGAAAATTATCCAAAAATGACTGGAACATTAAATCAACAGAAAATTGCTGAAGTCCAGGATGGGTTTAGAAGAGACTGTGGTACTAGCAATCTTATAGCTAATATTAGATGAATTGTGACTGAAAGCAGAGGAATATCTATCTGTGTTTCATTGAGTATGCAAATGCATTTGACTGTGTGGATCACAAGAAACTGGTTAACTCAGAGAAGAATGGGAATCCCAGAATACTTGATCATGCTTATGTAAAACCTATACTTGGACCAGGAGGCAGTCATCAGAACGGAGCAAGGAACACTGCATGATTCAAAATTGGGAAGCATGTATGCCGGGGATGTGTCCTATTTCCATAACTTTTCAGTCTATATGCATAACAGATTATGTGGGAGGCTGGGCTCTATGAAGAGAAATGTTCCATTTTATATATAGTGTTTAACTCATGTAGGTAGATCAACATAATGGGATACATATAAATGCACTATCAGTTGTTGTTGTTATGTGCTGTCAAACGACAGCACAAGATAGCTCTGAACCCTGCTTATCCTGAGCCAAACATACTGTCTCTGACACACCTACCATTATTACCCCACTTACTGAGTCAATTCATCTATTCTGAGGACTTCCTCTTCTGTGCTATCCCTCAATCCTTCCAAGTATAATGTTCTTCTCCAAGGACTAGTCTTTCCTGGCAACACGACCAAAGCACTGCCAATAAGTCTACTTCAACTTGTAGAGGCCCAGTAGGTTAGATAAAACTTTCTTATAAGGGCTTTGAGCCTGTAAATCTTTATAGCAACAGACTGCCACATAATTAACAAAGGATCATATGATGAGTTCAATTTTCCATTTATAAGTACTTAGCTACTGTTCTACCAGGGTTCCTGGATTGCATGTTAGCTTTCAGCTCTCATTGTGATTGAGTCAGAAACAACTCATAGCTCGTCATCCAGTAAGTCTTCTGAAGATATAATTAGCATGGATGGAAACTGTCCATCTCTCTTCCATGGACACAGTGGTGGATTTGAACTACTAGAGAGGTACCTACCACCTTTGGGTTAACAGACCAGCTCACTAAAGATCCCATCACCAGAGTTCCCTGGGTTACATGCAATTCATGATGTCTTTTTACAAGGACTAATTCTTACTCACAGCGTGCTCAAAGGAAACTTAAATTTTTATTTTTCTGATAGGACAAAATTCTGCAACTTAGAACAAGGACATCTCAGAAGAGAGACAAAAGAAGTTTGGAGATAAGATTGCTATCTTCCTTAATTATTAGGTTTCAAAGAGATAAACTCAAAAGCATTCCTGAATTCCAAAAGTAGTTAGACTTATATTTAGGTTTTTCAATTATTTCTTTACGCTCCAAATTTGGCTGAACAACGAATTTACAGTTTCATGTTTCTAAAGTGAATGTTGAAAAAAAAATGGAGTCAAGAGTCTATATTCTGTTTCAGACCAGAAATAAAAACAAAACAAAAAACAAAACAACTCAACTACTATTATTAACTTTCTTTTTGAAATGTTCCCTTTCAAACATAGCCAACACCAAAGCAAACCCATAGCCATCAAGCCCATCTGAATCATAGGAACCCTCTAGGATAACACAGAACTCCCGGTGTACGGCTCCCAATGCTGTGAATTTTGTAAAGGCAGACTACCTCATCTTTCCTCTATTCCTCGGAAGGATCTGTAGGTTTGAAGAGCCCACTTTCCAGTCAGCAAAGGAGTGATTAATCCCTACACCCTAAGAGTTCCTTAGGGACACTTAACTCATTTCACAACTGCTTTTCTATGTTACTGACTTCTTATCATGTAGCACTGTCTTAATTATTTTATTCTTAATTAATTTTTTATCTTGCTTACTGCTAGTAACCCCCATGCCCCAGCATGTAATCTCTAAAAGGGAAGTCTCTCTGTTATATCCACAATACCAGGAAAATGATCAAATATTGAGTCCAGGGTAAAATAAGAGTGACTGAATATATAAACCAAGAATATAGGCAAGGATAACATAACAATGAATATAGAATACCAATATAAATTCCCGAATTTAAACAAAAAACAAAAAACAAAAAACAAAAAAATCACCAACAAAACCCTAAGATAGACAGTCATTTAAACGCAGAGCTTAAATAAAAAACAAAGTTGTAAAAAGAACTCTCTGTATGTAAAAACAAATACTGTCCCAAAGTCTTTCTTCTGTCAATTTTCTTCTAAGAGTATTAATCAAGACTGGTTATAAAGTAATCCTTTCAACATGGTTACCTAAATGAAGAGAAACGAAGAGAAACAACAATTAAAATAGGAACATGTTGAATTTTATTCTTCATTGATTTTGCAAAACCTTAACATAACAGAAGACTGAGAAGCATTTATAGAAGGAAGAAAAAGAATTCACAGGGACTTAGAAGTTCAGCAAAGCCACCCACAATGTGAAACAGCAGCAGAGCATTTTGCATGCTGAGGAAAGCTGAGCTCATTAGCAAAGTGATGGCTTAGAGCTGACTCTAGGGGAGGATACAACTAAACTTCATAAGGTCCTTCCTGCAGAGCCAATTGTGAAACATGGCTGGTCTTACTTTGTTGGCAGTAACTCAGCATGTTCCCTTGCCTAAGGTAGAATATAAGTCATTACAAAGGCAGGTGAAGAGGGACCAGCATTTTTAAATAAACAGAATAAAAGGGCACCATAAAAGTTGGCATAGCATAAAGATGGATCCCAAATTCCTTTGTGAATGCTTTGAGGATAGAATTTACCAGCATCATTGTTCAGGCCCTAAAAGTCTTCACATATAATCCTAAACATATACATTTGGTATATATATATTTTGTCACTGCTCATCTTTCTCCCACAAATATGTAT
>NW_006399786.1:12806096-12817037 GCF_000299155.1 Elephantulus edwardii | reverse complement strand
CTGTCCCTCCACCCTCCCAAGCATGATGTCCCTCTCCAAGGACCGGTCTCTCCTAACAACATGTCCAAAGTATGTTAATTATAAACATGATAATATAGTGCCTCATGTTACAAAGATAATTCTTCAAGGATGAAATGATATAAAACAAAAATTTTTAATACAATTAATTATTGTTTTGAATTATTTTAGTCATAAAGGTAAATTGTTCATATGTCCACAAAGAAGAAAGAAGAAACTCTCAATTCCGTCATGTAAATTTCTACTCGTAGCAACACTCTCTTGGGTTTCCAAGACAGTAAATATATATATATATATTTTATTTTGCACAATCTCTTTTTTTAAATTTTATACTGGTTTGTTTATAAAGTTCCTATACATTGTCTTTCACTCTGAATCTTTTCCATTTCCTTCACCACCACCACCCACTCATCAAATTGTATGACCTTATAATTAACAAGTCCCCCTCATCCTTAGCCCTCTGCCCTCCCCCTTCAATCCTTATACTTGCTCTACAATAATGATCTTATGCAGTATTTGTCCTTATAGGACTGAGTTAGTTCACTTAGCATAATACTCTCCAATCCCTCCCAAGTTAGGTATAATTTACAAAATCATTGCTCCTGCATGCTGCATAGTATTCTATTGTGTGAATATACCTTAATTTCTCAATCCATTCCATTGTAGTTGGACATTTGGACTGTTTCCATGTTCTTGCAATGGTGAATAATACTGTTACAAACATCAGCGTACAAGTGTCTGTTTGTGCCTCAATTCCCATTCTCTTGGGATATATTCCAAGCAGTGGGTCATATGGAATTTCTGGGTTCGGTTTTTTGAGGAAATGCCAAGCTGCCTTCCAGAGTGATTGTACCATTACAATCCCAACAACAATGGTTAAATGTTCTTATCTCACCACATCCTCTCCACCATTTATTACATACTGTAAGACATTAAATCTTTATAGGAAGAGACTGCCTTTCTTCCTCCTACAGAATTGCTGGTAGATTTGAATCACTGAAAATGATCTTTTCTTTAGCCATGGAACAATAATGGACATCACATGTAAATTACCACGTAAATAGAACAATAACAAAAATCACATCTGCTGTGACTCAGCTCTTATTAGATGACAAAGAGTTAAATATTAAAATGTAAAATGAGTATAATGTGCTGAATTATCTTTAAGCTTTCCAAAAATTTTATAGTTATGTGATACTTGCAAATTTTCTAAGGCTTCTAATTCTAAATTTTACATAAAAAAATGTTATCATTGTATGATAACCATAGTTACTACTGAATTTTAAATCTTCAACATCAATCACATACTGCATTGTAAAATGTGAGAATGACTAACCAGTTGTCTTTGAGTGAATTCAATTCATGCCAACTTCATTGTATCTGGTTAGAACTGTGCTCTGTGGGATTTTCAGATTTTTTAGAAGTAGTTGTATTTCTGTACCATCAAATCAGAACCAACTTATAGCTGATCATCCAATGGGTTTTTAAAGGCAACAAATCACACAGATGCTAGTTTTCTCATTTTTTCCCTCAGAGCAGCTGTTGGATTCAAACCATGTTGGCAGCACAACTCCATAGCAATAAGCCACCAGAGCTCCCTTCCTTGGAAGTGGATCACTGTGTTTTTATCCCTGGGTTTCTCTACATGAACTTAAATTTTGAGTCTTTCACTTAGCAATTGAATGTTTATCCCACTCCAGGACTCCTAAATAATGTAGGAGTATGCCTTTCAAGATGATTTTGGTCATAGTGATTCTAATGACATAACTCCTTCAAGGGTTGATGATTTTGGTCATAGTGATTCTAATGACATAACTCCTTCAAGGGTTTTCTAGGTAGTAGTATTTATGAGAATAGATTACTCTTTCCTGAAAGATAGTGGGTGTATGAGCCAACTTTTTGGTTAATAACCAAGTGGTTGGTCATGCTGTTACTTGTGTGCCATAGAGTCAGAACCAATCCGTAGCTGACCCTCCAGGGTGTTTTCAGAGGTACTAAATTACATGAGAAGAGATTTCCCATCTTTCTCCCATGGAGCAACTAGTGAATTCAAACCATCTGTCTTTGGGATTCCAACCCAGCTTCTTACCACTAGGCTACCAGACCTCCCTGCGTCATTCTATAGGGATTATTGGTTTAACCAAGTGGTTAACTGTAGAACTGAAAAATAACAGGATAGAGGATATTAATTCTCAGGTTAGACACAAAGAAAGCCATGACAAAGCAAAATTTCGGTGGATCACAGAGCCAGACAGAAATGGGCATTTGGGAAAGCTGCAACGTATTGTTGTTGTTGTTGTTGTTGTTGTTGTTAAGCGCTGTCGAGTAGCTTGAGATTCATAGTGACCCTATGTACAATAGCCCTAAACTCTGCTCTGTCCTATGCCAATCACACCATATCTGATACACCCATCCCAACTGCCCCAGTCACTGAATCAATCCACCTCATAGAGGACCTTCCCCTCCTGCACTGTCCATCCACCCTACCAAGCATTATGTCCCTCTCCAAGGAACAGTCCCTCCTTACAACATGTCCAAAGTATGTTAGACGGAGCCTCAGAATCCTTGCCTCCAAGGAGCCACCCAGTTTGACCCTTTTCAGGATGAATCTGTTTGTTTTCCTAGCAGTCCATGGTACCTTCAATACTCTTCTCCAGCACCACAGCTCAAAGGCATCAATTCTCCTTATATCCTCCTTAGTCATTGTCCAACTCTCTAATGCAACATATTAGACAAATATAAGTGATAAAGAGTTTTATGTGTGCAAACAATTTTTCTGTCATCTGTCAAAAGTCTGAGATTAACAGGCTGAATTTCACAACTCTGAAATTAATGATACTTTCCTGTAATTTCCTGAGTTGAGGATTTGATAAAAGAGCAAACCTGTTAGTAGCCTAGATAATATCAGATGAAAGAAGTTGAAAAGGGAAGACTGCAGCTAAAACCCTAAGGAATAAGAGGAGTCCTTGAGTGATGCTAATAGTTCACATGCTCAACTGCCTACTGAAATACCTACCAGAAGCTTGAATCCAACCGGAGCACTTCAGAAGGCAGACTTGCCTGGGCATATATTCGGAAATCTTAACCACTGAGGAGCCCATGGAGCACAACTACAAGCTAATATAGATAGTCATAGAACAAGAACATGGGTAAGCATGGAGCTGAGTGTAAATTTGAACAAGAAGTCAATTATTGAGCAGTAGAGGGGGAACATAGCTGAAACGTTCACCCAAGCAGAGAGTAAGCAGACTGTCAGTGATCCACCCAGATGGCAAGAATCAGAATTAAGCAGGATAAGTTAAAACTTTCAGTATGTGGTACTGTAAAATACTCCTTTCTGAACATGAACTACCCTTGAATTACATCAGAAAAAGAACACGTCCTTTTTTTTCCCCCCCTACAAAATATCTATGAAGTTCTGCTTGCAGAAGGTGAAGGAATTAAACACCTTGGTTACGATGGACTATTACTTTTTTGTCTGAACTATTCACTTACAGTCAATTCACAGAGGAATGGCACCAAATGCTAGGAAGTGCTTAAAGCATATGTATTAAATTGCATCCATAGCCCATGAGGGTTGGTCTTTGCTCTGACCATTATTAGTTCCACCAGTGATTTTGATATTAAAATTTAGCACCTTCTCATTAAATTCTCTAGGAACATCAATATTGTGACATAGCAGTTACCTTAGAGAATCGTTTTAAAACTCAATTTGACCATGACAAATGGTGGAAGCAAGCACAAACAAATCAGATAAAGCTTGTAATGCATAAGCTTGCAACCTAGTTTTCTTTTTGCAGCCCACTCACTTAAATGTGGTTTATTCTTCTGCAAGTTCTTCCTTTGATATATTAATTAACACAATCTAGACACTGAATAGCAGGCTCTATCACTGGTTTCCAGTGAGCTGATGTCTCTAATAGGACTTTCATTCCTTTCAAAACGACTCTGTTGGAATTGCTCATTAATTTGTAGGAAAAGCGTTTCTTTCAAACACAATTTCCACTTTAGCCAAGATGAGAAACACTTTACCACATGTGTTCTTTTAAATGGCTCTGAGAGGCTGCTTTTTCAGTTTTTCTTTTTCAATTCAGAGGAATTGCATGAAGTATTAGAACGTGTGATAAAGAAGCACGCCTGGGGAATTATTTGCTGTCATTTTAAACAACAACAATGGCTTCCTCCCCCCCCACCCCAAATACTTTCTTGATAATTTTATGTGGTAAAAATTTACTGATTAGGATTTTAGGTTCAAAATCAGGAAAGGTGTACACCAGGGATGCATCCTATCTTCATATATTTTCAATCTTATGTGCAACAGATGACCCAGGCGGATGGGCTCTATGGGAAGGAATATCACATCAGGGTTGAAGAAGACACATCAACAACCTATGTTATGCAGATGACAAACTTTGCTGAAACCTGAGGTGTTTGCTGCAGAAGATCAAAGACTATAGCCTTCAATATGGATTGAAGCTCAACATCAAGAAAATAAAGATTCTTACCATTAAGCTGACTGTCAGCATCATGATAAACATTGAAGAGATTGCGATTGAAAACAGCTTCAGCTTGCTTGGCTCTACAATCAACGCTCTTGGTACCAGCAGCCAGGAAATCAAAAGATGAATTTCATTTGGAAAATCGGCTGTCAGGAACCTGTCCAGAGTACTGAAGAGCAATGATGTCAGTCTGGAGATGAAGGTGCGCCTGATCCAGGGCATGGTCTTCACCATCACTTGCTCTGCGTCAGAGAGCTACACAATGACTAAGGTGGTAGAAGAAGAATTGATGCCTTTGAATTATACTCCTGCAGAAGAGTACTGAATATACAATAGATTGCAAAGAGAACACATAGGTCCATCCTGAAGAGAGTAAAACTAAGCTGCTCCTTGAAAGCAAGGATTTTGAAGCTCCATCTGGCATAGCTTGGGCATGTCACAAGAAGGGACCAGTCCTTACAGAGGGACATCACGCTTGGAAGGATGGAGGGACAGCACAAGAGAACTCAGCCCTGTTTGAGATGAATGACTTAATGACTATTAGAACAGGAGTAGGTAATTGTGTCAGAGACCATGAGGTTGACTTAGAATAGAGCAGATTACAGAACTGTTGTACACAGATTACTTATGAGTAGGAGTCAGCTCGTCTGCACACAACAACAACAACAATCTACTGAGCTCTAAAGAGAAACATAAGTGATTTGTTTGTAAAGTAAAAATGGTGACAGAAATGGCATTATTGTTGGCATAGTGGAAGATAAAATGGTTGGTAACAATTCAAATTGATCTCAAGTAGTTGTCCTCAAGTGTGTTAGATCAAAACTTAGTGGTGGTAGGGAGTCAGGAATGTTTTCAAAAAATCATATTGCAAGCTGTCTGAAAGTGCTTCATATTTATTGAATCATATGTCCAAGATTGCATTTGAGTATCACTTTCTTGCTGTCTTCCTATTACAATTTAAAATACATTCATAACACAAGCAGTCACTTATTACACTTCACCTCATCAAATTAAATAGAATTTCTATTTCTAGTTTAAATAAAACATAATGAAATTCACAATAAATATACTTTACCTGATTTCATTTAAAAATTGCATACAAAGAAGTGGTGGTAATATTTATTAAAAGACTTGTCTTCTAAACTATAGCTAAGCTAAGGTGAAAATCTTTCATGCTCTGAAGTTTCTCAAATTTAGTATGCATGAAATAGGAGAGGTAGTCATGATTTACTACTCAATATTCCCCCATCTTTATCAGGAAATCTCAAAGAAATGCAATTTAAGGTGAATGCATAAACTGGTCAGTGAGGAATTTAATTTTTTCCCCCAAGATGCAGCCTCATACCACTTTCAGTCCCATAGTTCGATAGAGAATAATGAAAAAGTTGTCTTGCTGAATAAACTCCAGGCAAAGTTATTAACATGTAATTTAAATGGCTTTTTTATGAGGAGTATAATTGACAGATTCTTTGAAGTAGCAACGTATAATTTAGAAATACTTATAATTTATTCCTTAACACTTATCTAGTTCACTCAGAAAGTTTACCAGTGACCCTGGGTATCTGCTGGCACCAATAACAAAGCCATCGGCTGGATTTGAAGAACCAGTTTGAATTCAGCAAAGTGTTCTTGGGTAGCTTTCGCTCTCTTCTGGAAGAGTTCACTAACAGATGGCAACTTGTCATTGTTAATGGAGTGTTATCCTGAAAAACTTCAAGGATCCATGCAGAGGGTGACACTTTTCCCCTCCTCTTTTCAAGCCACCTCACAGAAATAGCCAATAATGACCTCTTTCTTTTCACAGATGATTCCACCTTATGTCGACTGATTCCTTCCAAGGCACATCGTAGCTGCTCTAATCCAAAGATGACAAAAGACTTTTCATTGCATGATAGCTCATCTATGTACTAAGAAGTAAAGACATCGAGATGCGGTAGGAAAAACACTGTGACAGCACAGTATGAGCACTCCATTCTCCCCCTGGCCTTGGAAGGCATTAGCGAGGTAACTTGTCCACTCCAGGTTGTATTGTTATCATGGAAAGATGAACAGGTTGTTTTACACAAATGCTAACTTCAATTCAGGTGAATTAATGATGTTTCTCAGTACATAGACTAAATAAAGCGTCAGTTTCTTAGTTGAAGATATGTTACAAATCAGTTCTTTTTTTCCCCTGCTTAAGTTAAATTTTCATAGAAAAGTCAGCAATTTGACTTCTAAACCATATAATAGCCATAAAATATAACAACCACAACAATTTTTTTCCTGTGTTTGTTTACTGCACATCCACTTCAGATAACACTCTCAGCATGTTTTATAAGCTCTTTAAAATCATTAGCAATTTAGTACTTCAGTGTTAACAATAGATGGATGGTAAAAGCTTGCTAAAGACTGTATTATTCAAGTAAGTTGGTTAGTGTAGGTTGTATATAACCCATAATACATGAATTCTGGCACTAAATGTGCCCACTTATTAAACAATATCTATCTGTTTTATCTTAGTAGTAATGATTAATATCCTCTTTATTCTTGCCATTGAGATGACATTTTGTACTTTGAAATGTTTTTCAGATGTAGTTAAACTTGAATTGTCATAATGGCAGCTAAATGAAACTGAATGTAGAAAGTGTGCCCAAGGTCACAAAACTAATCTGGGCTAGATAAGGAATGAGCATCAATGATAGGCAGCTAAAGTAAAGTATGCTCACTCCTCCTTCTCAATATTCTGAGTGCCTTTGCACTATTTAATCAGCCACTTCTCTGAAAGGGATCTGGGTTTATAATAGCACATGCAGAATCATGAGATGTTAATCCTTTCAAGCATATATATGTGTACGTGTATGTGTTTAAATTTATCACAAAACTCTCAGGCTAACCTTAATTCCTTCCTCACCTCCTTGTTTTTCTTCACACTGCCTTCTTGTCTTCCTGCTTATCTCCTTCTGTTTCCTACTTTGCTTCACACTTTTAATTTCATGCAGGTTCCATATACTATTACATATGTTATTATCCTAAGAATTATTATTCACTAAGGCTAACAAATATGCATAGTATTCAACTTCTTGGAGAACTAGTACTACTGATTTTGCGACTTACCCCCTTTTTTGTGATCAGATTATATCAAAATATGTTCCTGAAAATATAAGTTACCAAAAGTATGATAGAATTAGTATTCTTACAGCATAATGTCTGTAGCTGACCCTGAATACATAGAATGAATAGGTAAATAGCTCATGTGTGCTGTGTTTTGTTTGAACCTACAGAATCCTATGTATGACAGAATGAAATGTTCCCCAGTCCTGCAGCATCCTTATAATGGTTGACAAGTTTGAGTTCCTTGTTGTAGCTGCTCTGTCAACCCATTTCATTGAGAATGCCCTTCTCTTTCACTGACCCTCTATTTCACCAAGCACGTCTTTCTCCAGGGATCCTCTTGATAACCTATCCAAAGTGCATGAAATGAAGTATTTCTATCTTTGCTACTAAGGAATATTTTGGCTATGCTTCTTCCAAGACAAATTTTTCTGTTCTCTGGAAGTTCACACTACATCCAGTTTTCTTTATTAATATCATAATTCAAAGACATCACCTCTTATTCTTTGTCCAGTTTAACATGCATATGAAGTGGTTGCAAACCCATGGCTTAAATTAGGAACTACTTACTCCTCAAAGTGGTATTTTTTAATTATTTACAGTTTAAAAAATAGTTTGAGGTGGAGTTTAGCCAATGCTGCCAATTTTAGTAATATCTATTGTTAATGCAGTTTAGGGAGCTTTGTTGACCTAGTGGTAAGAAGCTGTGTTGCAACCCAAAGGCATACTTGATTCCAGCAACTGCTCTGTGGAAGAGGGATGAGCATTCTCCTTTCGTGACATCTACTGCCTCTGGAGACCTGTTGGAGGGTCAGTTATGGGTCAGTTCCAGCTTGATGGCATATAACAACAATGTAGTTTATAAATAGAAATGAAATGTAAAGCGAAAAAGTTTGACTACCTGAAAGTAATTTTCTTTCCTTTCTTTAGTAGGCTTCCTGGTATGATTTAGGTTCCAAAGACCAGGACATTGTGAAAATTATGGATACATGCAATCACCAAATGGGAGTTGACTATATCTTTATATAACTGTCAAATATACTAATGTATAATGCCAAATGACTAAAGTCGTGTTCAAGTCAAATTTGAAATAGAATGCTAATTATTATATTACTTGGTTCACAACTCATTATTTGTTATTATGAGATGTGTGTTATCAATGCACAAAATAGTTCGATAGTTTTTCATCCTATAGAAGACAAAGATTCTCACCACTGGACCAATTGGCAGCGTCAGGATGGATGGTGAAGAGACTGAGATTGTTCACAGCTTTAATTTGCTTGACTCCACAGTCAACACTCTCAGCACCACTATCCAGGAAATTAAAAGACGTAATGCCATGGGAAAGTCAGCTATTAGGGACCTCTCCAGAGTATTGAAGAGCAATGGTGTCTCTCCAGAGACTAAGGTGCATCTGATACAGGCCATGGTCTTTGCAATCACTTGTTATGCATCCAAGAGTTGGCCAATTACTAGGAAGGATAGAAGGATAATTGATGCCTTTAAGCTGTGGTGCTGGAGAAGAGAATTGAGAATACCATAGACTGCTAGGAAAACAAACCGATTCATCCTGGAAAGGGTCAAACTGGGCAGCTCCTTGGAGGCAAGGATTCTGAGGCTCTGTCTAACATACTTTGGACATGTTTTAAGGAGGGACCGGTCCTTGGAGAGGGACATCATGCTTGGTAGGGTGGAGGGACAGCGCAGGAGGGGAAGGCCTCTACGAGTTGGACTGATTCAGTGACTGGGGTAATCGGGATGGGTGTATCAGAGACAGTGCGATTGGCACAGGACAGAGCAGAGTTTAGGTCTGTTGTACATAGGGTCGCTATGAGTTGCAAGAGACTTGATGGCACATAATAACAACAGCAACAACATAGGATAAGCAGATATAAGAAATAGAAATAGGTGAGAGAATCTATAAAATAACTATGCAGATTAAGTGACCTATGCTGACATCATAGAGAATAATACATGACTAAAATATATTCTTTAATTGAGATTTTAATGAAAGTTTATAGTGAACTTGGATTTCCATTCATTCATTGTTGCACAATTTTCCCTCCCCCAACCCCCAGTTTGATTTTTTCTTTGGAAAAATAAAAATTATTTCATTATTATACAGTCCCCTAGCCCCCAGTCCACTTTACTGTGCAGCTCTTATTCTGGGACTCTTGTAATGTAAATAATACCTAATTATATATTCCGTTTATACAGTTCTCTCCCTCATCTGTTTCACTGCCATGTACATTATTTATTCCCTTTACTTCATTTCCCCCAACCTTCATGTTCATCCTGTTTTATAACAGTAGCATTATGCAGTATTTGGGTGGGGTTTTTTGGTGATTGAGATAGATAGTTCACTAAGCATAATGTTCTCCAGGGTCACCCATTAGTATAATATTTCATGAGTTCTTGGTTTTTCAGTGCGGCTTAATATTCCATTGCGTGAATATACCACAGCTTCCCTAGCCATTTGTTTGTTGTTTGGCACTTGATTTGTTTCCAACTATTTGCTACTATGAACAAAGCAGCAATAAACATAGGTGTGCATATATCTGCTTGGGTGGCAGTTATGGTTTCTTTAGGGTATATTCCCAGTAGAGGAATTGCTGGGTCAAATGGTACTTCTATTTCCAATTTTTTGAGAAAGTGCCATACTGTCTTCCACAGTGGTTGAAACATTTTACACTTCCTACAACAGTGAATAAGGGTTCCAGTTTCTCCACAACCTCTCCCGCATTTGTTGTTTGTTACTCTGTTGAATTTTTCTATTCTTATTTGAGTAAGATGATATCCCATAGTTGTTTTGATTTGCATCTGTTTTAGAGCTAGGTATTTTTATCACATCTTCATGTGTTCACCATCTGAATGTCTTCATTGGTGAAGTGTCTGTTCATATCCTGTGTCCATTTTGCAATTATGGTTGTTAACCTTTACCTTGTGGCACTCAATTATTATAAAAATTCTAGATATAAGTACCTAATCAGACATGTGATTATCAAATATTTTTTCTCAGTGTGTGGCTTTCCTTTGTACCCTATTAGTGAAGTTTTTGGACGTGCATAGGCATTTGATTCTTAGAAGGTCCCATTCATCTATTTTACCCTCTCCTGGCTGTAGAATTTTGAAGATGCTTGAAAGACTATTCATGTTGTGGATTAGTATTTCTAGGGTTCTTCCAAGCTTTTCTCCAATGAAGTTTATAGTCCTTAGTTTTAGTCCTAGTTTTTTTATCCAAATTGAGTTGGTTTTTGTGTATGGTGTGAGGTGTGGGTCTTGTTTGAGTTTTCTGAAGATGGGTTTCCAATTTTGCTAACACTATTTATAA
>NW_006399786.1:12798472-12799797 GCF_000299155.1 Elephantulus edwardii | reverse complement strand
AGCATCAGGATGGATGGCGAAGAGATTGAGATTGTTTACAACTTCAGTTTGCTCGGCTCCACAGTCAAAACTCTTGGCACCAGCAGTCAGGAAATAAAAAAGCGTATTGTGATGGGAAAGTCTGCTGTTAGGGACCTCTCTAAAGTACTCAAGAGCAACGGTGCCTCTCTGGAGACAGGTGCGCCTGATACAAGCCGTGGTCTTTGTAATCACTTGTCATGCATCAGAGAGTTGGACAATGACTACGGAGGACAGAAGAATTGATGCCTTTGAGCTGCGGTACTAGAGAAGAGTATTGAATGTACCATGGACTGCCAAGAAAACAGATTCATCCTGGAGAGGATTAAAACAAGTAACTCCTTGGAGGCAAGGATTCTGGGGCTTCGTCTGACATACTTTGGGCATGTTGCCAGGAGGGACGGGTCCTTAGAGAGGGAAATCATGCTTGGGAGGATGGAGGGACTGCACAGGAGGGGAAGACCCTCTCTGAGATGGATCGATTCAGTGACTGGGGTAATCGGGATGGGTGTGCCGGAGGCAGTGCGATTGGCACAGGATAGAGCAGGGTTTAGAGCTGTTGTGCATAGGGTCGCTATGAATCGCAAATGACTAGGCACATAACAACAACAACATGGCGCAAAAGACAACAGCATTGCCAACGAGATGGTAGTGAGACCAAGTCAATATAATTCCTTGCTAGAGTGGGATTAAGCAACAATATCTCATACTTTTCTTAGATAAATTACTTCATAGAAATAACTCTAGATATTGGTGAATTTTTAAGACAGACGCTTAGTTATATACATTATCTCATATTAACATTTTTTTAAAAAAATTAACTTTAGCTTCCTGCAAATTAATATTGTTCCTTGGTTATATTTTATACAGCAGAATGGATTAATAATTTTAATCAGTGTTATAGCAATCCTAATCAAAGATTCTCACCACTGGGCCAATTTGCAGCAGCATCAGTATGGATAGTGAAGATTGAGATAGTAAACCTTGGCTCCACAGTCAACACTCTTCGTAACAGCAGCCAGGAAATCAGGAGATGAATTGCACTGGGAAGGTCAGTTGTGAAGGACCTCTTAAGAGTATGAAGTGCAACGACATCGGGCTGGAGACTAAGGTGCACCTGATGCAGGCTATAGTCTTTGCAATTACGTGCTATGCATCGGATAGTTGGACAGTGAATAGGGATGATATAAAGAGAATTTATGCCTTTGAGTTGTGGTGCTGAAGAAGAGTGTTGAATATACCATGGACTGCTAGGAGAACAAACAGGTTTGTCCTGGAGAGGGTGAAGCCAGAATGTTCCCTGGAGT
>NW_006399786.1:12784825-12798372 GCF_000299155.1 Elephantulus edwardii | reverse complement strand
TGGGATAATTGGGATGGGAGTGCCAGAGACAGTGCAATTGGCACAGGACAGAGCGGAGTTTAGGGCTGTTGTACATAGGGTCGCTATGAGTCGCAGGCAACTCGACGGCACATAACAACAACAACAACAACAACAACATTTATAAAAAAGCCTGTCATTTTCCCACTTAACACTTTTCATCTGCTTGTCAAAAATCGGTAGACCATAGGTAGATGGGCTGATTTCAGGGTTCTCAATTCTGTTACATTGATCTATGTATCTGTCATTTTACCAGTACCACTCTGTCTTGACCACCACGGCAGTGTGGTAGGATTTGAAATCAGGGATTGAGATACCTCCTACCTTGTTTTTCTTTTTAAAAGAGAACTTGGGTTATTCAGGGTCTCTTTTCATTCCAGATGAAATTGGAGATTGCCTTTTCTATCTCATTGCAGTCAAATTGGTATTTATATTGGGATTGCATTGAAAGTGTCGATTTCCTTTGGCAGGATTGTCATTTTCACAATATTGAGTCTTCCTATCCATGAGCAAGTAATATTCTTCCATTTCTCCAGGTCTTTTTTTTTTCTTTCTTGTAGTAATGATTTGCAATTTTCTTTGAATATGTCTTTTATGTTTTAAGTTAGATTTACCTCCAACAATTTAGTCTTGTGATTAGCTATTGTGATGGGTACTGTTTTTCTTTATACCAGTTCTATATTCTCATTGTCACTGTAGAGAAATCCAGTTGATTTTTGTATGTTGATCTTGTATTCTGCCACTTTGCCGAATTGGTCAACTATGTCCATATTTCCATTGCTGAGCCTTTAGGGTTTTCTAAGTATATTATTGTATCATGTGCAAAGAGAGATAATTTTGCCTCTTCTTTGTTAATTTAGATAACTCTCATTTCCTTCTCTTGTTTTATTGCTACTGCTAAGACTTCTAATGTAATATTGAATAGGAGCGGTGATAGTGAGCATCCTTACTGAGCTCCTGTTCTTAAAGGGAATGCCTTTAACATTTCTCCATTAAAAACAATGGTAGCTCTAAGGTTTGCATATATACTTTTTACTATGTTTAGGAAATTCCCTTTTAATCCTATTTTGTTGAATGTTTTCATCAGGAAAGTGTGTTGGATTTTGTCAAAGGCTTTTTCTGCATCAATCGATAGGATAGGATCATGTGATTCTTGTTCTTTGCTTTATTAATGTGATGACTTACACTGATTTTTTTTTTTACATTGAACCATCCTTGCATATCTGTTATGAATCCCACTTTGTCTGGGGAATTATTATTATTCTTTTTTAATATATCATTGCATGATTTTTGCCAGGATTTTATTCAGCATGTTTGCATCTATATTTATGAGAGATACTGGTCTATAGTTTTCTATTTTAGTGGTATCTTTACCTGGCTTTGTTATCAAGGATATGTTTGTGTCTTAGAATGAGTCTGGGAGAATTCCATCCTTTTCTATTTTCTGAAATAGTTTATGTAGAATTGGTAACAGTTCTTCTTTGAATGTTTGATAAAATTCACATGTTAAATCATCTCAGCCAGGATATTTTTGAGCTGGAAGTTGTTTTCTTACCTTTTCACTTTCTTCTTTTGTATTGGATCTGTTCAGGTGTTCAATTTCAGTCAGTTTAGGTAGGTTGTGAATTTTTAAGTTTCTCTATTTCCTCTAGGTTTTCATATTTGTTTGAGTGTGCTGTTGTTGTTGTTGTTAGGTGCTGTTGAGTCATAGACAACTTATAGCGACCCTATGAAAGAAAGGCCTGAGTACTGTTCATAGAATTTTCAGAGGCAAGCCATTTCAGAAGAAGATGCCATTCCTGCTTCCAAGCTTGTTTTAATCTGGAAGCTCCACCAAACACTGTCCACCATGGATAACCATTATCACATTTGGCAGGTCAGTGTTACCTTGTTTAGCATCACAGTGACTACAGGTTACCTCTGTACAGCAATGCACAGACCAGTGCTATACCACCTAGAAGAATGTTTGACAAAAAAAACCCATTTGAACCAGGCCTAAGGGCTGTAGGTTAAAATCACCCACGTTGGGCTTGGTAGCATAACTTTCTGTCGACTAGGCCAACGTAGCTCTCTCTATGTTGTCATTGTTATTGTTGTTAGGAGTCTTTGAGTCATATGCTAAATACCATGACACTGATGTGTCAAATGTGATAAAGTTTACCCATGGTGGACAGTGTTTGAAGGAGCTTCCCGATTAAAACAAGCTTGGAAGCGGGAGTTGAATCCACTTCCAAAATGGCTTGCCCCTGGAAACTCTATGAACAGTACTCAGGCCTTTCATTCATAGAGCCGCTATGAGTCATCTGCTACTCGATGGGACCTAACAACAACAGCATGTTGGTGTATAGTTTTTCACAATATTCCATTTTTAATCTATTTTTTTAAAGTTGGTTCTGTTTAACATTGTCCGGTTCATCTTTTATTTGGATTATTTGTGTCTTTTCCTTTGTTAGTTTTGTTAGTGGTTTGTCAATTTTATTGACATTTTCAAAGAACCAACTCTTGGTTTTGTTGATAGTTTCAGTTGTTTTTCTGTTTTCTATTTCATTTATTTCTGCCAAAATTTTTATAGTTTCAATTTTTTGAATGATGTCAGGTTTTCTTGCTGTTCTTTTTCAATTTGTTGGATATTTTGGGTTAGAGTGTCAATAATCATTTTTCTTGTCTCTTATTGTGTTTGTTTATTGCTATAAATTGACCTCTGATTATTACTTTGGCTGTTTTCCAGAGGTCGTGGTAAATTCTGTTTTCATTGTCATTTGTTTCAAGAAACTTCTTAATTTCATTTTTTATTTCTTCTAGTACCTACTCATGTTCAAGAAAAGTGTTGTTCTTCTTTATCTTCTTGTACTTAATTTCTAATTTTGTGGCATTGTGGTCTGAGAAGATGCTTTGTATTATTTCTATGGCTTTTGTGTTTTGTTTTGTATTTTTTTTGGGGGGATTTCTTAATTGATGCTTGCCTTGTGACCTAAAATGTGATCTATTTTAGAGAATATTTCATGCGCATTGGAGAAGAAGGTATACTGAGCTTTTTTTGTTGTTGTTGTTGTTCATTAACATATAAATATCTATGAGATTGAGTTGGTTTATTGTGTGGTTTAATTCTTCAACATCTTTTTTGAGTTTCTTTCTGGAAGTTCTCTCTTTTCTTGAGAGTGGTATATTGAAGCTTCCAACTACTATGGTAGTGTTGTCCATTTCTTTTTTCAGTTTTGTTGATGTTTGTTTTAAACATTTTGCAGGTTTTTCATTTGATATGTATATATTTATTATTGTTATGTTTCTTGTTCTATTGACCCTTTAATCATTATTTAGTGACACCTTCCTTGTCCTTTGTGATGATTTTTGCATTGAAATCTGTTTTATCAGAGAACAATATCTCTATTTTACTTTTCGTACCCTTTTATTTTTAGTCTTCCTTTTTCTTCATTTTTCAGGTGTCTCTCTTGTAGACTGCATATTGATGGATTTTTTTTTTAAATCCAATCTCCTACTCTTTTTCCCTTAGTGTTTCATTTTAACCTTTTTTTAAAAAAAAATGTATTCTTTTTTTTTGTTTGTACTGTCAAATCAGATCTGACTGGTACAGGAGGAGATTGTTCCTCCTTCTCCAGCAGAGCATCTGGTGGATTCGAACCGTACACCTCTTGGACTGCAATGCAGCTTCTTGCCACTAGGCCACCAAAGCTCACCTCTTATATTCCGTGTTATTATTAAGAGGCAAGGTTTCATTGCTCACATTTTGTTGAGTTCTTTTTGGTCTTGTTGCTAGTTGCTTTGGTCCATCCTGCTTTCTGTGACACCTCGGTAAGAAGAACATTCCTCGGTGTTTCCTGCAACGCTGGTCTTGTTTTTATGAACTCCCTTCAATTATGTTTTTCTGAGAATATTTTGATCGCTCCTTCATATTTTAAAGACAGTTTTGCTGGGTACAATATTCTTGGTTGACAATTGCGTTCTTTGTCTGTCTGATATGTCATTCTATTGTCTTCTTGCTGGCATAGTTTCTGCTGAGAAATCAGCATTTAATCTTATTTGGTCTCCCTGATAGGATTCTTTTTGTTTCTCCCACAATGCTTTCAGAATTTTCTCATTATATTTGCTTCTGGCAAATATGACTATGATATGTCTTGGTGCTTTTGTTTTTGGATATATTCTATATAGTATTTTTTTTAGCTTTTGAATGTATATTCTCACATTCTTCACTACACCTGGAAAGTTTTCTTCTAATAATTCTTCCACAACTTTTTTGGTGCCTTTAATTTCTTTTTCCTGTTCTGGGATTCCAATAATGCACATGTAATTTCTCTTGATTGTGTCCCTTATTATTCTAAGGTTTTCTAGTTTTTCCTTCTTCTTTGATTCTGCTTTTTGTTCTGGCAGTTTGGGTCAGGATTGGACAGCATTCATTGCTATTGTAATGGGGTCACAATGAGTCACAAGTGACTCGATGACACATTACAATAACAACAACATAAATGTAAGTTCTTAGAGAGTCTTTAGCATGGATTGTCTATGTCCCAAAAAAACATGTTATCTTTCCCTATATATCAGTGTCTTTTACCAACCAGGAAACTAATGGAAACTTCATTATACAAAATGTTTGTTGGATTTTCAATGTGTGTTCATAATTGACTGAATATGCCCAGGCCATGAATTAAGTCTAAAGCTCTATTTTTTCCCTCAGACATTACCTAGTGAATCCTTCTAGTACTGTCAGTTCCCAGCCACCATGAGACACCTATTTAGTACTAATTAAAATTATAACATAATAACACCAGAAATTCCAGGTTACGTGTCCAGGTAACCATAGGCAGCACCCAAATTCTTCAGCTGATATCATTTATCACCTGATATTGTACCACAGAGGCAAGTAGTACTCACAGAGACCCTAAGAACAACAGAGCTGAACCTTGTCCTAATTCATACTATCCTTACCATCCAAAAATATTTGAGCCCTTTGCCTCCAACGCTGTATTAATCTAGCTCTTTGAGGGTATTTCTCTCCTTCAGTGATCCTCCACCTCTCTAAACATGATGTCCCTCTCCCAGAAATAGACTTTTAGCCAACATGTCCAAACTATGTGAGACAAAGTTTTGTAATCTACCTCTAAATAATATTCTGGTTGCATTTTCTCCAAGACATGTTTGTTTGTTCTTTGTAGTCCATGAGACATTCAGTACTGTTCTTCAACACTAAAACTCAAAGAAATCAATTCTTCTGCCATCCTTATTCATTGTCCAGCATAGCAGATATAATAGGTATTTCTTATACAAATCATAGAAAGACAGAGAATAATTTATTGAAGATTGATTTTATGAAGGACAGCAAACCAGAAAAGGAATTATGTTCATGCAAAGTTACATTGGCATTGATGGTATTAGCCAGGTTTTAATTCAGCAGATCCTAATGAATTGCAAAATATAGTGGCAGTCCTTGATCAACCATAGAAATGGATGTGCTTCCTCCAAAGGTGAATACAGTTGTAAGGAAAGAGCTATCTGCAGGACTCTACCAGATCATATAATTTAATCACAATATACTCAGCATGTTCCTTAAGCCATATTATATAAAATTCTCATGATTTGAAGATCAGAGCCCTTTGTTTTGAAGTATTGCATTCAGTAGGTCGTGTAGATTATAATTGTCAAGAAAGTTCATAAGCAGGGTAGGGGTAAGGAGGAAAATGGGTAACAATGAGTGAATGGAAATCCAATTAAAATAAAATTATTTTTAAAAATATAAGAAGAGAGTATATAATTCTTTGCTTTTATTTTCACAAATAGCAATCAGCTGTGAGAGAGCTTTTACGATGATACAACATTGTGTCTCTCTTTTTTATCTCCTGTTTATCTATAAACAAAAAGTTACAAACATTCCTCATTGTATATAGTGCAAAAACAAATATGAAAAATCATTGGATTTTTATAAATGTAGTTGATTTTCAATCATTCGAACATTTTCCACCATAGAAATTAACTTTTAATGAACATGAAATTGCTCAAGTACTTTCCCAAAAAGCTTTGGTAAAATGATATAAAATATCTTAGGTGTGATTCACATTAGTTCTCATATCAAAATATTCATGCCTTGAATAAATATTCATCTTTATTTCTCTCAACATCTTCATTTATCCGTAAGATATTAATAATTGAGAATTATATGTTAACCACAAGAATATCAAAGATTGCTGACATGCTTTGTGTCTATGATTGAGTGTTTTTTGCAAAGATGCAAAAACATTGCTTTTGATTAACTAGTCTAATATATAGGAAGATCCTCAAGAAAATAGATTAAACAGTGACTACCACAACAGGCTTGAGGTTGGGAGAAATCCTGAGGAAGTTTTACAATAGTGCAAGTTTCAGATCTGTTGTTCATAGGGTAGATGAGAGCTGTAGTCAACTCTACAGCACTTCAAACAACAATATTCAGTAAATTTTGGAAATTGTAGAAAAGGTCTGATCTTTGCTGTCCCTGAAGATTATTTTAATCTAGAAAACGCTCTATTGCAGTTATATTCTGTCATATAGATTCACTAAGAGTTAGAATCAAATCTATGGTAAGCAGCAACAATCTCTATAAAATTAACTGTTAGAAAAAGCACTGACAATTCTTTAAGACTTTAGGTTCAAAATCTGAAAAGTGGTGGTCATGGGATAAGCAGCATCAACTTACTTTAAATGCAGAATCTCAGGCCTCACCCCAGAGCTTTTAAATCAACATCTGTATTTTATCAGACTGACCACATGATTCTTATGAAAATTCAAGCCTGAGATACCATAACCAAAAAATAGCCACAACTTCTTGATCTATTAACATGATCAACGGAATGCTTCATGCATTGTGAGCAAGACGATATATTGTGCTCTTGTTGAGTAGAATGTGTATATTTGTGCCTGCAAGATCAAGTTGTTTATTTGTGTTGATAGTTATTCCGTGGGGTTTTTTTTTAGTCTCTTTCTAGTCATTCTGTCTTTCACTGAAAGCTGTGTATTGCAGTCTCGTACTGACATGGTGAATATTGCAGTCTGTTATTGACATGGTGACTGCTATAATGGGCTGGCTCTTTTCTACCAGGAAGTGTGAGAATAGCACAGGATATAATAGGGTTCAGATCTTTTGTTCACAGGGTCGCTATGAGTCATATTCTATTCAATGACACCTAACAACAACAGCAACAACTGACTAGGGAGTTTTCTTTTTCATTCATATTTGTTTGAGCTTTTTTGGTGTGTATTTTGAGAATCTGTTATTGTATAGATGTTAATTATATGTATATCATCTTGTTTAGTTGACTCTTTAATAATTATATAATAATGTCCTTCCTTCCTTACCTCAGTAATCTTGTTTTTACCAGTACTGTGCCTTTCTCAATCCAGGAGCTGTCTAACCCCTAGGCACTATTCTACAATAATATGTTACGTCATCCACCAGCAGTGAAAAGTGAGAATGATCCTCTGAATGCAGTGCTGTGCACGTGCTTCAGGCACCAGGTATAAAATAGCACAAACCTCACCTCAGGTGTTAAAGTTCCAGTTCAGGGAGTTTCTAACTCCATAAGATTTAAAAAAAAAAGTGTAGGCATGAGAAGAGTATTTAAAAGGCTTTTGATTGCTTTCCACTATCTGAAAGACTCCAATGGTACAATACACAGGAATAGAGAAAGAGTCAAAACATTAGACTACCCTCCAATATCAAGACATGCTTCTCCACAGTGAGGTATGTGTGACTAGAAGTAATGAACTGTACAAAGTTCTATGACTAAGAACTTCAAGGGATTTCATTTTATTGATTTTGAGACATCTAAATTTTAAGGAGCAAACTTGACATATTTTGTTAATGGCAAATGTCCACTTCTAGGACTCTCACCAAGTGTATAAATGAATAATTTGGTCCTTAGAGTAAAATCTTGTTGAAAATTATCTAGAAATAGCTGGAACAGTAAGTGTATTGATGGAGAACTACCAGAAAAACAAGCTAGGTTTAGAAGAGGTCCTGGCTCTAGAGATATGATTGCCAATGTTAGATGGATCTTGGCAGAAAGCAAGGAGTACTAGAAGAATGTCTATCTGTGTTTCATTGACTACTATGTGGATCACAAAAATTTACAGCTAACTTTGAGGAAAACGGAAATCACAGAACACCTGAATGTGCTTATATGAAACCTATACTTGGAACAGGAAGGAGTCCTCAGAACAGAGCAAGGAAACACTACATGGTTCAAAATCAAGAAAGAAGTATGTCAGGGATGGTCCTGTCTCCTTACCTTTTCAATCTATATTCAGAACATATCATTTGGGAGGCTAGTTTATATCAGAACGATCAGAACATAACATTTGGGAAGCTGGTCTTTATGAGGAGGAATGTGGCATCAAGATTGCAGCAAGACTCATCAACAACCTACTTTATGAAAATGATACAAACCAGCTTGCTGAAACTGAGGTGGACATGAAGTGCTTGCTGCAGAAGGTCAAGGACTGCAGTATTGAATATGGATTGAAGCTCAACATCAAGAAGACAAAGATTCTCACCACTGAGCCAATTGGCAGCACCATGATAGATGGAGAAGAGATTGATGTTAACAATTACAGCTTGCTCGGCTTCATAGTCAACACTCTTAGCACCAGCAGGCAGAAAAATTATAAGATGAATTACACTGGGAAAATCTACTGTCAGTGACCTCTCCAGATTACTGAAGAATCCAGACCATGATCTTTGTAATTGTTTGCTATGCATCAGAGAGATGGACAATGACTAAGGATGACAGAAGAATAATAAATGCCTTTGAGTTGTGGTGCTAGAAAAAAGTTTCGAACATACCACAGACCACCCAGAAATCAAAATAGGTCTGT
Source organism: Elephantulus edwardii (assembly GCF_000299155.1). Lineage (NCBI taxonomy): Eukaryota > Metazoa > Chordata > Mammalia > Macroscelidea > Macroscelididae > Elephantulus > Elephantulus edwardii. The sequence continues at coordinate 12,789,495 of NW_006399786.1, read as the reverse complement.
CTTGGAGAGAGTGAAATCAAACTTCTCCTGGGAAGCTAGGATTTTAAAGCTCCACTTCATATATCTTGGGCACATGGTCTGGAGGGGACATCATGTTCTGAAGTGTAGAGGGCCAGTGCAGGAGAGGAAGACCTCAGATGAGATGGATTGATATAGTAACTGGAGCAATGGGAATTGGTGTTTCAGAATCAGTGATACTGGCTCAGGATAAAGCAGGGTTCAGAGCTGCTGTACTATGTCACTATGGGTGGCAGGCAACTTGACAGCACATAACAGCAACAAAGGTGGGAATTAATTTTTATTTGGTATTTAATATCTCTAAAAGTAGTCTGGAACATTGGTGTCTGATTTGAGGGTCCTTTCAATTCATCTAAATTCATTTTTCTGTTAAGTAAATTAAAACATAAGGGTCTTGAGAAACTAAAACAGTACATTGGATTTCTATTTTGATCAATAGTTAGATGCCTTCTGAAGAAACCAATTAACAAATTTGTTTCTTTAGATACTATATTCAACTAACTGAAAAAAGAAAGAAGTTAGCGATAGACTTCTATTCCATTCCTGAAGCTCTGACAGCATATGACCCCTTGATGAGCTCTTCGGCCTTATATTCCTTTTACCCTTTAGTTTTATTAACAGAAGTTAGTCTGAAGTTATTTTGCTCCATGAAAATCTTCTGAAATGCCTCAACCTGATTTCATCTAAATATGCATTAAAACATGTCATGAGAATTTTCTCATGATACTACAATAAGTTTTTTCCCTTTGAATTAGCATAGAATCATGTAGTATTGTAAAGAACTATGCAAAATTACTTGAATATCCTTACAGATATGCCAACAAAAATAAAATCCTTATAAGAGCTTGCCAATTTAGCTTCCAGATTGATACTATTTACTTCATGAAAACAGGATATGGAGAATCCCAATTATGGTTTAAAATTACAGAATAGAATACTCCTAAAAAGAGTTTAGCTTTAAATATGGAAAGAGCAACTGTCACACTGCTTGAAGATATCTAAGTGATGGAGAAATGATTACATTTTACCATTCTTAAAGCTTACCCTTTAATAATATATTGGGTACAACAAAGAGTATAAATGTTGATAAATCTGATTATTTTGAAGATTTTCTTAACTGTCCAGATACAATTCATTGGTTTCATCTTTTTCCAAAGCCTTTAATTCTATGTTTATGTCTGGTTTCAGGTTTGAAATTTTTTACTTACAAACACCCCACCAATAATGCTGGAAAAACATCCTTATTACTGAACTAGTTAATATGGATTATAGATACTTTCAAACTTCAGTAACCAAACAAGTCTTAAATCCAGCAAACATGATGGCTCTGCTATTAAAATATTTCGATTATTCTACATAGAAATTTGTGGCAGAAGATCAAAGGCTTTTGCAGTCTCCAATTAAGACAATAAGTCTTAAATACATTCTTTCTCATTATCAAGAAAAGAAAAATCATCACTACTAGACCAATAAGAATAATTAAAAGTTTCAAATAGAGGTACCATTTGACCTAGCAATTCCACTACTGGGAATATAACCTAAAGAGACCATAACTGCGATCCAAGCAACCCATCCAAACAATGCATACCCATGTTTACCATGGCTTTGTTCACAATAGCAAGGACTTGGAAACAACCTAAGTATAATTTTTTTTAAAAAAGGAAAGCCCACACAAATATAGGTTCACTAGCCCAAAGGAATGTTCTAAATGGAATGAATCTGGAGAAATATCCTTGTAAACAAATCATGTCAGCAAGCTGAATCTAAAGTTATTGTGACCCCCGTAATGGTATTTTTAGGAGATTAATGAACAAAATATTCAGTCATATTTGTCCATGGATACTCTAACCTTTTCTAAAATAACTTCAGTAAATCTTATAAAATGTTGGAATCATCTCGGCCCCTGTGCCTAAGAAGCTGTTGATGATGGCTGGAATTGATGACTGTTACACCTCAGCCGGGGGCTGCACAGCTACCCTGGGCAACTTTGCTAAGGCCACCTTTGATGCCATCTCAAAGACCTACAGCTATCTGACCCCAGATCTCTGGAAAGAGACGGTGTTCACGAAGTTTCCCTACCAGGAATTCACAGATCATCTTGTAAAGACTCACACCAGAGTCTCTGTGCAGAGGACTCAGGCTCCAGCTGTGGCCACCACCTAGTGGATTTTCTATAACAAATAAAGTGAATTATGTTCTAAAAAAAATCTTGATAACAGGCCTAAACTAAAGAACACAGGATATGAAAAAAGAGTCTGATACAACTAATGTGTTTCCATGATCCTGCTATTAATTTATGAACATGATTCAATCAAAATATTTTATCAGCCAAATTATCCAAGATTTCATGGTAGAAGCTTTACTCTTGAATTCTTACATGGAATAAGACAAGAGGACCAAGAATCTAAGAAATATTGATAGGAAAAATTCCTTAAGACTATAGAATATAGGCCTGTAGTCTAGTGGAGTAGGAATTGTGCTGTCAACACAAAGGCAAGTGGTTAAAATATTCTCACATTCAAATTATTGTTGTTATGTGCCATCAACTCACCTATGACCCATAGCAACCCTATGCATGGCAGCTCTTACCAACTCCCATTGCTCCAGTTACTGTATCTGTCCATCTCAGGTGGAACCTTCTTCTCCTGTGCTGTCTGTCCACCCTTCCAAGCATGATCTCCTTTTCTAAGGACATGTTTCTCCTGGCCATGTTTCCAAAGTATGTATGCTTCAAAATCCTAGCCTCCAAGGAGAAAATTGGTTTCACACTCTCCAAGACATATCTATTTATTTCCTTGGCAGTCTAAGTTACGTCCAAGAGTCTTCTCCAGTACCACAATTCAAAGGCATAAGTTGGTCTTCTGTCATCCTTAGTCATTGTTCAGCTCTGTGATGCATACCTTTGAAAATCCATCAGAGGGTTAGACATGAGTCAATTCTGATGAAGAGTCTAGAGAAAGAGAGCGCCATTGCCCCATAGTCTCATGCAATAATCCTATTTGAAGAGATCTTTTATTCTCATAGTGCTATGCCACAAATCTAGAGGGACCTTTGATTTACTTGTTACAGCTTAAATCACCCCATTGTATAATGCAGCCATCAGAACATTTGCATCATCCCTTTGAAAACTCTAGTGGCCAAAAATATATGACTTCAGAAGTTGACATTTAATATCAAGATTACAGAACAATATTTCACACAGGGTTCTGAAATATTTGGATGCTGCTTTATAATTATTACTTTCCTTCTATTTTTTACTATTAATTGTTCTGTTATCTTTCTCTGAGAAAAGTTTTTCTTTTCTTGTGTAGATTACTAAAGAACCTTATTTTTTGTTGCTTCTTTTTTTGTTATTTGCCTTAGTATATTGTTTGCTTTCCTTTATTTTGAATACCTTCTTAATTTTTCTCTTGATAATTTTTCTAGTCCCTACTGATACTCCAAAAATAAATGCTCTTAAATTGGCTCCCTATGTACCCAATTTCTGCAATTTATCTGAATATCAGATATGTTACCTTACTCCCTAATCAGTGTAAGATCATTCTTATCCTTTTGATATCCTGCTGTGTGGTTATAGAAATGTGCTTAAAATTGCTATAGATTTTAATAAATCAACCAAATGAGCAATTCACATAAAACTATGGTACCTACAATATTCATAAATGTATCCTTAGTATTTTATTTCACTCTCATTAATTTTTAGTTGATTGTGACTCAGCTTACATTTTGAGTATTCTATATTTTTGTATTTTGAAAATTTTTGTATTATATGCAGCTGATAGATGTATTGCAGAAAATAAAATGACTCCTCTTTCCCCTAACTTTGATCATGTAGAGGAACAAAGATCATTCCTTTTTAATAACTCCTTAACTGAAACCTGGCTTGAAAGAGCCGACCAATTTTTAACAAACACAGGCAAGTATGATTTATGCTCCATGTGGATTAGTGTTTCATTATGCAGAATCAACTCATTTGAGGGGGAAAAAGATGCTTACAATTGAGTGGGGCTATGCTATGCTTCTTAGATTAATAACCTAAATGGAATCGATATATCCTACTAATACTTGGAATCCTATTAAATGTTCACTCATTGTCCACTTACTATACAGAGGTAACTCGTGGTTGCTGTGATGCTAAACCCAGTGACACTGATGTGTCAAATGTGATAATGGTTACTCATGGTGGACAGTGGTTGGTGGAGCTCCTGATTAAAACAAGCTTGGCTTGGAAGCATGAAGGGCATCCACTTCTGAATTAGCTTGCCTTTGGAAATCCTATGAACCTGAACCTGGAGAAAGGATGAATGTTATGCAAGTGTTCAGGTCTTTCATTCATAGGGTCGCTATGAATCACCTGTGACTCGATGGCACTTAACAACAACAATAACATATTCTTGTAGTCTGCAGTGAACTGTTGAAGTAAAAGAAACTATTCTGCAGAAAAGAGGGCTTGTTTTCTTGAACAACTTTATTGTAGACAGATCTGGATAGAGCTGATTAATTTCTTTGAGCTTTTGTACCAACTGAAAACATATTGCTCTTAAGAAAAATCACAAAGTCAAAGTTTTTCTGCTACTATGACTCAAAGTCCTGTCTCCATTCCTTTTCAACCTATATGCAGAGCAGATTATCCGAGAGGCTGGGTTCTATGA
>NW_006399786.1:12766130-12783375 GCF_000299155.1 Elephantulus edwardii | reverse complement strand
AGAAGAGTGTTGAATATACCATGGACTGCTAGGAGAACAAACAGGTTTGTCCTGGAGAGGGTGAAGCCAGAATGTTCCCTGGAGTCAAGGATTCTGAAGAACGGCATTTAGGACTCTTGTACATAGGGTCACTATGAGTCGCAAACGATTTGATGGCACATAACAACAACAATCATTTAAAAGTATTATGTGATATATACATATCCTCTACATCACTAGTTGTCCAAAAATTTTCTATCTAGGAGTTAGATTTCACTTTACACTTTACATCTTCAACTAGTCATCTTACTCCACATGTTGTTTTTACAAATGTAGCTTTTTTACACACTATCTCTCATAGAAAGAGTACAGAAGTGAGTGTTTAATCAATGGAATGTGAAGAGTAGATGTTGCTGTTGCTAGCTGTCCTCTTGTTGAGTATGACTAGTAGTAACCCTATGAAAAACAGACCTGAGTCTTTTCCTATCTTGTGTCATTCTCATCGTCTCTGAAACACTTGAGCCCATTACTACAGTCTCCATGGTAATCAATCTCACATAATCTTTTCAATCACACACTATGCATCTGAGAACTTGAAAATGAATGAGTGAAGAGGAAGAATTGATGACTTTGAATTATAATGCTGGAGTACAATACTGGATATCCTTAGCTAGCCAAGAGACTGAACAGATAAGTCTTAGAAAAAATGTGGCCAGAGTACTCCTTGTAGGTAAAGATAGGAAAACTTCATCTCTCATACTTCACACATGTTGCTAGGAATGGTTATTCCTTGGAAAAGGATATCATGCTTGGAAAGATGGAGGGTCAGTGAAAGAAAAGAGTATATAGTGCCCAGTTATTCCTTTAATGGTGAATATCTAGTATCTTAAAAGTTTACTGCAATAAATGACTATCAAATAATATATACCAAAGAAACTTACATAAAATAAAAACTTCTTTAAGTTGTCATCATTATGTGCCATCAAGTCACCTGCAACTCATAGCAATCCTATGTACAACCGCCCTAAACCCTGCTCTTTCCTTTGCCAATCTCATTTTCTCTGACACACCTATCCCATGACCCCAGTCACTGAATCAATCCATCTCATCGAGGGTTTTCCTCTCCTATGCTGTCCCTCCGCTCTACCAAGCATGACGTCCCTTTCCAAGGACTGGTCCCTCCTTGCAACATGTCCAAAGTATGTCAGATGAAGCTTCAGAATCCTTGCCTTCAAGGAACAGCCTGGTTTAACCCTCTCTAGGATGAACCTGTTTGTTTTCTTAGCAGTCCATGGTATATTCAATACTATTCTCCAGCACCACAGCTCAATGGCATCAATTCTCCATCATTGCTAGTCATTGTACAGCTCTCTGACGCATAGCAAGTGATTGCAAAGACAATGGCCTGTATCAAGCACACCTTATTCTCCAGACTGACATTGCTCTTCAGTACTTTGGAAAGGTAGTAACAGGTAAATTTCTACAGAAATGTATGATCATTGGTGGGGAACAGGGTTGATATTATGGGGCATTCACAAATGAAAACTTTTTGTAACTGAGGTGACAACTCTGTTGTGAGTTGAATTTCATCTTTATTTAAACTTTGGCTTATCCTAAGTCCTCCTTTATGCATTCTTTAGAAACTGATTTAGAATCTGAATCACAAGTAACATTGTGTCAAATTTAACTTCCCTTAGTCAACAAATTTTTGTCTCAATAGAAAAAGAGAATTTAACTCAGTACAACCTAGAGAAAATGTACATGTAATGTAATGTAATGTACATGTAGGTACTGCTTCTGAAAATCTTTCTTTGTAGGATGGTTCCAAGAAGTCTATGTTTGGAAACAGATATGCTAACTTGTAGAATTTTAGCCCATGTTCTTTTGACCAAAAACCAATGATAAGGAAGGAGGATATTCAAGCTGCATTGAAGGCATTGGTAACACCTGGAATTGAGTGGACACCAACTGATATATTTCAACAAACAGATTAAGTCCTGGGCATACCCATCAATCTAAAGAAATTTGGAAGAAAATTACCTGGCTAATTGACTAGAAGAAATTAATTTTTACCCCCCTTACCAAGACACAGGGTCACTATGAGTCACCAAGACTTGATGGCACTTCACAACCTAGAGAGAGACAAGTTGGCCTATTGGACCGAAAGCAATGCTACCAAGCCCCAGGTGGGTGACTCTATAATCTGTGGCCCTAAGACCTGTCATTAACACATTGCCGCAAATGTCAGCAAGAAATGTGTTTGTAAGAACTGTCTTGATTTAAAAGTGTGCGGCAACATGTTAATTGTTGTTGGTGAAATATTCTTCTACGTCGTATAGCCCTGGTGTGTCCACTTGCCATGCAGAGGCAACTTGTGGTCGCTTTGAAGCTGAACACTGTGACACTGATAGGTCAAATGTGATAATGGTTACCCATGGCAGGCAGTGTTTGGTGGTGCTTCCCAGCTAAAACAAGCTTGGAAGCAGGAGTGGCATCCACTTCCATAAAGAGTTTGCCTCTGGAAACCCTACGAACATGGAGAAAGGATGAAAGTCACACAACTGTCGAGGACTTTTGTTCATAGGGTCGCTATGAGTGGCCAATGACTCAACGGCACTTAACAACACAACGCAACAACAACCCTTTACCAAATAAAGGTGACCCAACAAAATATGAAAATTATCAAATAGTATCAGTTATATCACAAGTAAAATCTTAGTGATGGTTATTTAAAAACAAAACAGTCTATCAGCAAAAACTTCCAGAACTTCAAGCTGGATTTATATGAGGCCCTAGGATGAGGACTATCGTTGTAAATGGCTGCTGGGTCTTGGTTGAAAACAGAGAATACAAGAAAGATGTCTAACTGTCTTTTATGGACTATGCTGAAGCATTTTATGGTGTGAATCACAATAAATTATGGTGAACATTCAGAAAAATGTGACACTCAGAACAATTAATCGTGCTTACGCAAAACTAAGAAGCTGTTGTCCCAACAGATCAAGGAAACATTGCACTCTTTAAAATCAGGAAAAGTTGAGGTTTTATCCTTCTTCTATCTATCTCCAATCTGCATACTGAATAAATAATTCAAGAATTTGGACTATATGAATAATAATGTGTCATGTGGCATCAGGATATGAGGGAAACTAATAAAAAAACCTGCATTATGCAAATTATACAACTTTGCTTCTAAAACGAAAGAGAACTTGAAGCACTAGCTTCAGGGAAAAAAAATTAAAAATTAGTTTTCCATATGGATTACGTCTAAAAATTAAGGAAACAAAAAATCTTACCACCGTACCAAGGGTTTGGTATCACCACTTTGATAGATGGAGAAAAGTTTAAAGTTGTAAAAAGATGGCTTCATTTTACTTGGATCCTCAATCAAAATCCAGGTTAACAATTGCTCTTAAATCAAAAGATGTGTTGCCGTGGGAAAATCTGTTATAATGGATCTTTCCAAAGTTTTTTAAAAGCAAAGATGACAGTTTAATGTCCAAGGTGTGCCTAATCCAAGCCATTGGGTTTTTTTTTTTCAATTATTTTCTATGCCTCTGAAAGGAGGAGATGAATAAGGATGCCAGAAGAAGAATCAATGTCTTTGAATAGTGTTGTAAAAAAATACTGAATATCTCATGGATCAGTGAAAGAACAAACAGATCTATTTTGGCAGAAGTGCAAACAGAGTGCCCCTTAGAGGAAAGAATGGTTTGGCTTCATCTCACATACTTTGAGCATGTTGCTAAGAGGGCCTGGTCTTTGGAAAAGGACATCATGCTAGGAACGGTGGAGGGTCAGAAAAAGATAGGAAGATCCTTAACAACGTGGATTGACAGTGACTGTAACAGTGGGATTGAGTATATAAGAGATGGTCTGGATGAACTAGAACAGGATAAAGTTCAGATCTAAAGGTTGCTATTAGTCACAGGTGACTTGATGGCATCTAATGACAATAAAATGCCTTATTGTTATACAGAATCCACATTCTCTTAATTGTGATCCATAATCCCATCCACAAATTTTTAAATAAAAGTTCACATCTGTCTTAGAAGTTTTGAATAATTAAGCCTTTTATTCTTACCCTGTTTTCCAGTTGATAGCATAATTTTTTTTCTCCAAAATATATTTTTTCCTTTCTTCTAGACAGATATTGTTGATGTTGTATACTGTGAAGTTGGAATTGACTCAGAACTGACCCTCCAGTGGGTTTTCAGAGGCAGTTAATTGAGCAGGAGATTGCGCAGATAGGTGTCTGTTTTACATGTTGACACTAACTGAATTCTTCTTTATACCACAAATCTCTGCTCAGTTATCAGTTTAAATATTGCTTTGTTTAATTGTTAATAGTGCATAATTGTAATAGTGAATTCTTCTAGTTAAATATAAAAATTACAAGAGGAGAAAATTTGCCAGTGTCCCATCTCCAGCACTTAGTATAACATCAATGGGCCACAGGGCACACTTTATTATTGTGCTGTTTTGTATGGTATTATGACAGTAATCTCCTGTCCATATGCTTGTAGACTCTGTCTCCTAAATATAAATATTTATGGTTTTGTAATTTACATGAAATGAAGAGAGAATACAAATATTCTCTTATGTTTTATTTACTTTGATCTTTTCAACCATAATCTGCATTATGACTGGATACTTGTTTATACATAATGAAGAATAGTTTGAATCACCATCAAATAAATATTACAAAAGCAATAAAATTTTATTACTTATGTTATCCTCTTACTATATTGAATAAATGTTAACCTACATTATTTTTATTCTACTAAGAGGTCAAATATAGGATGAACATGTTCTATTCATTTTATAGTAAAAATGAGTTTCAACAATTTCAAATCATTTGATCAAGTTATCTAAATTTGTGCTAGTATTTAAATCTACTGTTCCACATTTGTGTGTTAGGGATAAGTAGTATGCTGATATTATATAAACATACATATAACCAACAGTCCAAAGATTTGATGGTTTTTTGGGGATTTTTTTGTTTTTTATTTTTCATTTAAATGTTGAAAATTTAATTTGATTGTAATTGAGGGAAAATATTTGCAATAACATAATACATAGAATAGAATTTTAAAATATTTATTAATACACTGACTGTAGCTACTAGTGTAAATACTATGGAACTAGATTGGTCTTTTTTTTTATAAATATATTCAATCAATATTTTAACTATTTGAGCTCTCCTATTGAAATGTGCCTTAAGTGACTGTCAAAATCTTGGTTCAGTCAATACCACTTATATTCTTCAAGAAATATTTAAGAACCTCTTCATCAATTTTCATGTAACGATTCTTATTCTAGATATTTTTGAACAAGAAAAAAGATAGGAATAAGAAATTTTACATTTAAATAGAGGAATTACAATCAAGTATATGGAAAAGAAAATGTTTTTCCCTTGACTATTACTAAATTGAGTTGTTTGTGCTTTTTAAAATACAATATCTATATTACCTATATAAATACTTAATTTTTTTATTAACTTCTTTGTTCCATATCTTACAGTTAGTGGTTAGAATATTAATGGAGTTTAGCAGTGAAAAAAATGTATACTGCAAAATAACAATATGAAACATTTTTTACTTGTAAGGAACCAACAAAATCAGTAACTCTCCAATTCTTAAGCAACATACCTCTGGAAACTATGAACTTGATAAATGTCAATACCTGTAGAGGGGCCTTTTGTTCATAGGGTCACTATGAGTTGTGCTCAACTTGATGGCAATCAAAACAATAACAACAATTGTGATTTTATTAGATAATCCACATAGAGAAATAGTACTTGTTCCTTTTATTTTATTATGTTCTTACAATTTAGGATATTATTATTTAGTAAATATTGTTATTTATGGTCATCAAGTTGAGCACAACTCATATTAACCTGTGAACAAATGCCCTGAAGCCTTTCTATAACTATCGTCATATATCAAAGTTCATAGAGTTTCCAGAGTCATGTTGTTTAGGAAGTGGATGTCACTAAGAACTATCATCAACAGGATTTTAATTGGCTAATTTTGATAGTGTGTGATATGTTGTTATGTGTCTTTGAGTCAGCTATGATTCACAGCGACCCTGTGAACAGCAGATCTGAAACCTGCCCTATCCTGGGCCATCTACAGCATTGCTGATACTTGAGCCCATTGCTACAGAAACAGTATCAATCTAGCTTATCAAGGGACTTCTTCTCTCACACCAGTTTTACACCTTTCTTCCATCAAAGAAGCATGATGTTCTTTTCCAAGGACTGGCTCCTCCTAAAATATGCCCCAAGTATGTGAGATGAAGTTTCACCAGTCTTGCTTCCAACATTCAGTCTAGTTTCACTTTCTCCAAGAAAGGCCTGTTTGTTTTCTTATCTGTCTTGAAATGCTGGCTTTAGAATACTTTATTTCAAATAACTTTTTATTGACAAAACACTTTAGAAAAATTAAAAAATAATTCTTGCTTTATAAATAATTTATTATACCAAGTTTGTTTTTATTAATTTTTCTCAAATAGAATTGAGTCAGTCTAGTATTTAAAAGAAAATACCAGCATTTTAAGACAGATAAGAAAATAAACAGGTTTTTAATGGAGATACTGAAACTACAATTTGACCCCTGTCTTGTCTGGTCAGCACTCACCCACCACCACCTCCAACCCCGCATATATTGGTCTGTCCTCCTGCTCTTCTTTGTGTTTAGGCTGCAGCTAGCACCGCTTAATTCCATCATGCAGATCTCTACCCATTGCTGCTCCTATGGCTGTCTGCTGCACCCCTCTCACAGGTCTCTGTTGACCAGCAAGGGTGTTGGTGCCAGTGTGTGCCTTGTGTCACCACCCATGCAAGCCATTGACACTGGTTTCAAAAATTAATTACACTAAAATCAAAGCTGTCAGTCTAGAGACTAACATAAGCTTGATTCATGCCATGGTCTTAACAATTACTTGCTATGGATCAGAAAGCTGAACAATGACCAAGGATGAAAAAAGAATTGACACCTTTGAGTTGTGGTTCTGGAGAAGAGTATTGAACATACCATGGACTGTCAAGAAAACTAATAGATCTGTCCTGAATAGGGTGAAACCAAGCTGCTCCTTAGAAGCAAGAATTTTGACGGTTCTTCTCACACACTTTGGACATGTAGCCAGAAGCTACCAGTCTTTAGAGAAGGATATCATGCTTGGAATGGTTTAGGGACAGCTCAGGAGAAGAGCACCCCAAATGAGATGGATTGGTATAACACTGGGGTAGGGTGTGCAATTGTGTCAGAGATAGTGAGATAGACTTGGATTAGAGAAGAATTCAGAGCTATTATGCATAAGGTTGGTATTAGTTATAGTAAACTTGACATCACACAGAAAATGTACATAATGTGCTATAGAAACATAAAAGAGAGTTTACTTGGAAAGTTTAAATCTCAGTTGAGTTTATCTAGATATCTGAGAATGTTTCAGATTCCAAAAGAATTGTTTTTTAGAGAAAATGGAGGAATCTTAAAGAGATATAATCATTAGTGGTTGTTTGAGGCGAGAACCACTTAAAATTCAGTAAAAGAGGATCTCCTTAATTAACTCTCTCTTTGCTAGATTAACTCTATTTAATTAAATTGTCCCATAGTGTGAATTCTTACAAATGTTTACCCTCTATCAAGTCTTGTGCATTGCTGTTTTCATTAGTTGAGTTATATGTTTGTCAACAAAGAGTTAATCTTTGTTTACAAATTCATTTATCTAAGTTATGAGTATAATCTTTGGATACAGTAATACAAATCAATTAAACATTCATTCATATAGAGTCATTTGCATTACAAGAATCACTAAAAAAATTAGCTGTTGAATTGTTTTTGTTATGTGCCATCAAGTTGCTTGCAACTAATAGTGACTCTGTGTACAATATAGCTCTGAGCTCTGTCCTATCCTGAACAAATTTCACTGTTTCTGAGACCCCTACCCCCATTACACAAGTTACTATGTCAAACCATCTTATCTAGTGTCTTCCTTTCCTCTGCAATACCTTCACCTTTCCAAGCAAGATGTCTTCTCCAAGAACTGGTCCGTCCTGGCAACATGTCTAAAGTTGTGATATGCATGGAGCTTCAAAATCCTTGACTCCAAGGAGTAGCTTGGTTTCATCCTCTCCAAGACAGACTTGTTTGTATTCCTGGCAGTCCATGTTATGTTAAATATTCTTCTCCAGTACCACACCTCAAAGACATTGATTCTTACTCTATCATCCTTATTCATTACACAGCTATCTGATGCATACTAAGTAATTGTGAAGACCAGGGCTTGGCTCAGGTGCACCTTAGTCTCTCGTCTGATAGCTTTGTTGATCAGTACTACAGATGGTCCCTAACAGCATGTTTTCTCAATGCAATTAGTCTTTGATTTCTTTTCTTTTTTTTTAACTATATACTTTATTTGGTTTGAACATATTCTTTTTTATAATTTCCATTCATTCATTGCTACACATTTTTCTCCCTGTCTTGCCTCCCCTTCAGTTCACTTTTTTCTTTGGAAAAAAATTATTTCATTGTAATAGAGTCCCCCAACCCCGCCTGGACCACATTACTGTGTAACTCTTATCCTGGACTGCTGTAATGACTATAAAACCTAATAATAAGTTGTTGCTTTTGCTGTGTGTGTGTTTGTTTTCATTTTTTTAATACAGTTCTCTCCCTTATCTGTTTCAGTGCCATGTACATTATTTATCCCCTCTTTTCTTAGTTTCTAAGACCCCCTTATCAGTCCTGTTTATAACAGTGGCATTATACAGTATTTGTCTTTTTGTGACTGAGATATTTCACACAGCATAATGTCCTCCATGGTCACCCATTTTGTATAATACTTCATGAGTTCTTTGTTTTTCAGTGCTGCATAATATTCCACATAACATACCACAGCTTCTCTATCCATTTATTTATTGATGAGCATTTGGGTTGCTTACAAATCTTTGCTATAAAGATTTTTATAAAAAATATCTTTGCTACAAAGAAGCATTAAACATAAGTGTGCATATGTTTGCTTACGTGTCGGTTCTTGTTCTTGTTTCTTTAGCTGATATTCCCAGTAGTGGAATTGCTGGGTCAAATATATTTTCTATTTCCAACATTTTGAGAAAATGCTGTACTGCCTTCCATTGTGATTGAACCATTTTACTCTCCCACCTACAGTGAAAACGGGTTCTAGTTTCTCTACAACCTTCCCAGCATTTGTTGTTTACTTCTCTGTTGAACTTTGCTATTGTTACCAGGCTAAGGTAATATCTCACAGTTGTTTTGATTTGCATCTCTCTTAATGCTAGGTATTTTGAACATTTATTCATGTGTTTGTTCACCATCTGAATGTCTTCTTTGAAGTGTCTGTTTATACCCTGTGACCATTTTTCAATTGGGTTGTTTACCTTTATTTTTATTTATTTTATAAATTCTAGATCTAAGTCCCTTATCAGACATATCATTGCCAAATATTTTGTCCCAGTCTCTGACTTCTCTTTTTACCCAGTTGTAGAAGTTTTGGATGTGCATAGGGATTTGATTCTTAGACGGTCCCATTCATCTATTTTATTCTCTCCTCGTTGTAAGTTTTTCAGAATGCATGGAAGACTTTTCAAGTTGTGGATTAGTGTTTCTTGGGTTCTTCCAAGCTTTTCTCTAATGAAGTTTATAGTCCTTGGTTTTAGTCCTAGGTCCATGATCCACGTTGGGTTGTTTTTGTGTATGGTGTGAGGTGTGAATCTTGCTTGAATTTTCTGCAGATAATTTTCTAATTTTGCCAACACCATTTGTTAAAAAGGATGTCATTTTCCCACTCACCTGATTTCATCTCTTTGTCAAAAATCAGTTGGCTATAGTTAGATGGGTTGATTTCTGGATTCTTAATTATATTCCATTGATCTATGTGTCTGTCATAGTACCAGTACCACAATGTTTTGAAAACCACAGCAGTGTAGTAGGGTTTGAAATCAGAGAGTGAGATGCCTCCTAACTTGTTTCCTTTTTTCAAGGAGTTCCTTGCTCATTCTGTGTCTCTTTCCATTCCAAATGAAATTGGCGATTACCTTTTCCATCTTGTTGAAGAATGGAATTGCTATTTGTTTTAATAGGGATTGCTTTGAAAGTGTAGATTGCCTTTGCTAGGATTGTCATTTTCACAATATTGTCTTCCTATCCATGAGCAAGGAATATTCTTCCATTTCTCCAGGTTTATTTTTGTTTCTTGTAGTAATGTTTTGTAATTTTCTTTGAATAAGTCTTTTGTGTTTCTAGTTAGCTTTACTCTCAAGTATTTAGTGTTATTACTAGAAATTGTGATGAGTATTGTTTTTCTTAGCTCCAGTTCTATAATCTCTTTGTCCCTGTAGAGAAATCCAGTTAGTTTTTATATGTTGATATTGTATCTTGCCACTTTGCTGAATTGGTCAACTATGTTCAGGAATTTCCTTGTTGAATCTTTAGGGTTTTCTAAGCATACTACTATATCATCTGCACAGAGAGATGATTTTACCTCCTCTTTGCCAATTTGGATACCTCTTATTTCCTCCTCTTGTCTTATTGCTATCACAAAGACTTCTAATACCATATTGAATAGAAGTGATAGTGAGCATCCTTGCCAAGTTCTTGTTCTCAAAGTGAATGCCTTTAACCTCTTTCCATTGAGAATGATGTTTGCTCTCGAGTTTGCATATGTACTTTTTACTATGTTTAGGAAATTCCCTTTATTCCTATTTTGTTGAATGTTTTAAACAGGAAGAGGTGTTGAATTTTGTCAAAGAGCAAATTGCACAAATTGACAGGATCATGTGGTTCTTGTCCTTTACTTTGTTAATGTAATGAATTACATAATTGTTTTTCTTATGTAGTACTATCTTTGTGTAACTGCTATGAATCCCACTTAGTTATGGTGAATTATTGTTTTTTTGATGTATTGTTGGATTCTATTTGCCAGAATTTTATTCAGGATTTTTGTATCTATGTTTATGAGAAATATTGGCCTATAGTTTTCTATTTTGGTGGTATCTTTACCTGGTTTTGTTATCAAGGATATATTTGCTTCCTAGAACGAGTCTGGCTGTTTGGGCGGGTGTTGTGGCAGTTTTCAAATGTGAAGGACTACTCTGCCTCCAGGAGCCAGGTAAGCCAGGCTTGGCCTCAGGTTTAAGGCAGCAGCCCAGGGCTTCAAGCCTGGAAGGAGAAGAGGGGAGAGTCGCAGCCGTGTTCTCCCAGGTTTGCTCTGCTCAGGGTTGCTATGGCCCAGTAACCAGAGAGAGTATCGTGCTGTTTGGGCAGGTGTTGTGGCAGTTTTCAGACACGAAGGACTACTCTGCCTCCAGGAGCCAGACAAATGTGTTGTTGATTGGCTACCCAGTGCGGACAGAGAGTGGGGTGGAGCTCCCCTATTAAAACAAGCTTGGAAGGAGGAGTGACATCCTCTTCCATAATAGCTTGCCTCCAGAAACCCTATGAACTGGGAGAGAGGATGAAAGGCACCCAAACGTCGAGGACTCTCCTTCATAGGGTTGCTATGAGTCGCCTGTGACTCGATGGCACTTAACAACAAAAACAACAACAAAATGAGTCTGGGTAAATTCCATATTATTCTACTTTCTGATACAGTTTATGTAGAATTGGTGACAGTTCTCGGAATGTTTGATAAAATTCATGTGTAAAACCATTTTGACTGAAAGTAGATTTATTACCTTTTCAATTTCTTTCTTTCTTTTATTTTCTCCTTTTTTTTTTTTTCTTTTCAAATGAGTCTGTTCAGGTGTTCAATTTTAATTTTTGTCATTTAGGTAGAGTGTGATTTTTCAGGTATTTTTCCATTTCCTCTAGGTTTGAGTATAGTTTTTCATAATATTCCATTGTCAACTATTTAATTTTAGTTGGTTCCATTGTGAAATTGCCCATTTCATCGCTTTTTCAGATTATTTGTGTCTTTTCCTTCTTTTCTTTTGTTAGTTTTGTAAGTGATTTGTCGATTTTATTGATATTTTTTTAAACCAACTCCTGGTTTTGTTGATGGTTTCAGTTGTTTTTCTGTTTTCTATTTCACTTATTTCTTCCCAAATTTCTATAATTTCAGGTTTTTTGGACAATGTCAGGTTTACTTGCTGGTTTTTTTTGGTTTTTGTTTGTTTGTTTGTTATTGATTTTTTCAATTTGCTGGAGATGTTGTGTTAGAAAGTCAATGGTAATTTTTTTCCTGTCTTTCCATGTATTTGCTTATTGCTATAAATTGACCTCTGATTATTGCTTTGGGTGTTTCGCAGAGGTTTTGGTAAGTGGTGTTTTCATTGTCATTTGTTTCAAAAATCTTGTTAATTACATTTTTATTTCTTCTAGTACCCACTCATGTTCAAGAAATGTATTGTTCAGTTTCCAAAGATACTGCTTTTTCTCCTTTATCCTCTTGCTATTTATTTCTAATTTTGTAACATTGTGGTCTGAGAAGATGCCTTTTATTATTTCTAGATTTTTTAATTTATTGATGCTTGCAAAGGACACACTGACAAAGAAGATTAATCAGAACTGGCTTTGACAAGCACTGTGGCATTTGGACAAGAACAAACTGGGAGGAGGGTAGAGAGAATAGTGCAACAATGAATGAATGGAAACCCCAAATCTCTGTAAATGTTTATGAAAATTAATAAAATATAGAAAAAAAAATTTATTGATGCTTGCCTTGTGACCTAGAATGTGATCTATTCTAGAGAATGTTCCATGTACTTTGGAGAAGAAGTTATACTGTGTTCTTTTGGAGTGCATTGGCCTATAAATACCTATGAGATCAACTTGGTTTATTTTGTAGTTTAATTCTTCAGCATCTTTGTTGAGTTTCTTTCTGAAGTTCTCTCTCTTCTTGAGAGTGGTTTATTGCAGTCTCCAACTACTATAGTAGTGTTGTCTATTTCCTTTTCCAGTTTTGTTAATGTTTACTATATATATTTTGCACGTCTCTCATTTTATGCATAGATATTTATTATTGTTAATATCTTCTTGTTTTATGGACCCCTTACTCATTATGCAGTGACATTCCTTGTCCTTTATTGATGTTTTATGCATTGAAATCTATTTTATTGAAAATTAATATCACCACTCCTGCTTTTTTTCTGGCTGTAATTTGCTTGGTATATTTTTTCCCACACTTTTTCTTTTTAGTCTTTCTTTGTTTTAATTTTTCAGGTGTGTCCTTTTAGATAGTATATTGATGGATTTAGGTTTTTTGTGCTATTTGCTATTCTTTTTCTCTTCAGTGGTGCATTTAAACCATTTACATAAAGTGTCATTATTGAGAGGCAAGATTTCATTGCTGTTATTTTGTTGAGTTCTTTTTGGTGTTGTTACTAGTTGCCTTGATCCATCCTGCTTTCTGTGGCACCTTCATAAGGAGGATGTCTCTCAGTGTTTTCTGAAATGCTGGTCTTATTTTTATTAATATCTTCAGTTCTGTATTTCTGGGAATATCTTGATCTCTCCTTCATACTTGATGGACAATTTTACTGGGTATAATGTTCTTTGTTGACAGTGTGTACTTTGAGTGTTCAATATATGTCATTCTGTTGTCTTCTTACTCAGATGATATCTGCTGATAAATACGCACTTAATCTTACTTGCTCTCTCTTCTAGGTTACTTTTTGTTTCTCCCTTGATACTTTCAGAATTCTATCCTTATCTTGGTTCTAGCAAATTTGACTATTATATGTATTGGTGTTTTTCTTTTGGAGTCTATGTTATATGGTATTCTCCCAGGCTCTTGAATATATATTCCTTCATTCTTCATTATATCTGGGAAATTTTCCTCTAGCAATTCTTCCAGAACTTTTTAGATACCTTTACTTGCTTCTTCCTGTTCTGGGATTCTGATTATGAACATGCTATTTCTCTTGATGATGTCCCACATTATTCTTAGGTTTTCTTCTTTTTCCTTCTATTTAATTCTGCTTTTTGTTCTAGCACATCAGTGGTGACAATTCTAACTTCTATTTCACAGGTTCTGTGTTTCATCTCTTCAACCCTGTTCATGTGACCCTCCATCATGTTGACAGCAACTAAAACATTGGTCCTCATATTTTGGATTCTTATTTCTTGTTTTTCCAGAGCCTTTAATGTCTAATGCCTCATTTGTTTTACCTGCATTGTTTTGCAGTGGTGGAGGGTTTTTGGTTGTTTCTTTTTTTTTTTTTTAAGCTCCTCCTGGTTTTCACTTGTTATGTCCTATAATTCTTCAAGTTTGTCTTTCACCCATTGAAAATATTCTTTTTTTTTTTTAGTTCTGTGTCATACATTTCATCAGAGTTTTTGGTTTCAGGAAATCCATTGATACTGTGTCATCTTTTGGGTTTGACATGTTTCTTTGGGTTTGTGTCAGGGGTGAGGTGATAGAGTTTTTCATGTCTGAGGTGATAGCAAGTTCTTTATTTGAAGTCACCATTCCAGAACAGCGTAAGGCAGCTACTCTGCCTGGGTTTCTCCCAGTTCTATAGACAAAAGACCTGTGGAAGCAGCCTCCTCTGTCAGATAACTGCTGCAGCTAGGGTAGTCCAAGGTGTTCTGGGCTAAAGGCAGTTGATAGACTAGAATTGAGGAGATGCCAGAGAGAGCATGGTAACCTGATTGGAAAACCAAGAAGCCATGGTTTTCCCTTAAGAATGAGCTCCAATTATCTTACTACCCTCTGATTAAGGTTAAAAGTCCCCACATCATCCAAATTAACAGCAGTGACCCCTCGCAAAGTACCTCACTCAAGTTCCAGCGTTGCTCCCGTTGCATATCAGGAGTGGCATTCTGGACACAGACCAGTGGTTTGGGGACCAGAGTTCCTGGCATGAGCTGGTAAAGGTGGGACTGGAGTTCTGAGCTTACACTCACTCAAATTCCAGCTTTCCTGCTCACCCCAGCAAGTCGTTCTCCTGCACCTGTTTCAGCAGCTCTGCAGCACATGTGTTGTGTCAGCTTGCAGCTTCTCATGCACCTGCAGCATCAGCAAGCAGCTCCCCAGCCTACCTTTGGCATCTAGAAGTAACTCCCAGGCATTTATGTGGCATCAGGAAGTAGCTCCCTGCCTCCTGACTGGCATCAGCAAGCAGCTCTTCAGCATGTGCGTGGTGTCAGCAAGCAGCTCCCTAGCATGTGATGACAGTTGCTTTTGACTTCTCTGACTCAAACTCCAGCTGTCTGTCCTGCTCAGTCTTTTGATTTCTCGACTGCTGGTGCCAAGAATGTTGATCATGGAAATAAGCAAGCTGAAACAGTTAACAACTTCAATCTTTTCTCCATCTATCATGGTGCTATCAATTGGTCACATAGAGCAAATCTTTGTTCTTTTGATTTTGAGCTTCCATCAGTATTGAAGACTACAGTCATTGACCTTCTGCAGAAAGTGCTTTAGGCTCTCTTCAGTTTCAGCAAGCAAGGTTTTATCCTCTGCTTAAAGCAAACTAATGATGAGTCTTTCTCCAATCCTGATGCCACATTCCTACTCATACAGTCCAGCCACTTGAATGATTTGTTTTGCATTCAGATTAAATAAGTATGGAGAAAGGATGCATCTCTGATGCTTACCTTTCCTGATTTTGAAGAGTGAACTGTTTCCATGTTCTGTTATGATGGTTGCTTTTTAGTGAAATTATTGGTTTCAAAAGAGTACAGTTAAGTGTTCTGGGATTCTCATATTTCTCGAGTATAATCATATTTTATTGTGACTTACATAATCATATGCCTTTGCATAGTCAATGAGACATAGATAGACGTCCCTCTGGTACTCTCTGTTTCATCTAAGATCCATCTAACATTGACTATAATGTTCCTAGAGGCGTGACCTCTTCCAAATTCTGCTTACACATATGGCAGTTCTTTGTTAGTGTACTGTTGCAATTGTTCATATATAATCTTCAGCAGGACATTGCTTACATGTAAAATTAGTGATATTGTTCGATAGTTTCCACTGGATCAACTTTTTTTTTTAAATGAGAACAAATATGGCTCTCCCCTAGTCAGTTGGCCAGGTAGTTTCCCCCCAGATTTTTTGACACAAACTGGTGATCATGTCCAGGGCTGCATCATTTTATTGAATTATGTCAATTGCTATTCCATCTATTCCTGGAGTTTGCTTTTTTGACAGTTCCTTCAGAGCAGCTTGAACTTCCTCCTTCATCACCATTGCCTGTTGAATATAGTTGTTTCATGAAATTCCTCTTCTTCAGCCTGTGCTTTTTGGTATGGTGACTCTGTATGCTTCTATCATCTTTTGATTTTTAATGGATGGATCATTCCTCAATATACCCATGAACACTTTAAATTTTGCAAATAAAATAAACAGAAATTTCTGGGGAACATTAATTTATTGAGAATTTAAAATTTGTCTCAAATACTTTGAAGGTTTTGCTTCCATATAAAGAACCCAAATCTTCTTCTTAAGAATGGCTTATGATAAAATCACAATAAAACTAGCTCATGTATATTGTTGTTGTGTACCTTTGAGTAAGAACCAACTTATAGCTGACTCTCCAGTGGATTTTCAAAGGCAATTAATCACACAAGATGAGATTGCCCATCCTTCTGCAGAGCAACGCGTGGATTTGAACTGATATCCTTTGAGATTGCAGTCTAGTTTCTTGCCACTAGGCCACAGGTGTTTCCTGGGAATATTAGAAGAAAATAAGATAGTGGCAAGAAACTGCCCTGCAATCCCTAAAGCATACAGTTCAAGGCCACCAACTGTTCTGAGGAAGAAGGATGGACAGTCTCCTCCCATGATATTAACTGTCTCTGAAAACCCACCAGAGGGTCAGCTATGAATTGGTTTTGGTTCAACTGTACAAAACAACAACAACCCATAATATACATTCATTATCGATTTTAATGTAAATTTCGTTAGCTGGACTTTCATAACTAAACAACTGCATGTCCTTATTGACAAAGAAGTCCTTCTGTTTCTAGTTGTTAACTGTCAAATACTGAAAAGACGGGATTTTATAGGCAGGAGATCTTGTCTTGTAAAAGCTTTGATGAATGTTGAACAACTTAACAAAATTCCCCTAAAACAATTGTTGTTGATCTGTACCATTGAGCCAGAACTGACCCATAGCTGACCCTCTGGTGGGTTTTCAGAAGTAGTTTTTCACAGGGGAGGTGATTGTTCCTACAGAATAGGTAGTGGACTTGAACCATGTACCTTAAGGATTGCAGTGCAGTTTCTTGCCCCTAGGCCATCAGAGGCCCTTATAACAATCGGTGATCAATAAACAGTTGCTAAATGAAAAAAA
>NW_006399786.1:12739427-12766030 GCF_000299155.1 Elephantulus edwardii | reverse complement strand
TTCATAAACAATTGGAAGTCATTAATGAGTTTTAGACCAGATAATTCATACAGTTTTCAAAGGCCTGTTATTTAGAAAGTAGATGGCCCATCCTATTGCCTAGTCCATTTTAATTAGGGAGGTTTACCAAAAGCTATCTACCATGGGGTAACCCTTATGGAATTTGACACAACAGTGGCACATATTTCAGTTTCATGGCAACCCCACATTATCTCAAAACAACAAATTGACAGACAAGTGCTGTATCACTTAGAACAATTTCTCCCCAAACACAATTAACACCATTGATTTAGAAAAACTGGATGGATTATGTATACTGCATTGACACGAATGAGGGAGAGAACAGTTTAAAAACAATATATTATAGGGCATTATGATTATCATAAGAGCCCGGAATGAAGGTTGCAGAGTGGAGTATACTCGGGATGGGGGTGTTGGTGCGGGGGTATTGTACACCAAGGAAGGAATTTTACTTTTCAAAGAGAAGAGCATACTGGGGGTGGGGGAGGTGGGTGGGGAGAAAAGTGTAACAATGAATGAATGGAAATCCAAAATCTCTGTAAATGTTTACTGAAATGAATAATAATAAAAACCACAAAAAATAAAGCAAAAAAAAACCAAACAAAAACACAAACTGTGTACACTCAGCTTTCAAGTAAATGATGACACATTTATCCTCCAGAATCCAATTCTCCAAACTGGAGACTCACCATCAGGTAAGATCCAACAAATTTTTAGACACAAAGGCCAACCCTTCAGTTCCTAATTAAGAGGCTTCTATCCCACAGCTGATTGGTAACAAAATTAGAAATAGCCAATTAGCTTATACATGATTGATAACAAAATCAAACAAATTCATACAGTATACATCCAGCTTTCAAGTAAGTAAAAAACAAACAAACAAACAAAACAGAAAACCACTTACCCTCTGGAATCTACCTGCTCCACACTGGAGACTCATCCTCAGGCAGGACCCAACTGATTTTTAAATACAAAGACTTACCCACCATGTTTTGATTGCTTAAACAAGAGGCCTACAGCCCACAGCTCTTGTGTGTCAACAATTGTGAGGATAGCACAGGATACAGCAGGGTTCAGATCTTTTATTCATTGGATTGTTATGAGTCACACTTGACAGCACATGATAACAATGAGTTTTAAGTACATGAGATTGTGTTTAGATGGAGGAAACTATTAAAAGTATCCAGGATCAGTCTGAATACCAGAAGAATATTAATTTGAGTTTCATTGACTACTCAAAGGCAATTTGATTGTGTAGAACATAAAAATTTATGGCTAATATTGAGAAAAATGGAAATTCTAAAACATCAGTCATACTTATGTGAAACCTAGACCAAGAGGCTATTGTGCAAACAGAGCAAGGAAATATAGAATGGTTTAAAATTAGGAAAAGTGTGTATCAAGCTTACATCCTTTCTCCATACTAATTTATCTATTTGCTGAGACAATTATTCAAGTAGCTGGGCTCTTTGAACAATAATGTGGCATCATGTTTGGAGGAAAACATAATATCGGGTTTAGAGGAAGACTCATCAGTAATCTTCTTTATGCAGATGATGCAACTTTACTTGCTGAAAATGAAGAGGACATGAAGTTTTTGTTGGCAAATATCAAAGCCTACAACCTTCAATAAAAATTGTATCTCAATGACAAGAAAGCAATTATGCACCACTGAACCTATAGGCAACAACATGATAAGTGAAGAAAGATTGATACTGTCAGGAACTTCGTCTTACTTGGAACCACAACCAATTCACTTCCAGCAGTCAGGAGATCATGTGTATTGCACTGGGTTAAATGTGTATTCAGGGACTACTCCGAATTATTGGGGAGTAATGATGTCAGTTTCAGACCTAAGTTGCACTTCATTCAGGCCATCGTCTTTTCATTTACTTTCTTTACAAGTAAAATGAGCTGGTCAATGAATAAGAATGAATGAAAAAGACTTGAAGCCTTTGAACTATGGTGTTGGAGAAGAGTGCTGAAGATCATATGGACTGTCAAAAGAACAAACATATTTCTTGGAGAAGGTGCAGCCAGAGTGCTCATTTGGAGGCAAAGATGATGAATCTTTATCTTTTATATTTTCAGCATGTTGCTAGGATAGTTTATTATTGGAAAGGAGCATCATGGTTGGGAAATGGGGGCCACAGGGAAAGAGTGGAAGATACTTGATGCAGTGACTGCAGCCCTGGGGCTAAGTATGTCAGAGATTGTAAGGATAGCACAGAATAGGACGGCATTTAGCTTGGTTGTTCATAGAGTAGCTATGAGTTTTATTCGGCTTTATGGCACCTAACATCAACAACATTTCAAGTACCCATTTGAGATTTATTTTTGGTCAAAAGCTTATTAAATTGAGTAGAAATTAATTTCATAAATCATATACTTAACTCTCAGATTGTTCACAATTCCAATTTACCAGCTTTGGACAAGATGCTGACCATATATTTATAAATCAGATATCATAAATCATGTGTCCGTATAATTTTCAGCCTAGAGTGAAATATAGCTAGAACCTGGCTATTGTAATGCTTTTCATGCAGTGATAGAGGAGGAAGAACGTGTTATGAAAGCCCACAAGAAGAAAATCAGATAGAGTGACGGAGGGTCACGGGAGGCTTTTTGAAGAAAGTGGGTTCTGTGGTTAAGTTTAAAGAAGGAACTGATTCAACCAAGCAAAGTAAATGCATGATGAAATATCTTCTGCACAGAGGCTGTGAAAAGACTCAGAAAACAAGGATAAAATCTGCAGAATGCAGTGTGTGGGGTAGTCAGCAGGGAGGGGAAATAATGCCAAGAGCTAAAGATGAATATGTAAGCAGAGGTCATGCAATGAAAAACTAAATATGCTTTGCTAAGTATTTTGGACTCTATCCTAATGAATAAGTGTCTAATATAGTTAATTTCAATTTATTAAAGTTCAGCCTAGCTATGTGAAGTCTAATAGATTAAAAAGTAGTAAAGCTAGGAACAAAAACTCAAATGTGTTTCTGTCAATCTCATGTTATTACACAGCTGAATTTCTCCAGAGAATTTTTTTGGCTGTAGCATTGATATCGGCAGATTATCAGGTTTTTTTTCCATGGCAATGTGTGCTGGTTGGTATCCACCTTCACTTTAGGGTAAACCATTTGTGCCCCAGGAACTTTATCAAGATTATAGAAAAGTATTTGAGGATTTTTTCCCTTTTCTTGTCCTTTGATGATGAGCTAGAGTATTATCAGAGAGGTAGAAAAGCTCAAATAGACAAAGCTAGCATTTATGAATCACTTGCATGTTTCAAGCATTATGTTAATTATTTTTAAATATTGTCATTAATTTGAAAATAGTTTATGAAGATAGTATCTTTATTTTCTAAGTAATAACATTAAACTTAAAGATTATCATATAACTTTGCAAGATAAGACTATGAATAGACATTCAGAGGTACCATTATTAAAAAGGATATTTCTTTTATACTTTTATTATTGTGTTGTTAGGTGCTTTCTACTTCTGATTTATCATAACACCATATAGAACAGGGGGGAAATGATATTTAATCCTGTGCCATCATTATAATGACTGCTTTGTTTGAGATCTTTGTTGCAATCATTGGATCATCTAGCGCTTTGAAGGATTTCTTCTTTTGGGTGAGTCATTACTTTAACAATCATAATAAATATTTCCACGGACTGATTCCCTCCTCACGTTTTATCTAAAATCCATAAAAGAAATTTTTTCTATCCTTTTTTCTATGGATCATTCTGAATAAATGTCATAAAGGCAAATTTGTTCATTTATCTGAACATCCATCATCTATTTCATATTCTTCACCGTCACCATGATTTAAATGCATTAATTATTCTTTGACCCCTCTATTTATTTTAGTTGAGACACACACATATATTGCTGTTGTTATTGTTACATGTTGTAGAGTGAGAATCAACCCATAGCTGACCCTCCAGAATATTTTCAGAGGCTGTAAACTGCATGGAAGGAAATTGCCCATCTTTCTTCTGTGGAACAGCTGGTGGATTCAAACAGCCTGCCTTAGGGTTAGAAGCACAACTCCTTGCCACTAGACTACAAGAGATTATTACATATGTTTGAGGCTACAGAAAACATAACCTGGCTTATGTTAGGTGCACCTTAGTCTTTAAACTGCTATCTTTTATATTTACCTCTTTTTTTCTTTTTTTAAAATTATTTTTATTTTATATTGACTTGCATACAAAATTCATATATATTGTGTTTAATTTATACACATTGTGTTGCAAACATTCCTCTATTCACATTGTGTTTCATATTATCATTCACATAGATTGTGTTGTTTTGTTTTTTTGTTTTTGGGTTTTTTTTTCATTTTTCTTTTCTTTTCTTTTAATAATTTTAATGAACATTTACAGAGATTTTGGATTTCCATTCATTCATTGCTGAATTTCTCTCCCTGCCCAGCCCTCCCCCCACCCCAGTTTGCTCCTCTCTTTGAAAAGTAAAAGAAAAACTCCCTCCCTGGTACACAATCCCCCCACACTCCTCCCACTGCCCCAAGTACATTCCATTATGCAACCTTAATTGTGGACTCTTATGATAACCATAATACCCTATCATATATCGCTTTTAAGTTGTTCTCTCCCTCATCTGTTTCTGTGCAGTATACACAATTTATCCAGTTTTTTCAGTCTTACCCCAACCTTGATATCTGTCCCATCTTACAGCAGTGGCCCCATGCAGTATTTGTCCTTTTGAGACAGGGATATTTCACTCAGCATAATGTCCTCCAGGCTCACCCATTTTGAATAATATTGCATGAGTTTCTTGTTTTTCAATGCAGCATAGTATTCCATTGTGTGAATATACCACAGCTTCTCTATCATTCGTTTGTTGATGGGCACGTGGGTTGTTTCCAACTCCTTGCTATTGTAAACAAGGCTGCGATAAACATGGGTGTGCATATATCTGCTTGGATGTCAGATACAGTCTCTTTGAGATATATTCCCAGTAGTGGAATTGCTGGGTCTAATGGAATCTCTATTTGGAACTTTTTTGAGAAAGCGCCGTACCACCTTCCACAGTGGTTGCACCATTTTACATTCCCACCAACAGTGAATAAGGGATCCAGTTTCAACCTCACCAGCATTTGTTGCTTGTTGTTCTGTTAAATTTTCCTATTCTGACTGGGGTGAGATGATATCTCATAGTGCTAGGGATTTTGAGCATTTCTTCATGTGCTTGTTGGCCATCTTCTTTGTTGAAGTGTCTGTTCATAGCCTGTGCCCATTTTTCAATTTGATTATTTATCTTTATCTTGTTGTGGTGCTCAAGTATTTTATAAATTCTAGATATAAGTCCCTTATCTGACATGTCATTACCAAATACTTTTCCCCAGTCTGTGGCTTCCCTTCTTATCCTGTTGGAGAAGAAGATTTTGGATGTGCATAGGGATTTGATTCTTAGAAGGTCCCATTCATCTATTTTATCTTCTCCTGGTTAGAAGTCCATGACTGTAGATTTGGCCAATAGAATGTATTGTTTATTTTCTGCTGTTTTGGTGAGATTTGATTTTCAGATCCAGATAAATTAATGCCTTTGAGAACTTAAATATTTCTCCATTTATCATTATATTACTTATAGGTCCAATTGTGGGGACTTGTTTTTTGTGCTGAGATATAGCACATACTGAAGTTTCAATTTTTTACCTCCTCCAAGTCCTCTTTACTGTCTTTTGCAAATGACATGTTGTTAATAATTCTTCCTCCAATTCTAGTGCTACATTCTTCTATAAAATCCAGCTTCCTGGATTATTTGCTGAACATATTGAGTGAGTGAGTAGAATCACGGGTTATAACCCTGGCATATCTCTTTGCTGATTTTAAAGCATGAAGTACTGTACCCAGGTTCTATTTCTATAACTGCCTCTTAATCTACATACAACATCTCTAAATTTGAAGGACCCTCTACCTCTAATGACTCATTACCAAATATAATCAGAGTTATTGCCCAGGACATATACAAATTCTATAAATCTGAAACACTTCAAATTCTAAAAATAAGAAAAATAAAAAAATCTCTTGAGACAGGGAAAGTGAAGAAAGACAAGAATGTGTGATTATGAATAAATTTTATCTACCTCGAAAGTAAAGAGAAAGCTACAAACTAACAATGACTTGAAAAGTCAAGTAAAAGCATATTGATTTTATGTATATTGCCATGCAATGTTTACTAAGATAGAAAGAGGGTTCTCTAACTCTTGTCATGTATTAAAAAGATTGTTCTAGATCTTGATATTTCACTTTTATGTCCAACATGCAAAAATAATAAAGATGAAAGCAATTCATGGTGGATAATGTGATGGAAAGTTCACAGGTCATCCTGTTGCATTTTGCGCTCTGCTGCTTTGATGCTGCTGCTGTCTCCTTTCCTTGCAGCATTATTTATTCAATCTGTTTAGTTTGCTTTACAGGCTGTGGCAGCATTCACAGGGTGGACCTATTGAACCAAGCCGTAATAGATGTAATACATCAATACATTTGAGCTGAACAGCTTTAATTAGGCCTTCCAGGTCATTTCATCAATTCAGTTGAGTACTATTGGGATTTGGATAACACGGAGCCTCCTGTGGAGCATGAGAATTACAGCACTCCAGCGGGCGCTGCCAGTCACAGCATAGGGTTAGGCAATCAACAATAATCCACAGAGGGGAGTGCCCGCACCCAACCCATAAATTTACCCTTACAGTAATATCTTCGAAACCCTAAAACCTTTAGATTCAAGTGCCAATTTGGAATATAAACGGCTTTAAAGCCCCTCAAACAGACACATAAAGCTTGCTGCTTTTATTATTATTATTATTAATCCTTGCTCAATAGAATAATAGAAGTTTACTTTGTTGATGCTGACATACGTATATAATTAAGTTACCGGTTCTGTGCCATTAGGTTGATGGACAGAATCTAAGAAGATGCAAAAAATTGTACTAGGTGTAATATTTTATGTATACCATTCAACCAAGCACTTAGTATCTCGAACTGCACCTGGCACATGCAGCCCAGAATAAATATACTTGAGGGTAACCTGACGCACAAAAATCTATACAAATGAAAATTATAACAAAGCAAAAAACATTTATGTCTGGAAACAGTGAGACTATTGACACAGGAATTTGGCTGCTCTTGTCACTAATTTTCACATGTAAAGTAAGTGCATAATGACAAATTGGCCAGCAATGTTGGTCCCAAATACAAGCTACAAAGACATTTATATTGATGCAGAAAGGCATCCAAATAATAGTCTGAACTCCTGCTTTTACAATATGCACAGCATTTTTTGACGGTAAAAGATGATTTACTAATATATCTAGGATTTAATCTTATGCTGATGAGCTATACGAAGTATAAATATGTCTTCCCTCATACTTTGAGGGATTGTAGGATTTTGGAAACCACTTAAATAAGGACTATATTCTGGACATTGAGTAGAAAGATCCTGACCTTAATTGAGAGTTCATTAACTGTAACCATAATGAGCATCAGGAGACTTGGGTGGAGGGAAGAACTGTGGAGGAAAATTTATAGAAGGAAATGTTGACTAACGAATCTTTGAGGGAGCTCTGGCTACTTAATGGTCAGGAATTGTGCTGCCAACTCAAAGGCATCTGGTTCAAATCCACCACTTACTCTGCTGTAGGAAGATGAGCTATCTCCTCCTGTGCTACTTAATGCCTCTGAAAACCTACTGGATGGTCAAGCTATGAGTTCACTCTGATTTGACTGTGCATATCCATAACAGAGGAGCTTTCAAGTCAACTGAAAATTGCATATGACTTTTATACCCTAATTGTTTATGTTTCAAAGGATTAATATATATTAGAAACCCTTCTTATATAATTTTAAAATTCATTACTGGTACTCATAAACCTTTTATTATGTTTCTTAATTAAATGCATCTTTCTCTTTTAAGTATAGTAACTCATCATCTTATTGTATGGATAAATTGTCATTAGGTGCTGTCAAGTGTGACTCATAGTGACATAACGAGAAAAAACACACCAAAACTCAACCCTGTTCTATCATGCGTCATCCTCACACTTCCTGACACAAAAGAGCCCTTGGTAGGAGTCATCATGTCAATCCACCAACAGTTAAACCATTTGTTGTTGTTGTTGCTTTTATGTGCCGTCGAGTCGTTTCCGACTCATAGCGACCCTATGCACAACAGCCCTAAACCCTGCTCTATCCTGCGCCAACCGCACCGCCTCTGATACACCCATCCCGATTACCCCAGTCACCGAATCAATCCATCTCATAGAGGGCCTTCCCCTCCTGCGCTGTCCCTCCACCCTCCCAAGCATGATGTCCCTCTCCAAGGACCCGTCCCTCCTGGCAACATGTCCAAAGTATGTCAGACGGAGCCCCAGAATCCTTGCCTCAAAGGAGTAGCTTGGTTTAATCCTCCCCAAGATGAATCTGTTTGTTTTCCTGGCAGTCCATGGTACATTCAGTACTCTTCTCCAGCACCACAGCTCAAAAGCATCCACTCTCCTTCTGTCCTCGGTAGTCATAAAATTTTTAACTAATTTTAAAATTTTTTAAAAGTTAAAATACAGTTAAATGCTGTAAATCTTTATTTCACCTTTCTTTTGAGTTACAGCAAGCATAACTGTTACCTTTATATTCTTATTCTTGCATCCAGATCTCATCATTTTCTCTTACACTAAAACAAGTTGTTGTTGTTGTTGTGTACCATGGAGTCAGAACACACCCACTGCTGACCTTCCAGCAGATTTTCAGAGGCAGTTAATTGCACAGGAAGAAATTGTCCATCCTTCTCCCATGGAGTAGAAGGTGGCCTTGAACCACATGCCTTCAGGATTGTAGTGCAACTTCTTGCCACTAGGCACCAAAACTCCCTAAAACAAGTGTGTATATGAATGAAATTACTAATTGTGTTGTTGGAATACCATAAGAGGCTCAAAATTCACACAGTTATATAAGGGTAATTATAGCATAATTATAATTTTTTATCATTTCCAGAAATAAAAAAAAAACTTCACTTCAAAACATTCCAAAGGACAAAGAAGTCAAATAAGAAAATGAGTTCCATTTGAAAAATGTGAAACTATAAAAACATTTCGATTAGATAAGAATCCCTAATTGAAATGGTCAAGTTAAACAAGCTGTAATTAAGACTAATTTGGTTTTCTTGTCTGTAGCTGAAAGAAAGAGAATTTCAAATTAAGCTATATTACATCTAGTATTATTTTTAAATATGGATGGCCTAACCCTTAGTGTTCATAGCATCCTGGTTAATTTTTTAAAGTAACAAAATCATTTACTCTTTTGCCATTTTCTAATTTTATACATATTTTTCTTTTTTGCTAAAACAGCTTAGAAAGTTATACATTTAAAGCAGATTTCATTTTATCATTTCAGTAAACATTATTTTAAACTTCTAGTTATAATATTATTGTTGTTGTTAATTGCTGTCGAGTCGTAGATGACTCATAGCAACCCTATGAACAAAAGACCTGAACTTTTTTATAACTTTCATCATTTCTCCACATTCATAGAATTTTCAGAGTCATGAAAGTTATACAAGTGTTCAGGTCTTTTGTTCACAGGGTCACAATGAATCATCTATGACTTGACAGCACTTAACAACAATAATAATAACAACAGCATAGAGAGAGCTCTGTTGGCCTAGTGGATAGAAAGTTAAGCTACCATGCCAAAGGTGGGTGATTTTAGTCTGCTTCTCTCAGTCTTGGTTTTAATTGTTTTTTGTCAAACATTCTTTAAATGGTACAGCACTGGTCTGTCCATTTGCTGTACAGGGGTCACTTGTGGTTGCTGTGATGTTAAACACTGTGACAATGATGTGTCAGATGTAATAATGGTTACCCATGGTGGACAGTGTTTGATGGAACTTCCAAATTAAAACAAGCTTGGGAGCAGGAGTGGCATCCACTTCCAAAATAGCTTGCCTTCGGAAATTCTATGAACATGGAGAAACAATGAAAGTTATACAAGTGTTCAAGTCTTTTGTTCATAGGGTCACTATGAGTCATCTACAACTTGATGGCACTTAACAACAACAACAGTCATGATATATTGACATAGCTGCAATTTGACATGAATCCTAGGGAATATGGAGGAGCTACTCTTAAGTTTTACAAAGCCTAAAACAAAGATTCTCATCTCTGGGCCAATTGGCAGCATCATGATGGATGGTGAAGAGATTGAGATTGTAAACAGCTTTAGTTTGCTTGACT
The DNA here is from genome assembly GCF_000299155.1 of Elephantulus edwardii. Classification (NCBI taxonomy): domain Eukaryota; kingdom Metazoa; phylum Chordata; class Mammalia; order Macroscelidea; family Macroscelididae; genus Elephantulus; species Elephantulus edwardii. The sequence goes on along the minus strand of NW_006399786.1, from coordinate 12,755,757 downwards.
CCACAATCAACACTCTTGGCACCAGCAGTCAGGAAATTAAAAGATATATTGCTTTGGAAAAGTCTTCTGTCAGAGACCTTTCCAAAGTACTGAAGAGCAATGATACCAGGCCATGGTCTTTGTAAATCACTTGTTATGCATTAGAGAGTTGGACAATGACTAGGGATGATAAAAGCAGAATTGATGCCTTAAAGCTGTGGTGCTGGAGAAGAGTATTGAAAATACCATGGACTACTAGGAGAACAAACAAGTTCATCCTAAAAAGTGTGAGACCAGACTGCTCTTCGAAGCAAGGGTTCTGTAACTTCATCTGACATACGCCAGACATGTCTTAAGGTTAGACCAGAGTTTAGAGAGGGATGTCATGCTTGGGAGGGTGGAGGGACAGTGCAAGAGACAAAGATCCTCAATGACATTAATTGATTCAGTGACTAGAATAATGGGTGTAGGTGTGTCAGAGACAATAAGATTGGCATAGCATAGAGCAGGGTTTAGGGGTTTTGTACATAAGGTCACTATGAGTCGCAGGTGACTTGATGGCACAAAGCAACAACAACAGCTAGGCTTCGAGAGTTGTTAACCTGGATAAAAGTTTCCATTTAAATAAAGAAAATGTGAAGAATAGGGCAACTGTATTAGGATCTCTGGTGAAGATATCTACATAATTACTACATAATTGCTGGGATATTGTTTATATGATTCATCTGTTGATCTGAAACTTAACCTCTAAGGAATCACGACCTCAGGCTAGTTCATTAGGATCCTTCTCTACCATTTTCATAAATAAATCTTGTTTATATAGTTATAGTTTTGTTCTGGAGTCCAACAGGGTACAGATGTAAGTGTATGCTTCCCTATTATCACATTTTTTACCATGTATTATATGGTATGGTATGGTATGGTATGGTATGGTATGGTATGGTATGGTATGGTATGGTATGGTATGGATGTATGCAAATAAGCATATAGTTATATATCATGAATAATATTCATAGGGAGATAACACATTAAAGGGTTTTAAGTTTTGCAACAAATGATAAAGAAAGCAAATCATATAACATCATCTAATGTATAAAGATAATAAATCATATAATGTGTATGTTATTTTTATAAAAATACATTAACTCTTCCTTGAATTTTCTTTCAAAATGTTGTGTAGGCTGTAAATTCTACTGAAACAGTTAGTATCTTAGCTACATAGAGGCATTTCCTTGTAGACAGGTAATTGCCATGTTTGAAGTTGTTGTATGCTGTCGAGTCGCTTGTGACTCATAGTACTAGAAAAATGCATGAATAATGCATTTATTCCAACTTTTCCAACATTTTAGCATCAATGTTGTTGCTATAAGTTTCCACAGGATTTGCCATGAAATTAAGAGTGGCCAATGCACAATAAGATTAGTTCCATTTTGGGTTTCACTGTCTGATTTTAGAAAATACTCAGATCTTTGTTTCTAATCTATTTTAGGCTATAAATTCTACTGAAATAAGTTTAGCATCTTAGCTACATAGAAGCATTTACTTGTAGGCAGGAAATTGCTATTTTTGAGGTGGATGTTGTTGTTATGTGCCATCGAGTCACTTGCGACTCACAGCGACCCTATGTACAACAGCCCTACCCCTGCTCTATCCTGTGCCAATCGCACTGCTTCTGGCACACCCATCCTGATTATCCCAGTCACTGAATCAATCCACCTCATAGAGGGTCTTCCCCTCCTGCGCTGTCCCTCCACCCTCCCAAGCCATGTCCCTCTCCAAGGACCTGTCCCTCCTTACAACGTGTCCAAAGTATGTCAGACGAAGCCACAGAATCCTTGCCTCCAAGGAGCAGCCTGGTTTAACCTTCTCTAGGATGGATCTGTTTGTTTCTTGGCATTCCATGGTATATTCAATACTCTTCTCAGGCACCACAGCTCAAAGGCATCAATTCTCCTTCTGAGGTGCCTTGGTTTATTAATAGTTGATACTTTTGTCATTATTGTAATGTTGCCTATTGGTCCAGTGGTGAGGATTTTTGTTTTCCTGAGGTTGAGCTATATAATCCCAGTTGAATCTTATAGTCTTTCATATTTTGCAGCAAGTATTTCAAGTCCACTTCACTTTCTACAAACAAGGTAGTATTATCTGCAAATCCTATTTTATCTTCAATACCATAACTCAAATGCATTAATGGTTATGCATTAAAGTTTAGCACAATCCAAGATGAGAAAAAATTTAAGTTCTCACATGTGACAGTTTCATCTATTGCTGATGCTGGTGACATTTATAAGTCTACATCTTAACCAAATCACTAAGAAGAGAAAGAGAATGAATGGAAGAGAGGAATCCCTGAAAGGCAAAAGAGAACAAAAATGAGTATTTACAAAGAAAGAACTATCAGAGAAAAACAAAAAAATGTGTAGTTTAGGAGAAAGTAATGACAGCATCCATTTCTTTTTTGAGAAGAATCTAGAAACAATGCTTTTATCATGGCATGTTAGAAAGCATAAACAAATATTTGTGCTAACCATTATTGGTCTCAGGTGCCATCAAGTTGATTCGACTGAATAGCAACATTATGCTCAATAATACACTGAACAATATGCTGTCTAAGAATGACTAGTCCTGTGCTATCCTTACAGTTATCTGCACTATGTTTGAGCCCATTGTTGCAGCTATTGTACTAATCCATTCATCTTTTCACTTTTTTATGACCTTCTACCAAGTATGATGTCATTCAAGGACTTTCTGATAACATATCCAAAATATATGAGGCAAAATCTTCTTACTTTTCCTTCTAAGAGATATTTTGACTGCATTTTGTTTAAGACAGATTTGTTCTTCTGGAATCCATAATATACTTGATATTCTTCAAAGATGCCACATTCCAAAAGCATCAATTCTTCTTCAATATTTTGTATTCATTACCCAGCTTTCACATGCATATGAGGTAATTTGAAAAATCATGGCTTGGGCCAGGAATACTTTAGCTTTAAAAATGGCAAGTTTGCTCATTAACATTTTATTTATTTGAGTCAGCACGAAATCATCTTTATTTTACATTGGTCATTGAACCAAAACCATCCTGCTGGCACTATATTCATAATATATCATGTAATATTTTGTGTGATATCTTGAGTTCTGCTTCTATCTGCTCTAATTGTGGATTCAAGTAAATTGACATCTTATACAGACAGCTTCAATCTTATCTCCATTTTCATGCTGTTGCTGTTTGGTTTGGAGTTTTTCATTTCTTCTATAGTTTTTTATCTTTATCAGTAAATACTTTAAGTCTTTGATTTAGTGAGCATGATTGTATCATCTGCATTGCACAAATTGCTGGAATAGTAATAGACCACTAAAAACAAGTAAATGAAAACATCACAATAGAATTTATTTCCACGGAAAGAATAATCACAAAATTTATAATTCTCATCCAGTGTTAAATAGCCAAAACTCAAAGTCCATTGTTTATTACTTCATTCCACCTCTTGGCAACACTACAGTGGGTTTCTGACTCTCTAAATCTAAAAATAGCTTACTGCCTCCATCTTCCTTGAAATAGCCGGTGGGTCAAATATCTGAACATTTGCTTGGTTACTCAACATATATCTCATTATGCCACAAGGTTATAGGAAGATCAAAATAATTCAAAAAAATTTAAAGATAATCCAAAAAGCACTTAGCAATAGTTATCAGTGATGGTTTCACAGCATGATTGATGTAGTTGATTTTATTTATGTTTACATGTGAAAGTTGTTACATGCAAAGGCTATGCTTTGAATATTTTATAACAATAAAGAAAAATAAACGAAGTATTGTTTTAGTCATCCGGTGGATTGAGTTAGTTCTGATTCTCAGGGATCACAGAATCATCATCACAATTACTGTGATGCTGGAACTCGTTGTTTCAGTCATTTTGCCAATCTATCTTATTGACAGTTTTCCTCTTTTAGCTTGTCAAGCATGATGTTGTCTCATAGCTGGTCTCTCCTGATGATTTGCCTAAAGTGCATAAGAAGTCACTCCACCTTGACTTTTAAGAAAGATTCTCCCTCTACTTTCCCCGATATAGATTTGTCCCTTCTTTTTTATGATGATTTGGGGTTTTTGTTGTTTTTTAATTATATGAGCTTATTTACAAAATTCTAATATATTGTTTTCAACAGATTCTTCTAATTTCTCTCAACTTTCCCTCCTGGCCCCATCAAATTGTCCCTTCTCCTGGCAATGGTAATACATAATATGTTTTACCAACAGCACATACCAAAGGCACAAATTCATCTCTGGAATTCCTTATTAATTTCATATTCGTATAAGGTTACTGAATATACCGTTGTTTGGGTCATGTGCACTTTATTTCTGAAGGTGACATCTTTAATTTTAAGCAATTAAGAATGAATTTTTGTTGCATATTTCTCCAGTCAAATGTACCCTCTGATATCTTGATTGCTGCATCCATAAGCATTAGTTATAAATCCAAGTAAAAGGAAATATTTGACAACTTACATCTTTTCTTCATTTACCGTGAGGTTGCTTATTGGTCCCACTGGGGAGATTTTGTTTTGTTTTGTTTTGTTTTCTTTAAGCTGAGGTGTAAATTAAAGTCTGAAGTCCTTCTCAGTACTTCAAATCTTCTTTGGTTTCAGCAAGCAATTTGTATTGATTGCTTATCTCAGGTTGTTAATAAGTCTTCCTCCAATCTTGATCTATCATTTTTCTTTCAAATAGTCTAGTTTCTCGTATTATTTGTTCAGCATACAGATGTATAAGTGTAGGGAAAGCATACAACCCTGATGTACCTTTTCTGATTTGAAACGTGCTTTCTCTTTTTTTCTGTCCCATTGGCTACTATTTTATGTATAGGTTCCTTAGGAGAACAATTAAGTACCTGGAAATTCCAGTTCTTTTAAATGTTATCCATAATTCATCAAGATCCATGAAGCCAAATGTCTTTGTTTTTGTACTACACAACAAGTAGACCTTTCTGCTGTTCTTTACTATCACTCAAAATCCATCTGATATCAGCCATAGCATCCCTTATTCTGTTTATTATTCTGAATTCTGCTTGAAGCTTCCCTATTCATGAGTAGCTGCAATCACTTTTTCAATTATCTTCAATCAGATTTTATCTGTCTGTTATATTAATGATAGTGTTTGGTAATTTTCACGTCTATAAGATGATGTTTCTATGGATTGAACACAAATGACTGTTTGCCATTGTTGTTTTTATGTGGTGTTGAGTAGCTGCAACTGACCCTATATACAGTAGCCCTAAAACTTGTTCTATCCTTGGTCAACTTTACTGTCTCTAGCACAACTACCCTCATTACTCCATCCCTGAATAAATCCATCTCATCCATATCTTCTTCTTTTTTTCTGTCCCTCCTCCCTTCCAAGAATGTTGTCACTCTTTAAGGTCTGATCCCTCCTTGCATGATGCCCAAAGTATGTCAAACAAAGCCTCAGAATCCTTGCCTCCAAGGAGCAGCCTGGTTTCACCCTCTCTAGGACAAACCTGTTTGGTCTCCTTGCAATCCATGGCATATTCAACATTCTTCTCCAGCACGGCAGCCTAAAGCCATCAATTCTTTATCATTTCTAGCCATTCTCCGGCTCTCTGACACACAGGAAGAAGACTATGGCTTGGATCAGACACACTTTAGTTTCCAGACTGTATCGTTGCTCTTCAGTTTTCCATTACATTTGTCAAATAATTGTTTTCCAAATATTTGGTCATAGATAATTCAGCACCTTCGTTGATGCATGTACTTACTATAACATTTTTACTAGTGTTCCATAATTTCTTGCAGGTTTGTTTTCAGTAGGTTCTTTAGGATGGCTTGAACATCTTTCATTCTGATCACATTCTACCTGAAATTCTTGAGTGTAGTGTGGTGACTTTCTGGATTTTGTTCCTCTTAGGATGCTTACTGAGTTTTTCCACTATTTTGCCCACAAAATACTACACTATTGGAATTTGATTTTATTATCATTATTTCAGATTTTTCAACTTGAAAAGTTACAAGAATCTTTTTCTTCTTGATGTTCCAAAACTCCATGTCTTAATATAGTGGGGGAAAAAAGAATAATAACATATAAAAGAAATATATCAAATGTCTCAATTTTGTCAACCGAAATTCATTCACTTCAGAGAATCTCTTTTTTCTCTTTTTTGAGATTTCCTTCCTTTTGAGGGGATCTTTGTTAACACTATGCTCTTAACTGTCTATGCCTTTGTTTTTTCTCTTTGAGGGACTTGAATCTGGGCCCGGGAGCTATATAACTCAATGACTATCTTCTTTTATTTTATAATACAACTCCCTTTAGGGCTAATATTTTCTGGTCTGATGCTTCATGGAACACTATGAAGTGGCAAGAACTGATATTGGGAAGTCTATGATTCTTTAGTAGTTCTTTGACTGCATAGCTATTATGGTTCAACTACGTGGAAAAATGAGAAAGCTATTTGCCAGTGTATGCATGGTCACATTGCTTATGTTACCTTTATAGAAAACATTTTGTTAATTATTTGTTATTTAGTAACTAATATCATTTTGTCTCAACTAATTTTGTTTCCAAGTTACTAGCTAGTAAGAAAATAATTTCTGTTAATAACAAGCTTAATTTTTTAAGACATGAATAGCTAATTCATTTATGGCTTGTGCATTTTAGTTATTAAAAATTTTCAAGTTAAACAAACTTCTTCACCTTTTCTTTAAATATATTTTAGACAATACCATGTTGAGTCTCTCCTTTTGGAAAAGTAATATGTTCTATAATGTGCTGTGCAATTGAAAGATGTCACATGATAGATATTTATGGGATAAGATGAGTATCCTGTGGTGCTTATGACTTTTCAAAAGCTGTTTACCTTCAGAAACACAAAGAAGCTGTTTTGTCTTTTAAATATCACATTATCTTTTGAGAATGGTTTACAGTTCATTCTAAAAAAATGTCACTTACTTAAAATACTGGCAACAGTATACAAATAGGGACAAATAAGAGCAAACCATAATTTAGCTTTTCTGCTACTGGAACATATGGTCAAATTTATTGGAAATTAAAAGGAAAACATCTGAATTTGGCCACATATCATGAAAAATTTTACACTACACTTGTTGGTTGGCTGAATCTCCTTCTTGTCAAGTCCAATTTATTCTGAAAAAAATTCACCTTGCCAAATACTAGGTTTGAATCGTGCTCACCTTCAGTAATGGAGTTTTAACAACAGATACTGCAGTTTTACCCTCTCATGTATGTGCTGCTTGTGATAGATGGATGCATATGCACATTTGTTCTTTTCTTTTGCTTGCACTTTATTCTCTTTTTCTGATTTTGTATGAGCCACATAAACATGAATTGATCCTACAGAAACTTTGGGTTAATCATATTTTAATTTATCAAAAGAAATTGCATGCACCAGAAACAGAGTACAGTATTTAATAGTGGAGATTTCTTTTTAACGACACACTGATAGTAGATTTGTCAGGAAAATTATGTATTTCTGAAAATAGGGAGATGTCCTAGAAGTAACTTGTGGTTGTTCCTAAAGATTTATTAAAACTAAGCTGACACTTGCATCTTTGATAGAGGTAATTTTAAAGCTCTTGAAATTCCCCTGACCCTAAGATAATGAAACCACCACCTTATACACATTTGTATTCTGTGGAGTGTTGTGTGGTTAGTGGCATGGAATGTGAAATGCTATCATTATCTTCCAGAAGAATTCACAAAAGTAACCGAGGGCAAATACATGGACGCAGAAACAGTGCAGAGAAACGTAGATATAGTGCTGAGTACCTGATGAGTGGTTTTGTGTGAAAACAAACAATAAGATAAGGGATTATTTAGGCAGTTAATAAATCATGAGGCTTGGTGATGCATATAGTCTCATAACCAACATCGATTTCTTAAAAAGTGTTTTCTTTATCATGTATCACAGCAGAGAATTTATATTATGCCCTAAAACAAATCAAATCCAGTGCATATGAAAAGTACCATGAAATGTACTTAGAAAAGCCTTGCTGAGGCGAAGATATGTGCATATTTATGACACAGACTGCCATGGGCTCCACAAATGAAAGCTCTGCTTATAATCCAAATAACATTTTTAACAGTATTTTCAGATAAGGAGGACGTGTGTTAAACTCTGCTCAGAAGCTTCAAATCTTAAGGCTCATTCAAAATGCGGATTGTCCATATGAAATGGGGAGATTGCTTTATACTGGAATTCGGCAGAAATATTAATGAAAATCTATGAGGATGGCTAACATTCAACTGCTTTCAGAGACTCAGCACCAAACTATGATTTGTTAATCACATATTCTTGGAAATAGTTTATTAGGCTGCTCTAGTCTTTCCTTTCTCTTAATACTGAAATTCACCAGCACTAGCTGAAGAGATTAGGTTCCAGGGAAAATGTATGAGATGAATGGAGTGTGAGGGGGTAGTAGGATATATTAAGATAGAAAATATACATAGAAAATTTTGGTAAAAGTTATAAGTTGAAGATGTGAAAAAGATTATACCCTGAATATATCACTTTTTCTTTGTCAACCTAAGTGATATAGTCAGTGGGTTCAATACTTTCATGTTTCTTTGGCCAGATGGCTCTGTCATTTCTTGGAATGGATATCGTAAATATATTTCCAAACAATCAAATTTACTATTTCCACTTATGTATTTTTAGCAGATACCTTTATTTTGAAATCCACTAGGAAAAAAATGGTCCTAATTAACTGTTACCAAAACTACAAATAGCTGAATTCACAATCATTCTTTCCTCAAAAGAAGTTTTATTACTAAGTTTCATAGATTTGCTCACATCTCTTGTTATTGTTCAAATCGTTTTCTATGCTTACTTCATTAGCTTTGAGCACCATTTCCCTGTTCCATCATTTATCCATTTTATTTCCATTTTACTATTTACCAACTTCACAGCTCTTTCTTTTTATCCTTTGAATATTTTTTCTTATCTCTATAATTTATCTTAATTATCTTAGTTCATTACTCTTCATTAGTCAAAAGAATTGCATTGGGAAAGTCAGCTGTCAAGGACCTCTCCAGAGTACTGAAGAGCAACGATGTCAGACTGGAGACTAAGATGAGCCTGATGGAGGCCATGGTCTTCACAATTGCATACTTTGCATCAGAGAGCTGGACAGTGCCTAGGGATGATAGAAAGAGAATTGACGCCTTTGAGCTGTGGTGCTGGAGAGCAGTGTTAAATATACTGTAGACTGCTAGGAAAAAAAACAGGGTTATCCTGGAGTAAGTAAAACTGGGCTGCTCTTTGGAAACATGGATTCTGAAGCTTTGTCTGACATACTTTGGGCATACTGCAAGGAGGGACCATTGCCTGAATATAATCTCCTGTTTTTCTCAAAGTGGAAAAATAAAATAACTGTTTAGGACATAAATTTGAGTAATTTAATTTTTTATTTCCCAAATAGTACATATCTAAAGAAAAAGATCTTAAAACTATATTTCATTCTCAGTATTACTCTCTTAACTGAGAAGACCATCATATCAAAGTGGCATTACTTTATTATTTTTTTCCTATATGTTTCTAGTTTTAGATATCTCCAGGATATTTACCACACTATAGCAAAACTGGAAACTCTGGTGGCCTAATGGTAAGAAGCTGTGCTTCCATCCCAAAGGCAGGATGTTTGAATCTACCAGCTGCTCCACAGAAGAAGGGTAGACAATTTCCTCTGGTGTTTTTTATTGTCTCTGAAAACCATTGGAAGGCCAGCTGTTGACAGTTCTAACTTGATAGCAAACAACAACAGAAACAGAAAAACTGACTTTTCTAAAATTACTCGGAACTTCCAGCATGAAGCACTTTAATGATTTCCATTACACTCAGAGCAGGAAATAAAAAGAAGGCAAACTAAACAAGCAAGTTTGTTAGTGTTCTTACATACTACTCCTTTCTTTTTTAAAAGTTATTTTTAATTGTAATTGTGATTTTGACAAGAGTTTGCAGAAAAGTTGCATTTTCATTCATTCATTCACATTTTTCTCCTTCTCCCTCCCCCAGTTCATGGTTTTTTTATTTTAATATTCATTAATATTTGCACAATTTCCGCCCTCTTCCCTTCACATTCCCCAACCCTAGTCCTCATTGCAATGTACCTTTTATTCTGAACCATTGTCTTACATATATGCCTGATCATATATATTCATTCCTTTTAAACAATTCTCTCCCTCCTCTGTTCCAATACAATGTTCATTATCTTCTTGTTTTCTTATCTAATCCTATTTTCTGTCATTTAGACAATAATTAAAATGAAGATTTGCTTCATGTATGAAGTTTCAGTTCTACTATAACTCACCATTGTTTCAGAAGAATAACTTTCAACAGTATGTATCACTTGGCTAATATACGATAGAGCAGATAGCACTGGTTGACATTGTCAGCAAGAAGGAGTGAGTATTGACACCATATTGACTATTTTGGATGTATTGCTTCAGAAGAAATGTTTGTTCATTTGTTTTTGGGGTTCTTTTCTTCTTTAAATTAAAATATATATCTGTAGAGTGTTCTGTTGTACTAGTACAAGAACCTGCTGTAATCTCAAAGGTTCTCTATGGGAGAAGAATGGGAAATCTCTTCCCATGTGATTAACTGCCTCTGAAAACCCACTGGAGGGTGAACTGTGAGTTGGTTTCTACTCAATAGTATAGAACAACAACAGCAACAATTAGTTATTACTACAAGATTTTTTTTTATAAGCCCGGTATCAGTATAAGTGTAGGGCTACAACTCTAACTTATTTTCATTTTCAACTTTCAAACGCACTCAGAGCTGTCATCATGACCCACTTGCAATGAAGAGTCAAATCATATGGTTTTTATCTGCACATGATATAAGCATGTACTTTAATTTAGATGCTGCAAACATTTTAATAGTTTCATTTATAATTTGTTATTTTTAAATTATTTCTTTTTTGTTTAATTTTGTTAATTGTTTTTTGTACTTTTAAGGACACTATTTTGGTAATTAGTTTTTATGAATTTATGGCATTATTTTCTAGAGAATGAAACAGTAAATGAAAGAGAAGAAGAAAAGTCAAAATTTGTTCAGTAATTAGTAATAATGTAATTCAATTTTGTAAAACCAATTTTGTGTTAGTATTCCTCTAATTAATAGATAATACATTTAGGCAATTTTCAACTATATTGATCACATGTTATTCCCATGATTAAAACTGACAATAAACATTACTAAGAATTCTCTATTATTTTGTACAGTAGGAAGTTTACGGAAGAGGTGTGATAACATGAGTTGCTTCACTAGGGGGCCCTAATCCAAGTGACACCCTACCTTCCAGTCTTTTGTAATATATAATTCTATCTAACCAGGCTGCTCCTTGGAGGCAAGGATTCTGGGGCTTCGTCTGACATACTTTGGACATGTTGTAAGGAGAGACAGGTCTTTAGAGAGGGACATCATGCTGGGTAGAGTAGAGGGACAGCACAGGAGGGGAAGGCCCTCTATGAGGTGGATTGATTCAGTGACTGGGGTAATCGGGATGGATGTGTCAGAGGCAGTGAGATTGGCACAGGACAGAGCAGGGTTTAGGGCTGTTGTACATAGGGTCGCTATGAGTTGCAAACGACTCGACGGCACATAACAACAACATCTAGTTTTAGACCTACGCCTATGCTATTTCTTTTCTTCCTTATTACATTCACATATCATAATTTCCATCAACTTTAATTACCACTCATAAATTGCTTCAGGATAGTATTCAGAAAGCTTATCTTGTGCAAGATGAGCCATGTTCTCAGTGATAAAATGTATACCATTCCATCATTACAATTTAATTGAGATTGCTTATTTGTCTATGCCCTCACCTAGGCATAAAATAACTGTAAACTGGATCCACTGCCATTGAGTTGATTTCAACTTACAGTGACCCTCTGTGGAGTTTCTGCAGGAGTAAATATTTAAGTAATGACTTCATCTTTGTCCAATGGAATCATTCACGAATTTTAACTGCCAGAGCTTTGCTTAGCATTGTGATATATTACTCACTGTACCACCAAAGTTAGGGAGGTGGAATACTCACCACTAGATTCAGATTGTGTAGTCTTCATACATAGCTATTGCCCAATACATAGTTAAAAAAATGAATATTAAAGTAATGATTAAAACTAAACTAAAGGTCCTCTGTATTTAAAAGTTGGTTGGGTCTACTTGAGGGTGAGTCTCCAGCTTAGAACATTTGGATCTGGAGGGTGAGTGGGGTTTTTTTTGTTTTGTTATTATTATTATTATTATTATTATTAGTGGTGGTGTTTTTTTTTATTTCCTTGAAAACTGGGTGTAAATTGTTTGGGTGTTTCTGATTTTGTTAACAACCAAGTGTAAGCCGATTGGCTATTTCTGATTTTGTTAACAATCAGCTGTGGGATGGAAGCCTCTTGTTTAAGCAGTCAGGACCTGGTGGGTGGGCCTATGTATTTAAAAGTCGATTTGGGTAGAGGCCACAGACCCTTGGGCCTGGTGTTGATTCTGTTTAGGAGAACATTGTTCTAAATGATATAGCACTTGTATGTCAGTTTTCTATGCTGAAAAAACTTGAGGTTGTTCCAAGGCTGAAAGCTGTGCCTCTGGTGTGTCAAATGCCATTTGGGTTACTTATTGTCAACAAGTTTTGGTGTAGTTCTCTGATTAAGAGAGACTAGGAAGCAGAACGGACCATCTACTTCATAAATAACGGGTCTTTGAAAACCCCATAAACAGTGACTGCTTCAATGGGACCTTCTGTGTCAGAAAGTGTAAAGATGGTGTGAGATAAAATGGGGTTTAGCTCTTTCCTCACAGGGTGCTTATGAATTGTACTTGACCTTACAACACCTAATAACAACAAAAAAATTAAACTATACCTCTTAGGTAAAATTTCAGTTTTTTTACTTCATCAGACTATTCCTTCTAATAGTTAATTTAATTGTGACTTTTTTTGCACTTTTTGGAAATCAATAACTGTAGTCATTTAGTCAACAGACATTCAGTAGTGTTCAGAGTGATGTAATATAATTAAATTTATAATTAGAGGGGAATAAATACTTATGTGAGTGATATCATTAGAATATCTAAACTACCAAAAAGTAGCTGACTCTGAGAAGAATGGGAATCCCAGAACACTTGATCATGCTAATGCGAAACCTATACTTGGACCAGGAGGCAGTCGTCAGAACAGAGCAAGGGAACACTGCCTGGTTCAAAATTGGGAAGGGCATCCTATCTCCATACCTTTTCAACCTATATGCAGAACAGATTATCCAGGAGGCTGGGCTCTATGAGGAGGAATATGGGGTCAAGATTGGTGGACAATTTATCAACAATCTGCATTATGCAGATGATACAACCCTGCTTGCTGAAACTGAAGAGGACCTGAAGTACCTGCTGTAGAGGGTCAAGGACTGCAGCCTCCAGTATGGATTGAGGCTCAATGTCAAGAAGACAAAGATTCTCACAACTGGACCAACTTGCAGCATCAGGATGGATGGTGAAGAGATTGAGATTGTACACAGCTTTAGTTTGCTTGGCTCCACAGTCAACACTCTTGGCACCAGTAGCCAGGAAATGAAAAGGCACATTTCCATGGGAAAGTCTGCTGTTAGGGACCTCTCCAAAGTACTGAAGAGCAATGGTGTCTCTCTGGAGAGGAAGGTGCATTTGATACAGGTCATGGTCTTCGCAATCACTTGTTATGCATCAGAGAGCTGGACAATGACCAAGGAGGATAGAAGGAGAATTGATGCCTTTGAGCTATGGTGCTGGAGAAGACTACTGAGAATACCATGGACTGCTAGGAAAACAAACAGATTCATCCTGGAAAGGGTTAAACCGGGTGGCTCCTTGGAGGCAAGGATTCGGAGGCTCTGTCTAACATACTTTGGACATATTGTGAGGAGAGACCGGTCCTTGGAGAAGGATATCATGCTTGGTAGGGTGGAGGGACAGCGCAGGATGGGAAGGCCCTCTATGAGGTGGATTGATTCAGTGACTGGGGTAATTGGGATGGGAGTGTCAGAGACAGTGCGATTGGCACAGGACAGAGCGGAGTTTAGGGCTGTTGTACATAGGGTCGCTATGAGTCACAAGCGACTCGACGGCACATAATAACAACAACAACCACAAAGTAAGGATTATATAAAATGTATATCAATGTTGTTTCTAGATTTCTTTGTCAGAATCGACTCAAAGTTGATCTTCTAGATGATTCTCAAAGGCTACAAATTGCACCAGAGGAGATTAAACATCTTTTTCTCAGAGAATTTTATGGGTCCTTATCACTAAGCCATCTGAACTGTTTGTGTATGAATATAAGTGAATGAAAAGCCATTTTAAAAAAATAAACTTCCATTTAAATCACAATTTAAAAAGTATCTTTTATAAAGATACATGATTACAACAGCTAAACTATTTAGGAGTTGATAGGTAGGTGAGAAAAAAAAGACAGTGAAAGAAAATGCTGGAGTGTAGGTTGAGATATACATAAGAGTTTACATTACTCAACCAAAAGAAGGAGGGATGGAATGGCTTTCCTGTCTATCATTTTGTGTCCTGCCAGCCAAATATATTACAATTAATACTATTGATATAAACACCAAAGAATATTCAGTTGTTGCTATGACTATTATAAAGCTCCGTAGAAAATGGACTATAACCTCAAGAGTCATACATTTTGGCAAAATTCGAACAGATGCTGCTTTCCAGCCCTGCTTTATGAGGGTAGGCCAGAAAGTAATTCTGCATAGACAGTAAAATTTCAGAATGATTTTGACAGTTTCATATATGCTTAATTAAACTTTGTCTAGAGATCAACTTCTAAGAAATAGACTGAAAGATAATGGATAGGAACAGAAGAACCAAACAAAACAAACAAAAGACTGGGAAAGAGAAAAAAGAACAAAAATGGAGCAAAAGCAATTGGCCAGGAACCTGAAGTTGGACCATCCACCTAATAGAAATGTCTAGTTACATAACGAAAAAATCATGTAAATTTCCAGAGGGATGATAGGTATAGAAAAGTCCTAATGATGGTGAAAATAGAAACAACTACAGAGACTTTCTTTACAAAATGGTGGAGCAGCTTTTTCATAGAAGATGAAGGTATTTGATATGTAAATCAACCATTTCATGTATCATTGAGCTGGATGGATTATGTTTCCTGAGAGTGAATAATTGTTGACATATTTAAGGATAAGTACATTTAAAAATTTAACATTGGACTAGAACTGATGGAATATATTGTTTTTATATTTCATTTTTCATATTTAGGATTTAGATTATGAATTGAACAGCAATAGATACAGCTTTTAAATATAAGCTTCTATATACCTGAATAAGGAATTGATATATTTGGGAATTTTTTGATGATGTATATATTAAAACAAAATTATAATCTTTGGTTTACTTTTTTATCCATTAAAATAAGATTATTTATTATATTATTTTTAACTATTAGAGAATAAACTATAAAATTTACTTCTTATTGGACTTCCAAGCAATTGATGTTCTATTCAGGAAGGCATGATTATCTGTTTAAAAATGCATTAACTTTCACATAACCTCAATGTGTTTACCAAATTCATTTTAAATTTGTATCAGTACTGTGAAAGCTTTGGAATTGCTGCATAGCAAATTATGCACTGAGGTATTCAAAATGGCTCACTTCAGTGTTTAAGTCCTATAAAGCTGTTACAAAAATAATTTATGTAGTATAATCTTTGATACAATTCCTATCATCAAGGTAAATGTATAAAAATAGAATTTTAATAAAATTAAAATACAATTTTAGCCTATCATTAGAAATTAACATTCTGGAGTAGTTAATTTTGTATGCTTTCAGTATACTGCATTACTCTAAATTTGATGATTTTTAAGCCACAAAATATGTCTTTGCCCTTAAATTTCTATATTGAGGAAAAGTAACACCCCAAAATGAAAACTTTGTGGCTGTTTCCCCCTTTAGTCTTAGCTACACAGTGCTTTTGTGAAAGAAATAACACAAAGTTAATGTGATAGAAAAAGAATAAACCTCAGAACTCCCTATTTGGACTAGGTTATATTGATTCACTAAGTGAATATCTCTTAATTTTCAGTATCTTTTGGGAAATCTTGGTGTTTCATAGCTTGGAAAAGTTTTTCTTTATCCTATAGATGTATCAACAATCTGCGATATACAGAGGACACAACCCTGCTTGAGGAAAATGAGGAGGACCTGAAGTGCTTGCTGCAGAGGGTCAAGGACTGCAGCCTCCAATATGGATTGAGGCTCAATGTCAAGAAGACAAAGATTCTCACCACTGGAATAATTGGCAGCTT